>NW_004443966.1:13868269-13886651 GCF_000243295.1 Trichechus manatus latirostris | reverse complement strand
GAAAAGTGGTTGAAGGGCAAATGTTTTGTTATGTGTATTTCACCACAATGCATTTTTAAAGGCAATTCAGACACACACACACACACACACACACACACACACACGCACACGCACGCATGCGCGCACACAGAATTCCTATTTCTGATGAAGGCTCTGTGGTAGGAGGGAGAGTAAGGGGTGTGCTGGCAAACAGAGGGGCGTCCTCGTTTTCCTGGCCTCCAGGAGTCCAGGTCTTGCCAGGTGTCTGGGCCCAGGTGAACCACAAGCCTTACAAGCCCAGGAAGGCCTGAAGGTGCCCATGGCTCCGCTTGAGCAGGTTCTGGGGCAGTGGCCCCCTCCACCACTGCCCCCAGCCAGTGCTGCCAGCCCCCACCCCCGCCCCCACTCGACCTGCTTGCTCAGCACTTCCAGCCCCATCTTGAACACATTATCCACCATCCTCACGCTGGCTGGAGGAGATTACATTTTCCATAGAGAGAGAGAGAGGGAGAGAAAGCCTCGCTAAAGGAATAGTCTCTCCTTTGTTCCCCTGAGTTCGCTGCTCCTCAAGTGAAACCCCCTCCCCGATGCCCCCTATCTGATTTCAGAAGAAAAGAAAGGAAGCCGGGAGAGAAACGGGACAAAGAGCCTGGTGTGGGTTTGAGGGGAGCAGAGCGGGGGGCTGCTGGGGAGAGGAGCAGGTGAGGAAGGGAATGGGAGGAGAGAGGAGAGGGGCAGAGGCCCCTGTGGGGACAGGCCAGCTGGCTCTGGGGCAGGCGGGCCTCTCCCCACACCTGCACTGCCCAGCCCCCAGTGCTGGGCTCTCTGGGCCCCCAGTTCTTCACAGCGGTGAAAAGACTTGGAGTCCCAGCTCTGAAGTTGGCCAGTATCTCTCTGCAGACTTGTCATATCCTCGTCCTGAGCCTCCCTTTCCTCCTCTGTGGAACCAAAATGCAAACGGCCCTCCCAGCCTTCAAGCCGTCCTGGGGATCCAAATCAAATGCAATCACGACATGAAGATGACACATCGTAATGGAAAGGACGTCGTTGTTAGGTGCCATCTAGTCCGTTTTAGACTCGTAGAGACCCCATGTGACAGAGTAGCACTGCCCCATAGGGGTTTCTTGACTGTAATCTTTACGGAAGCAGATCACCAGGTCTTTCTCCCACAGAGTGGCTGGGTGGGTTTGAACCGCCAACCTTTTGGTTAGCAGCCAAGCGTTTAACCATTGCGCCACCAGGGCTCCTTTAATGAAGAGGATAACCAGTGATCATTGATTTGCTGGGATGGGGGTTCCAGACCTTGAATAGGGGGCAGTGAGGCTGGCCAGGAGGGACTGGACCCACATGTCCCCTTCCTCAAGCAGGCCGTGGGGGCCTGTGGGCTCAGGACATCCTCAGGAGGCAGGCCCATCAATTGTAGGTGTCCTTCCTCCTTCCCCATGGATGGCGGTTGTGCCCACAGCCTCAGGGCTCGCCCCATCCGACCGAGGAGCTAAGCTGCTCCCACGTGCCTCACCAGCCACACCCACCCTGCTTCCAGGCTCTCTGCCTCCATGGTTTGGGGCGAGCACTGTGCGGGGAGTCAGCACACCGGGCACTGCACGCTCTGAGCCCTTGGACAGAGCACTTCCCTCCTCAGGGCTGGTGCCTCCGAGGTATAACGCCATGGACTGGCCCGAGGAACGTCCACATTCCCTCCCAGCTCTGAGGGTCTGCGGGGCCAGTCACCGAGTAACCAGAAACATCTGGAGGGCAAGGGTCCTCCGAGCAGCTGTTGTAAGTGGGATGTACATAGAACAAAGGCTCTCTGTTCCCACAAGGCTGGGCCCGAGACAGTTTTATACAGTCAGTTAAACAAGAAAGAAATAATGCATATGGCGCCGGCGATTCCACCCACCACCCTCTCAGTGAGTGCACGCCCTGACGGAGCGTGGGGTGGGGGGTGAATCTGCTCTTCCCTCGGCCTTGGTTCCCATGTGCTTCTCATAGCGTGGTAATTTACAGGATTTGTGTGTGTGTGTGTGTGTGTGTGTGTGTGTGGTGAAATATATATAACATATAATTTGCCGTTTTAAGTGTTCAATTCAGTGACATTACCGTAATTACATCCATCATGTTGTGCAACCGTCACCACTGATTTCCAAAATTTTTCATCACCTCAAGTAGAAACTCAGTGCCCCTTAAGCAGTAACTCCCCATCCCCGCTTCCCAGCCACTAAGAACCACTAATCTACGTTGGTCCCTGTATGTATGTTTGCCTATTCTAGATATTTCATATAAGTAAAAGGAATCGAATTTGTCTTTTTGTGTCTGCCTTCTTTCATTTAGCATAGTATTTTCAAGGTTCATCCACATCATAGCTTGCATTTGAACTTCATTCCTTTCTATGGCTGACTAATACTTCTTTGTACGTATGCACCACATTTTGTCTATCCACTCATCTGTTGATGGACACGTGGGTTGTTTCTAGGTTTTGGCTATTGTGAATAATGCTACAATGAACATGGGTGTACATGTATCTGTTTACTTTATGGGATTTTGTAGGGTAATTTTAAGTATGTACTTTTTTTTTTTGGCCTTGCACACTCTAAAAGTTAGGAAGTTTTCAGTTATAAGTACCTGAAAACCCAACTCAAACAGGCTCATACAGTAAAAGATAGTTATCACTCATGTATCTGAAAAGTTTAGAGACAGGGCAGGCTTCAGGTACGGTTTGATCCAGAGATTCACAGTGCCATCAGGACTTCAGCTCCAGTTCTTGGTGATTCTCTCTCAGTGCTCCCGATCTCCGTGCATCAGCTCATACCCCTCATTGTCACAAGGAGGCTACCAGCGGTTCCAACCCTTGTATCTATGCAGGCATCTGGAGAAAAAAAGACCATCTTGGTCCCTCCCACCCAAGCAGAAGTCCTGAGATTCATCCAATTGCACTTAAGTCATTGGACTGGCTTAGGTCATTTGCCCACCCTGACTCAATCACTGCAGCCAGAGGGTAAAGCTGGCCTAGCCTGAGGTATGTGCTCCATCGGAATGGAGCCCGATTCCCAAACAGAACCAGGGACTACTAGGAAGGTGGAAATGGAAATCTGGGAAGCAATCAACGTTGGCTTTAGAACACAAGCTAGGTCACTCCCCTGAACCTCCACACGTGGAAAACATAGATTTCTCAGCCACCCTTTTTCCAGGTGCTGAATTTGAGGGCTTCTCTTAGGCCTGAGGCAAAGCCCAAAGCTCCCCAGGCAGTTGCTGCCTCAGGCTGGCAGCCAGAAGGCAGATCATTCAATGGGTATCTCTTTACTCTGTGCCTTCAAGACCTCCTGACGCTGGCATAGCAGGCAGACAAGGACATCTCAGCTCTCAAGGAGCTTATGACAGCCAAACACTGGCGACACCAACCAGCAGAGATGAAATGCTGGCTTCTGCGGGAAAACCAGGAGTAATCAGGGATGGCTTCCTGGACCAGGTGGAATTTATGCCGGATCGTAAAGTGATGGTCTCCATGGGGTAGTGCACGCACCATAGAGGATGTGCAGGGCAGTATACCGGGGCTCAGTGATTTACATTCTATTTTGGTGTGTATCTTATCTGAAAATACAGTTATGACTACTAACGCTTAATATACAGATGGGCAATTGTACACTGGTATGATTTACATATCAATTTACATATATTGGGGGAACGTGTCAGCTTCTTTTTCTGATTGTTGTTATTGCTAGTTGCTGTTGAGTCATCTCCGATTCATGGTGGCCTTATTTTTAACAGAACAAAATGTTGCCCAGTCCTTCGCCATCTTCATGATGGTTGGTATGTTTGAGCTCATTGTTGCAGCTATTGCATCTGTCTCATTGAGGGTTTCCCTCCTATTAAAAAACAAACAAACAGAGCCAGTTGAGTGGATTCTGACTCATGGCGACCCCATGCGCGCAGGGTAGGATTGTGCTTCATAGAGTTTTCAAGGCTGTGGCCTTTCAGAAGCAGATCACCAGGCCTTTCTTTTGAGGCACCTCTGGGTGGGTTCAAACCACTTACCTTTTGGTTAGATGTGGAGTGTTTAACCAAGTGCACCACGCAGGGACTCCTTCCCTTGTATAGGAATGTGTAATTTAAAAAGCTTGGAGACCAAATCTGCCTTGAAGGATGGATCTGGGAAAGCAAAAGTCAGGATGACCCCCGTAGGGTCTTGTTCTGAGGTAGGGGTCAGGTGGGAGGAGCCCCTTCCCTGTGTCCTGCCTGGAGCCAAGAAGCCCAGCACCTGTGGAGCCACGTCTCACCTTCCTCAGAGAGGCTGTCTCCACAGTGAGCACCCTCCCTTGTCGACACTGGCTGGACAGCGGCCACCAGAGAAGGGGTCTCACAGGGCTGTGACTGAAGGGCCTGCCACAGACTCTCCCCTCAGCAGCAGGCCTGCCCCTGAGCCTCCTCAGGAAGAATGCGGGAGCCCACAGCTGGTGACTCACGGCACCCAGCCCATGGAAAAGGCCTGATGCTCGCCGCGACCTTTGGGGTTTGCTGCGCCGTCTGGTGCCCACGCCAGAAGGTATAGGATATCCAGCCCCCGGGAGGCACAGCAGCCCTGAGGCTGCAGATGGCTATATAAGGCTGAGGCCGTGAGGGGTGGGGGAGGGGGAAGAAGGCAGGGACTGCCAGACCCCAGGAGCAATTTGGCTGATCTCTGTGGTGATGCAAACATTTTCCCTGCACTTCGGCACTTAGCCCTTCACAGTGAGGTTGAATCATGTCCTCCAAACCTCAAGGCCAGCAGGCACACGTCATCCCGAGACTCAAGAATAGAGAGGAGGGCTGACCTAGGCCCTCTCTTCAGGCAAAGGAATATTTGGGGCAATATGGAGAAAGTGACCAAGGAGAACTGTGGGACTTGGGGTTGGCTCCCCTCTTGGAGCCTTGATTTTTGCATCTGTAATATGGGTACGGTCGTCCCTGCACTGCTGCCTCATGAAGTACCAAGAACTGGGGTTCCTGTTGGCCCCTGGGGTCACCCTGGGCCGCCCCGTTGGTGCTGCTGTACAGGTGGGCAGGAGACGAGGCATAGAGTAGGGCATTGGAGGAGCTCCCAGTCCAAGGTGGGGTTTTTCCTGCCCTCAAAGGGAGGTGAGTCTGTAGCCCGTGTGCATAAGGTCATGGGATTTTCATCCAAGGAGCTGCTGGGGCTTAGCCAGGTCAGGAAGTAGTGGCTGCTCCGTTTTCCCTAAAAATATGTGTGCGTGCAAAGCAAGTTGTATTAGTTTCCTAGGGCTGCCATGACAAGCTACCATAACCTGGAGATGGGATGTAGAGAGCCGCCCTTGTTCTTCGAAAGAACAAAACCCAGTTGTGTAGCAAATGTGAGGTCACAGTGACTTGGTGGGTTTACTGCCAGGCCCTCCCATCTTGGTCACTGCCAGGACACCTGATTTCTGGGAAGCTACCCATCTTTGTGCAGAACTTCCCTAGCTACAGCCCTTTTTATTTCTTAGTGCTTTTGAATATTTGTGACTTCCCACAAAGACCCTGAAAGGTAAGCAGTGTGGGAATTGTTAACCCATTTCATAGCCAAGAAAACCAAGGCCCAGAAAATTAAATGAGTTCTCAAGGTCACACAGCAAGCCATGTGGGCCTCAGAGTTCCACTCTGTAAAATGGGAAGAGTTGTGGGTTTTCTACCTTGTTAGGCTTCTGGGGTGTTTTCTAGAAGGCCCACGGGCAGCTTTTCTGGAAAACAGCCACTATTGCTCTAATCTAGAATGTATTATGATTCTCCCAGAGGCATCCTTCGAGGTGCTCCTCAAAGGCACTCTTTCCAGAAAGCACCCACCACCAGGCAGTGGCATCTTGGAGGGCTCATCCCTCAGGGAGGCTTGATCACATATCAGGCTGACCTTGAAAACCCAGGCAGCCAGAAAAGCAGGCTTGGAGCCCAGGCCTCGCTGATTGATCTCTGCTTTCTCCTTAGCTGGGAACAACAGAGGGACTTGGCCACACAATCACTCACAGAATTAAGCAGCCAAAAATCACCATCGTCTAGACAAACAGATTTTATGGGTCCAATTAATTCCTGTTGGTCAAAAATAGGCACACTTAATAAGGGGATATATTTAGAATCTGTCATTATCTGGCTCCCCGAGGGAGAAACTCGGCTCTTATTTCATAGACTCTTAATTTCAAACAGAGCTCTATTAACTCCCACGTCAGACGTAGCTTTCTCTTCTGACAGCACTGAGGGGACGGAGGCAGGGGCAGGGGGATTATTTGACCACAAGAAGCCACTTAAGTCTTGAGTAGCCTGAACCTCCAGTCCTGTCTCCTTACAACCATCTTAAGTCAGAAAATGAATGGTTGCTTCTTCTTGAGGCCGTGTTTCCAAGGAGTTGGAAGCTGCTGGAAGATCAGGGTTCAAAGGGCTCCAGAAAGGTCTCCTGCTCCCAAATGTCTCACCACCCCTGTGCCCCAAATTCCACCACATCTACTCTTTATCCCTCAGGATCTGGAAGACTTGCAGAGCTGTCGTGAACGCAGCTGTCCCGGGAAGGGTTACCGTGCTTGAGTCACTACTAGCTCTTCAGGCCTGAGCAGAGGAGGCGGCTGCTGGCTAAAAGCTGGACTGGCACCCCAAACTTAGAAGGCTCTAGACATGCCGGAGGCATGCAGCACTGACTGAGTGGGCAGGCAGATACTGAAGGGAAACATTGCCAGCTTCAGAGATAGAGATTAGCTTCGAGTCAGCACTGGGGTTCCTGTTGGCCCCTGGGGTCACCCTGGGCCGCCCCGTTGGTGCTGCTGTACAGGTGGGCAGGAGACGAGGCATAGAGTAGGGCATTGGAGGAGCTCCCAGTCCAAGGTGGGGTTTTTCCTGCCCTCAAAGGGAGGTGAGTCTGTAGCCCGTGTGCATAAGGTCATGGGATTTTCATCCAAGGAGCTGCTGGGGCTTAGCCAGGTCAGGAAGTAGTGGCTGCTCCGTTTTCCCTAAAAATATGTGTGCGTGCAAAGCAAGTTGTATTAGTTTCCTAGGGCTGCCATGACAAGCTACCATAACCTATGTGGCTTACAACAACCGAAATTTATTCTCTTACGGTTCTGGAGTTCAAAAGTCCAGAACCAAGATGTCAGTAGGGTCACATTCCTTCTGAAGGCTCTCAGGAAGGATCTTTAGATCCACTTGCCTCTTGTAGCTTTCGGTGACTCCGGGTGTTCCTTGGTTTGTGGCTGCATACCACCAGTCTTTGCCTCTGTCTTCACATGGCCTTCTCCTCTTCGCTCTGTCTTCTCTGCTCTGTGTGCCTTTTATAAGGACATTTGTCATTGGATTTAGGGCTGACCTGCATAAGCCAGAATGATCTCCTCATCTCAAGATCCTTAACTAATTACATCTATAAAGACATTTTTTCCAAATAAGGTCACGTTCACAGGTTCCAGGGATTAGCACATAGATGTATCTTTTTTGGGTGTCCCACCAATCAACCCACTACACAAGGCATGGGCACAGTATAGATGCCCTGGCTGGGTGGCTGCCCCGGCCACTCTTAAACCCCACTGGCTGCCTTGCCCACCGTAAGCAAAGACTTAGTGGCTCAGGAGGCAGCCATGACCACTGAGGAGCATGCCCCAGTCCTGCAGAATGGCAAGGGGGACCACTAACTGAGAGACTGTCATGTAAGTTGAAGAATGGTGAGGAATAGATGAGGTATGAGGCCCCTGCAGGGCGTAACAGATGGCCAAGACTCTACACCTGCAAAAACATCACTCCTCTGCCTGAATGACCACCATTACCACCCTCCACTGTTTATTCTCTTGACAAACTCATACTCATCCATCAAGACCCAGCTCAAGCATCACCTCCTCCGTGATGCCTGCCCTGACTATCCCAGATTGAGGTCTTCCCTCTTGTATCCCAAGGACTGCCTCCATCCCATTTGTTGAGGGGCCTACGTGGTCTTCGCTTCTATATCTTCAGACACTGGAATAGGCCACAGGCCACATGACTTTTTCTTGAAAGCCCAGCATCCCTCCCCAGGGAGACAAAGGTCCAAGCCGGAGGACTTGGCCAGCCTTCCAGGATTCCCTCCAGCCTTCCCTACCCCAACTTCCCCTCAACACTGCTGTCAGGTTCCACCGTTTAATAGAAAGGAGTACCTCCCCCAGCATCTTCACTTGTCTTTTCTTTCTCCCCAGGCTGGTTGTGGGTGCCCCATTGGAAACCAACGGCCACCAGAAGACAGGAGATGTGTACAAATGTCCGGTGATCCACGGGAACTGCACCAAGCTCAACCTGGGTAACTCAGGCAGGGCTGCTGGCTTCTTCACACCTAGGACAGCCTTGTCTCGGGTGGTTCAGGCTCTAACACACCTCCATGTCGATGGTCACGTTGGCTCCTCGCAGCTGCACCTTGAGATAACCCAGTGGGTATTGCTGCTCCCATTTTACAGATGAGAAAGCCGAGGCCAGAGAGAGGAAGCAGCTTTCCCACAGTCACAGCTTGTAAGGGGCCTGGTCAGGATTCGAACCTGGGTCTCCAGAGTTCCAGGCCATCGTTGTTCCTGGCTCATCCACTGCCCTCCAACTCAGGGTTTTCTCTCCCAGCAGGAGAAAAGCATGCCCTGTCTTCTTCTGATTTTGAAATAACAACAATAGCTAAGATTCTTTATATCTTATATAATGTTCTCCATGTGCCAAGCACTTTATACACTTTTGGATATTTTGACTCATACACTCCCCACAACAACCATATGAGATTTAACCACTTAACAGACGAGGAAACGCAGGTATATGGAAAAAGGTGACCTGCTCAGGGCCACCCAACTAATAAGAAGCCAGGCTGAATTCCAGTCCAGGCAGTCTATGTCCTCACTGTTAACCTATGTCCACACTGTTAACCACTGCACAACTCTGCCTTCTGAAATGAAGGGCTTTTTTCTCAATGAAGAGCTTTCCAGAATATTCTGGAACAGAAAGTGGGGGAGATGCTGTGAGCAGCCTCAAGGGCTTCCAAACCCCTGTAAAATCGACTTGTGTGCAGGTACGTGTGTCCACTGAAGCACTCATAACGGCCCACTCAAGCCCTTCCACTATCTCCTAGGGGTCCGGCAATAGCTGGGCCACTCTTTCCTCTCAGAAGTGAGCAGAGTCCCACTTGGGCTGAGAAGCTATAATTCCAGGCCTTGTCCTGGAGGATCGGCCTTCCCCTGAGCCAGGATCTCGGCCTCCCAGTCTTAGAAGGATGAGCACTGCCCTGGTGTGGCTGGGTAGGCCGGGCTCCCTGGGGAGATAGAGGAGGGATGGGGGCAGCAGAGGCCCCATGGGAAGAGATGGCAGAGCTTCAAGAGATAAGCAGATGGATGAAAAGACCCGCATCAAAGAGAAAGTCCAAAGAACTCAGATCCCCAGGGCGGCCAGCTGCACTGTCACGTGGTGTTGGGCGCTCCCGCTGTCCACATCTGCATCAGAACCGCGGCTGGGAAGTTCAAACCCAGCGCAGCAGGCCTCAAACGTCAGTGAGGAAAGAGTCTAAGGGAGGCGGGGAGCCTGGAGCGGTGGCTTATGGTTCCCGGTCGTCACTCCTGAGAGTGCCAGCTTCTGAAAAGGGCCATGCTGGGTTTTCCTTCCAGTTGTACAATTTCTTCGCTATACATGCATGAGGAATTCACGTCCTCTCTCTAGCCTTACTTTGCTCATGTGTAAAGTGAAAAGATAGATTCAGTGACCCCTAGCATCCATTTCAGGCCTAATAGGTCCATCAACCTTTAATGAGCACCTATTATGTACCAAAAGCCCTGGCAGTGCAGTGGTGAAGAGCTATGCTTGCTAAACAAAAGGTCGGCAGTTCAAATCTACCAGCCACTCCTTAGAAACCCTACGGGGCAGTTCTACTCTGTCCTATAGGGTCGCTATGGGTCAGAATCAAGTCGACAGCAGTGGGTTTGGGGTGATTAGGTACCAACGGATCACGAAGGTCTGATCTCGTTGTACACGGGGTCACCATGAGTCAGGGGCCAACTCAACAGCAGCTAACAGCAACAGCGTATGTGTCACGCACTGTGCTAGGTGCCGGGGATGCAGCAGCGAGTAAGAAGCCGAGCATTCTGCTGGGAGGAGACAGCAAGCAAGTAGGCAAACTAAAGCAGGGTGATTTCAGGTAGAGCTGAATGCTGTGCAGTAAACCAGGTGCCGTGACAGGAGACAGCAGGTGGTGGAGAAGGTAGAGAGAGGAGTCTGCCTTAGCAAGGAGGTCGGTGAAGGCCTCTCCGAGCAGACCACATCTGAGCAAAGACCTGGTGCCGAAAAGAAGTCAAGTGGCAATGGAGCATTCCAGGCAGAGGGAAGGCAAGTGCAAAGGCCCTGAGGTGGGAATGAGCTTGCTCTGTTGGAGGATAGAAAGAAGGGCACTGTGGCTGGAGCAGAAGGAGCCAGCGGGTGGTGGGAGAGGTGGGCACTGTGCTCTGGGCCCGGGCCGCAGAGAGAAGCTCCTGGTCCAGGTGGGGATATGGACATCTGAACCAATAACTTAGTTTGATTGCTATGGCTTCCAACGTGGATCTCATTTCCCTCGGGTTGGAGGAGGAGCCCCAGTGGCACAATGATTAAGTGCTCGACTGCTAACAGAAGGCTGGCAGTTCGAACCCACCAGCCAATCCGTGGGAGAAAAGATCTGGCAATCTGCTACTGTAAAGATTGAAAAACCAAACCCATTGCATTGAGTTGATTCCAACTCATAGAGACCCTATAGGACAGAGTAGAACTGCCCCATAGGGTTTTCAAGGCTGTAATCTTTATGGGAGCAGATCACCAGGTCTTTCTCCTGCAGAGTAGCTGGTGGGTTCGAACCACTGACCTTTCAATTAGCAGCCAAGCGCTTAACCACTGTGCCACCAGGGTTCCTCCATAAAGATTACAGCCTAGGAAACATTATGGGGCAGTTCTACTCTACCCTATAATGTCACTAAGTGTCGGAATCGACTCGACAGCACACAGCAACTACTGCTGTGGTTTCCAACGTGGACTCCATTTCCCTCGGAAAAGAGGAGGAGCCCCAGTTGTCAGTGAGAGACTTGAAGCCATGAGACCCTGGAGTACACTCCTGAGCTGGGGCATGTGCTCGGGAGGCAGTGGAGAGCAAAGCGAGCCAGGACAGAGGAAAATTCCTCGTCAGGAAGCACTTCATCTGAGGAGAAAATGCGCGGCAGTAGCCCATCTCTGTTTATCCGCGGAGTGGAAAACGCAAGGCTGGGCGACCTGAGTCTTGGGTTTTCCTACAGCCTTTCCAGGCTCTGAGCCCCACCACGCCAGGAACGTTCTTTCCTCTGCCCTCTCCGGGGAAAGCTAAGTGAGTGTCAGTCATTCACACCTCAGTATGAAAGAGTCCACACTGGCGGCTTTCTTCCCAACACCTGGATGAAGTCATGGTTTTTATGAGGGGCAGGAGCTCAGAGGAGGTGATGTGATTCTGGAAGGCAAGCCCTGTGTGAGGGGCTTATGCCCCAGGACCCTCACATAGATCCGCTGAGGAAGGCATTAGCCTCTCCTGTTCAGAGAGGGCAGACCGAACAGAGGGAGGTTAGTGACTACCCCACGGAAGCATAACTTGAACCTGAGTCTTTCTTCTCCAAAGCCAGGATCTTTCCTACCCCACCCCTCTCTCTTCTGGCCAGCACAGTTCCATGAAGGACTTCAGTCCCTGGGGAGAGGGGGAAGGAGTGGGGGCAGGGTGGTGTGGGGCCATGCCCCTTAAATAAATGGGAGGCAGACTCCCTGAGCCAGGTTTCTCGCTACCATCCACTGCCACCACGGCCCTGCCGTCAGATGGGAAAAACTCAAGATGTCACGTCAGATGGCCTGGGTTCAAGTCGGCAATCTAGTATTTACTAGTGATTCTCTTGATAGATGTCGCTAACCCTCTCTGCACCTCCATCTTCTCATCTGTAAAATGGAAATAGTAGCACCTAGGCATCCCAAGATTGAGGGAGGGGGCATGGGAGGCCGTGCGTGGACAGTACTTTGTACTGAGAAGGCCTCAGGGGAACGCCAGGGCTGTACTGTTAGTTCCTCTCATACGGGAAAACCATCGCAGTCAGCCTTAGCACAGCCAAAAGGGGCTGGATTTCAAAACGAGCTTTACTAAGAACTGAGAGAAACCAAAGGGAAAAAATAACAAATACAGCTACCCCCACCCCCACAAAACAGTCACGAGTCTGAAATTCTGGCCTCAGCCTGGAGCAGGGCGAATGCCCAGCCCTGCTGACCTGTGCCCCCCAGGAGCCAGGCTGACTCTTCATGCTTCTCTTTACAGACAAAGGCAAATGCAAACAGTTCTTGGCTGAGAGGCCTCTTAAGCTCCTTAGAGATTATCATCCCCCCTCCCTGATTCCCCAAGCAGGGGCTGCTAGATCCCTTCTCACAGCAGGGTGGGATTGACACACCGTAGGCTCTGATGCCACAGTTAAACTCTCGGCTGCTAACCCAAAGGTCAGTGGCTCCAACCCACCAGCCACTCCGAGGGAGAAAAGACCTGGCAATCCACTCCTGTGAAAATGACAGCCCAGGAAACCTTATGGGGCTGTTCTAGTCTGTCACATCGGGTCGCTATGAGTCGGAATCGATCCAACAGCACCTAACAACAGCAAAAACCCGCTGCTGTCAAGTCGATCCCGACTCATAGTCACCCTGTAGGACAAAGCGGAACTGCCCCATAGGGTTTCTAAGGCTGTAAATCTTTACTGAAGCAGACTGCCACATCTTTCTCCCATGGAGCATCAGGTGGGTTTGAACCGCCAACCTTTCAGTTAGCAGCCAAGTGCTCAACCACTGTGCCACCAGGGCTTCTAATAACAACAGGCTTAATGCCATGCCCAACTCTCTTCTCCCCAACCTTCCCCCTCCCTCTTCCCATGCACACCCTAACACACATACACATACGTACATACACACCAACACACTGCCTTCCCTTCAGTGGCCTGGCAGAATGATCCAGTAAAATCTTAACCAATGTAATTTTTTTTATACTTCTAATCTGCCATAGGGCCAACCCTCTCCCAACACCCAGTTGGCTGTTGACGCTGCTGTAAAGCTCTCTCTTGGCAGCCTACTACAGAATTTGGCATTCTTGAGCAGAGCTCTTGTTAAATTGGCTGTTCATACCTGCAAGAGAGACTTCATTATTGTATGTCAGTTTATCAGAGGAGCAGACAACTGGGCCCTGAGAGGGTAGGACACAGGACTGGTAAATTTTGATGAAAGCTAGGCTTGAAGAAAAATGTGTAGAGGAAGCTAGTTTAAGTGGTATATTTGGGCTATATTTGGGGTTGAAGTAGAAGGGAGTGTTGGGAGCCAATCAAATGGCGGGAGAAGGACAAGGCTCTGAACTAGGAGATGGAAGGTTCTGTTATGCACTTACTGTGTGACCTTGAGCAGGTTGTTTGGCATCTCTGAACCTCAGTTTCCTCATTTCACAGGGAGTTGTGAGACCATGTCTGGGCAAAGCCTTAGTAAGCTGAAGGGCTTCACAGTTGTGCAGGTGGGTGAGGGAGGATTCTGCCTGGCACTGATCCTGCCGCGGGCACCTCTGGGGGCAGGTACAGCAGAGGCTCTGCGTGGAGGATGCACAGGCAGGAGCACATGCTGAGCTTCTCCTCCCACTCCAGGAAGGGTCACCCTGTCCAACGTGTCCGAGCGGAAGGACAACATGCGTCTTGGCCTGAGCCTCACCACCAACCCCAAGGACAACAGCTTCCTGGTAAGAGCCACCTGCCCCACCTCTCTGAGCCCCAGCCCTTCCTGTCCCCATGGACTCGCTGCCTGGGCTTTCCTTACAGACACTCCTATGCACCCGCCCTCACACCACACTGTCACGCACTTGATCCCCAAGGCTGCCTGTCCTCACCCTTCTGGGAAGCAGCTTCTCCACTAGCTTCCTGCTTGTGCCATTCTGTGGGGGACAGTCCAGGCAGGACCAAGGACTGAGCCCCTTTGTGTGCACACCCTCTGGGAGCAGGGATGGGCCAGACCTGAGAAGGAACAAGGGTAGTTAAAGATATCAACAGTCTGATTGGTTGTTCAACGGTAGATTCTCGCCTTCCATATGGGAAACCAGGTTCAATTCCTAGCCAATGCAGCTCATGCATGGCTACCACTCATCTGTCAGCAGAGACTTGCGTGTTGCTGTGATGCTAAACAGATTTCAGCAGAGCTTCCAGACTAAGACGGACTAGGATGAAAGGCCTAGAGATCTCCTTCGAAAATTAGCCAATGAAAACCCTATAGATCACAGTGAGTCCAGTCATGGGGATGCTGCAGGATGCGGCAGTGTTTGGTTCCACGGTGCACAGGGTCGTCATGAGTTAGGGGCCAACTTGAGAGCAGCTAACCACAACAGCAACAACAGTGCAATGGGGGAGCTTTTCCTTCCCTTCGGGAGCTCATTTTCCAAGGCAGAGGCTCAGTCTCTGCTCCAGGTTTGAGAAAAGAAACAGAACCCACCGCATTCCCTAAGAAGACTTGGAAGGCAAGCCAGAAAGGAGTGGTCACCAGAGGGAAGGGGTGCAGAGCGGCACAAGGTTTGATGGGGAAGGTTACCTGGGGAGGATTCTGTTTTGTTTTTAGAGACAAGTCTTAGCAGAGAAGAAAGAGAGGGGTATTTGTGCTGGGATAAAAGAGGCATTCATTCAATCAACAGTTTTTTGAGCACTTACTATGTACTATGCAGCCCTGGTGGCACAGTGGTTAAACGCTCACCTGCTAACCAAAAGGTTGTTGGTTCGAACCCACCAGCTCCTCTGTGGGAGGAAGATGTGGCAGTCTGTTTGGTAAAGATCACAGCCTTGGAAACCCTGTGGGGCAGTTCTAGTTCTACTCTGTCCTATAGGGTCACTATGAGTCAGAATCGACTTGACAGCAATGAGTTTGGTTTTTGGTTTACTATGTACTAAGCCCAGTGCCAGGCAATGGAGATTCAGAGATAAACATCTCCTGTCCACCTGGAGCTTACCTTCTGTTTGGGGGAGAGAACAGTAAGCAAATGATCAGTGTATACTATGATGTTGGGAACAGAAAGGGCAACAGGGCCGGGCTTGGAGGTCTTTGTACTCTGCCCAGGTGGGCATATCTGGGCATTTCACACAGTAGGATAGTGTGGCTGGCGTGATTGGTTGGCACTGCCTGCTCCTTCCACCAAGTTTAAAGGAACTTCTATGAGTGTGAGTGATGCTTGGGGTTCAAAACAGGATCCTGCTGGGACCGAGAGTTCTTAGAAACAGCTGAGAGAGAGAATTTCGGAAAAATCACCCCCAGAAAGCGCTGCACAAAGCAGCGCTCCCGCTTTCTGATGGGCGGTTGTGTCACTCTTCGTTCTTGTCCCTCAGTCCATTTTTCTTGACTGTAGTGACATGAGCCATCAGGGGCATGGAGCACCAGACGCCAGGGCAGTGAGATGACTGGGTGCACAGGGACTTGAGGAGAATATCATGGCCCTGCCAGGAGGCTCAGAATGTCCTGAGGTGCCTCGATGACAGTCAGCCCACAGCCTTTGACTATCCCCAACCGAGAAAAAGCAGGACTCCTGGCCCTGTCCACGTGCACTTCCTTCAGGATCTCGCTTTTCCCTCTGAGGCTCCTTGTCACGTCATACTACCTGATTTTACCCTCACAAGATAGAAGGAAGGGCTGAGAAGGGTGATGTGATATGCCCTCTTGGGCCTCTGTGGATAGGTTAAGTCTCTGGTTTATAAACAACAACTTCTGTTCATTCACTCATTCACCCATTCATCCATTCACTCATCTGTCCAACCCCCACCACTCATTCATCCTTCCATTCATCCATCCATCCATCATCTATCCTCCTGTTTCTCTGTACATTGATCCACCCAGTTATCCTCCCATCCAATCATCCATCTTTCTATCCATCCTTCCATCCATCATGCGTCCTCCCATCTTTCTTTATGTTGATCCGCCCACTCATCCTCCTGTCAACTCATGCATCCTTCTATCCATCCTTCCATCCATCATCTATCCTCCCATCTCTCTGTACATCGATCCACCCACTCATCCTTCCACCCAATCATTTGTCCTTCTGTCCATCCTTCCATCCATCCATCTATCCTCCCATCTCTCTGTACACTGATCCATCCACTCATCCTCCCAGTCAATCATTCATCTGTCTTTCCATTCATCCATCCATCCTCCCATTCTTTATCCTCCCTTTACTTTCAAAAAACAATTTACAGCATCTTCAACAAAGGATACAGAAAAAACAAAGCTGTTTAGATCGGGGCTAAAAGAAAAACACTAACTAAAGAAGGGGATAGGAGAGGAATAATTATTCCCCAAACCAAAAGAAGTTACAGCACAAAATTTAGTCCTGGGTTTCCTGACAGGCAGGACAAAAATGGAGGCATAGAACTGGGCTTTTGTTTTAGATTCTGAGAGGAATATATCACCCAATCTTTAAGTGAGGAATTGAGGTCAATGTTTTTGATAGCAAATTTCACTAAAAGAGCAGTGACATTCTATTTTCTTTCCCTGGTAAGAGCCATGGGCATATTGTTGGGACATAGTCCTGGATGTTTGCCTAGTAAGGACCTTAGGTGGCCTCTTCAGAAAGAGGAACTATTCTAGTGATCTTGAAAGGTCCACTCCATGGATGAAAACCCTTCCCCAGATCCTGAGTGGTGGATAGGATGGAGGAAGGGGGCAGGTAGGGTGAAGAAGAATCACAACCCCAAATGATGGGATGGAGAATGAGGCCCTTGAAAAAAAAATGAAGGTGGACTCCCAGGTTACTTTTTCTCCATTCTGTCTTAAAGGGAACTGGTGCACATTTTAGGGGGGAAAGTTCAGTTAGACTCAAAGAAGAACCTCTAAACCCTGGGGATGCCAAAACTCAGATAGTGGACATCTGTCTTGGGTCATGAGCCTCCCTGAGGCCACTGCTGACTGGGGGTCTGTGCTGTGATTCACAGGCCTGCAGTCCCCTCTGGTCCCATGAGTGTGGAAGCTCCTACTACACCACGGGGATGTGTTCACGGGTCAACTCCAACTTCAGGTTCTCCAAGACCGTGGCCCCAGCTCTCCAAAGTAAGTGACTTCAAATCTGCAGACTCGGGCTGAGTGGCTGACAGTTGGGGGAAGCTTGGGGCTTTCATCACCAGTATACTGGGGTCACAAAACAGCTCAGTCACCTGGGCTCTAACCCTGCCCTGCCCGGCTGCCTGGGTAGCCTAGGACAAGTCACTTCACTTCTCCAGGCCTTTATGGGGTCATCCATCATCCTGCCTCCCCTCTCCCCTACAGAGAGATAGTGAGGATCAAATGAGCTAAGGTTATGAAGACTATCCTGGCAGCAAGGGAGGCTCCCTGCAATTCCACCCTAAGCATGGAAGAGATTGTCCAGCCACCACATACAGCTGGCAGGCTGTGCACTGCACAATTCTAGGGGCACCACTGACTTAGACTACAGTGTGAATGACTCCCTCTGATGTTGTGCAATGCAGTAGCCCTGTAGGTGGAGGGACGAGGAGAACAGAAATCTCCTTGGTAACAGCAAGCAGCTGGGAGCTCTGTCTTGCTTGCCCAGCACAAAACCTTCTGCTCCCAAAGAGTCCACAAGAAAAATTCTAGAGCTAATAGAGGAATTGAGCAAAGTTGCAGAGTACAAGGTCAAGAAACAAAAATCATTTAGGTTTCTATATACCAGCAAAGAGAAATCTGAAAGGGAAATTAAGAAAACAATTCCATTTACAATAGCATCTAAGACAATAAAATACCTAGGAATAAGTCTAACCAGTGACGTGAAGGACTTATGCATGAAAACTATAAAACACTGCTCAAAGAGATTAAAGAAGACTTAAATAAATGGAAAGATGTTCCATGTTCATGGATTAGAAGATTTAATATTGTTAAGATGTCAATACTACCCAAAGCTATCTATAGATTCAATGCAATCTCAATCAAAATTCCAACAGCCTTCTTTACAGAAATAGAAAAACAAATCCTCAACTTTATACAGAATGGCAGGAGAGGAGGCCCTGAATAGCTAAAACAATGTTGAAAGAGAAAAACAAAGTAGGAGGACTCTTCCTGATTTTAAAGCATACTATACAGCTACTGTAATCAAGACAGCCTGGCATTGGTATAACAATAGACACATAGACCAATGGAATAGAATTGAGAGTCCAGAAATAAACCCACACATCTATGGTCAACTGATTTTTCACAAGGGTGCTAAGTCCATTCAATGGGGAAAGAAGCGTCTCTTCAATAGATGGTACTGGGAAAATTGGATTTCCATGTGCAGAAAAATGAAACAGGATCCGTGCTTCACACCATATACAAAAACAAATACAAAATGGATTAAGGATCTAAATGTGCAAACTAAAACCATAAAATTCTTAGAAGAACAAGCAGGGACAACACTGTCAGG
>NW_004443966.1:13865528-13868036 GCF_000243295.1 Trichechus manatus latirostris | reverse complement strand
GGCAAAGGACTTGAATAGACATTTCACCAAAGAAGACATTCAAATGGCCACCAAACACATGAAAAGATGCTCAGCATCATTAGCCATCAGAAAGATGTAAATCAAAATCAAAACCACAATGAGATACCATTTCACTCCCATTAGGATGGCTAAGATAAAAAAATAAAATAGAATAACAAAATAACAAATGTTGGCGAGGACGTGGGGAGATTGGAACCCTTATCCATTGCTAGGAATGCAAAATGGTACAGTCATTGTGGAAAACAGTATGGTGGTTCCTCAAAAAACTAAAAATAGAATTACCGTATGATCCAGCAATTCCACTCCTTGGTATATACTCAAAAGACCTGAAAGCAAACATTCAAAAAGAGACTTGTACAATAATGTTCATTGCAACATTATTCACAATAGCCAAATGGTGGAAACAACTTGAATGCCCATCAACAGATGAATGGATAAACAAAATATGGTACATACATACAATGGAATACTGCTCAGGCAGTAGGAGAAATGAAGTCTTGATACATGCTACAGTGTGGATGGAGCTTGAAGACATTATGCTGAGTGAAATAAGCCAATCACAAAAGGACAAATATTATATGACCTCACTTATATAAAAAGACAAGAAAAAGCAAATATAGAGAGACCAAAGTTTATTAGTGGTTACCAGGAGCAGGAGGGAGGGGGAAAAGGGGGGCTAATGGTGATGGAAAAATCACATTGATTAAGGGTAGGGGTTGCACAACTGATTATTTTAATTGCTGTCAAGTTGTACTTATGTAAACAGTTGAATTGGCAAAAGTAGTGTGAGATACATTTACAACAATGACAAAAAAGAGTAGCTGCTGAGGCTGTTTATGTGCAACCAAACACCTCATGGGATTTGGTTTCTTGATTTGGAAGTTCAGGGTCATGGTTTCATGGGCCATCCCAGTTAATTGGCCTAATAACGTGTTTAGCGCTTCTGTTCTACCTCCTAGTTCATTGCGTAGTGCCTGGGGTCTTAAAAGCTTACAAGACACTACCCAAAACACAACAGTTGGTCTCTCTTCACCTGAAGCAACAGAGGAAGGAGAGTCAGGAAGTGGAGGAAGATATGGAATGTGTGGCTAATTGCCTTCATGAACAACTGTCTCCTTTCTCATGAGACAAGAAGAACTGGATGGTGCCCAACTACCATTACTGAACATTTTGATCAGAGACTTTATGGAAGAATCCTGATCAAGGGGAAAATGCAGAACAGAATTTCAAATTCTCATGGACTGTAGACTTTCTGGAGCCATGTAGGGTGGATGAACCCCTGAAACTATTACCCTGAGATAATCTTTAAACTTTGAACCAAAAATATCCCCTGAAATCTTCTTAAAACCAAACAGTAGTTTAGCTTAACTAGTGAAAAAGTTCTGCTTTGAGCATTACGTTCTTTTAAGAACTATCTATAAGGGATCAAATTGACAACAGTAACTTGAAATATTAGATAGGAACCTTTGGGGGCAGTGAGTTTATATTAATGAGGGAGGAACAACTCAGAAAGGAGGGTTGGAATGGTTGCCCAACTCAAAAAATGTAATCAGTGTCACTGAATGGTGTTTTGCTGTGTGTATTCCCAACAACAACAAAATCAATAAAATTTAGAAGAAGAAAAAAACACTGCTCACTCCTCTCCCACCAAGCATAGATACGAAACTGGGGAAATAATGCTCAGACCTTGCCTCCCACCGTCCCAGACTGCTTGGCTCCAAGCCTATTTCCTCTCAGTTAAACATCTTCACCCAAGCAGCCACTGCCTGTTTTATGGAGGGTCAGGGGATTAGCACCTTGGGCTCCTGGCAGCCTCCCTCCAAACAACAGGGCCCAGTCAGAGATGGAAAGATGGTGCTGGGGAGTGAAGGCGAGGAAGCAACAGTCCAGCAGCGGCTGGAAAACCATCTTCTTAGGAGCCCTGGTGGCACAATGGTTAAGTAGTTTGAACCCACCCAGCAGCTCTGAGGGAGAAAAGACTTGGTGATTTGCTCCCGTAAAGATTACAGCCTAAGAAACCCAATGGGGCAGTTCTACTCTGTCATATAGGGTCACTATGAGTCGGAATTGACTCAACGGCACTCAACAACAACACAAGGGGATGAGGAGGTGTTGAGTCTGATCATTCAAAATGGCAGAGGGAAAAGCAGTGCTGGGGGCAAGGAGGAGGCCAGAGGTCAGGACACGTGGAGTGTCCACTAGGGAACATTACCACCCTTATCAGCTGCTGTCTCCTCTCAGCCCAGGTGTCACCAGCCCAGTCTCCCAGAACCTCCTGTTGTGACCGGCAGCATGGCCCTGAATGCTTATAAAGTACACATTCCAGGACACCCTCACGTAGGTGCTGATTCAGTAGGTCAGGGATAAGCCTCCCTGGGTGGTACAGATGGTTAAAGCGCTTCACTGCTAACCCAAAGGTTGAAGGTTCAAGTCTACCCAGATGCACCTCAGAAGGAAAGCCTACTGATCTACTTCCAAAAAATTAGC
>NW_004443966.1:13846193-13864623 GCF_000243295.1 Trichechus manatus latirostris | reverse complement strand
TCGCTCCTTGGGAGAAAAGACCTGGCTATCTGCTCCTGTAAAGATTACAGCCTAGGAAACCCTATGGGGCAGTTCTACTCTGTCCTACAAGGTCACTATGAGTCAAAATCTACTCAATGGCAACAGGTTTGGATTTTTTTGGTTGTTATAGTACCAATGTTTTGTTGGATTGGTATTGGCCATTTTGAATTGGACAATCATATTGTCTACTGTGCCAGGAATGACAAATTGAAGAGGGATGGTGTCACATTCATCACCAAAATGAACATTTCAAGATCTATGCTGAAGTCCAACGCTGTCAGTGACAGGATAATATCCATACGCTTACAAGAAAGACCAGTTAATACGACTCATTATTCAAATTTACCCACCAACCACTAATGCCAAAGATGAAGAAATCGAAGAATTTTACCAACTTCTGCAGTGCGAAATTGATCAAACAAGCATTCAAGATGCATTGAGTAGAATTCAAAAGCTGGAAACAAAGAAGAAGGGATCAGTAGTTGGAAAATATGGCTTTGGTGATAGAAACCATGCAGGAGATCTTATGAGAGAATTTTGCAAGACCAACAACTTACTCATTGCAAATAGCTCTTTTTAACGACATAAATGGTGACTATACACATAGACCTCGCTGGATAGAATACACAGGAATCAAATAGACTACATCTGTGGAGAAAGTCTGTGGATACGCTCAATATCATCAGTCAGAACAAGGCCAGAGGCTGACTGCAGAACAGACCATCAAGTACTCGCATGCAAATTCAAGTTGAAGCTGAGGAAAATTAAAACAAGTCTATGAGAGCCAAAGTATGACCTTGAGTATATCCCACCTGCATTTAGAGACAATTTCAAGAATACATTTGACACATAAAACACTAATTACCAAAGACCAGGAGAGTTAATGGATGACATCAAGCACATCATACATGAAGAAAGCAAAAGGTCATTTAAATGACAGTTAAGAAAGAAAAGACCAAAACGGATGTTAGAAGAGACTCTGAAACTTGCTGTTGAACATAGAGTAGCTAAAGTTAATGGAAGAAATAAAGAAGTAAAAGAGCTGAACAGAAGATTTCAAAGAGCAGCAAGAAGACAAAGTAATGTATTATAATGACATGTACAAAGACCTGGAGTTAGAAAACCAAAAGGGAAGAACACATTTGGCATTTCTCAAGCTGAAAGAACTGAAGAACAAATTCAAGCCTCAAGTTGTAATACTGAAGGATTCTATGGGCAAAAAATTAAATAACTCAGGAAGCATCAAAAGAAGATGGAAGGAATACATAGAGTCACTGTACCAAAAAGAATTGGTCGATGTTCAACAATTTCAGGAGGTAATATATGATCTAGAACCAATGGTACTGAAGAAAGAAGTCCAAGCTGCACTGAGGGCATTGGCAAAAACCAAGGCTCCAGGAAATGACAAAATACCAGTTGAAATGTTTCAACAAACGGATGCAATGCTGAAAGCATTCACACGTTTATGCCAAGAAATTTGGAAGACAGCTACCTGGCCAACCAGCTTGAAGTGATCTATATTCCTGCCCATTCCAAAGAAAGGTGATCCAACAGAATGCAGAAATTGTCGAACAATATCATTAATATCACACGCAAGTAAAATTATGCTGAAGACAATGCAAAAACAGTTGCAGCAGTATACCGACAGGGAACTACCAGAAATTCAGGCTGGATTCAGAAGAGGACATGAAACAAGGAATATCATTGCTGACGTCAGATAGATCTTGGCTGAAAGCAGAGAATACCAGAAAGATATTTACCTGTGTCTTGTTGACTATGAAAAGACATTCGACTGCGTGGATCATAATAAATTATGGATAACATTGTGAAGAATGGGAATTCCGGATGCTTATGAGGAATCTGTACATAGACCAAGACACAGTTGTTTGAACAGAACGAGGGGATACTGCATGGTTTAAAATCAGGAAAGGTGTGCATCAGGGTTGTATCCTGTCACCATACTTATTCAATCTGTATGCTAAACAAATAATCTGAGAAGCTGGACTATATGAAGAAGAATGTGGCATCAGGATTGGAGGAAGACTCAGTAACAACCTGCCATATGCAGATGACACAACCTTGCTTGCTGAAAGCGAAGGAGACTTGAAGCACTTACTGACGAAGATCAAAGACTACAGTTTTCAGTATGGATTACACCTCAGCATAAAGAAAACAAAATCCACACAACTGGATCTATAAGCAATATCATGATAAATGGGAAAAATCTGCTGCAAAAGACCTCTTTAAAGTGTTAAAAAGCTAAGATGTCACTTTGGGGATTAAGGTGCACCTGACCCAAGCCATGGTATTTTCAATCACCTCATATGCATGTGAAAGCTGGACAATGAATAAGGAAGACAAAAGAACTGATGCCTTTGAATCATGGTGTTAATGAAGAAGATTGAATATACCATGGACTGCCAGAAGAAAGAACAAATCTGTCCTGGAAGAAGTACAGCCAGAATGCTCCTTAGAAGCAAGAATGGCAAGACTTCATCTTACATACTTTGGACATGTTATCAGGAGGAACCAGTCTGTCTTAGTCATCTAGTGCTGCTCTAACAGAAATAGCACAAGTGGATGGCTTTCAACAAGAGAAACTTATTCTCTCACAGTCCAGTAGGCTACAAGTCCCAAATCAGGGCATCAGCTCCAGGGGAAGGCTCCCTCTCTCCACTGGCTCTGGAGGAAGGTCCTTGTGATGCATCAGTCCTCCCTTGGTCTGAGAGCATCTCAGCACAGGAACCTCAGGTCCAAAGGACGCGCTCTGCTCCCGGCACTGCTTTCTTGGTGGTATGAGGTTCCCATGTGTCTCTGCTCGCTTTTCTCTTTTATATCTCAAAAGAGATTGGATTAAGACACTATCTAATCTTGTAAACCTCATCAGCATAACCTCATCACAGTGACAGAATTTACAACACATAAGGAGATCACATATAACCTCATCATAGTGATAGAGTTTACAACACGTAAGGAAATCACATCAGATTACACAATCATACAATACTGGGAATCATGACGTAGCCAAGTTGCTACACACGTTTTTTGGGGGACACAATTCAATCTTTGACACAGTCCCTGGAGAAAGGACATCATGCTTGGTAAAAGTAGAAGGTCAGCAAAAACGAGGAAGACTCTCAATAAGAAGGATTGACACCGTGGCTGCAACAATGGGCTTAAAACAACAACGGTTGTGAGAATGGCGCAGGACTGGGCAGTGTTTCGTTCTGTTGTACGTAAGTTCACTGTGAGTCAGAACTAACTCGATGGCACCCAACAACAACAACAACGTTTCATTGGTTTTCTTTGTTGATTTTTGCTGTTCCCTTTAACTTGGTATTAATGCTACAGAGCTATGAAGTAATCTTTGTTAACATAGCAGAGGCAGAGACAAAGACACTAGAGCGTGGCCTGATGATGTCATTAGCACATTAAGTGGTTTGCTTTCAAATAGGATCCCTGGATGGTGCAACCAGTTAACACCCTTGGCAGCTACCCAAAAGAATGGAAGTTGGAGTCCACCCAGAGACATCTCAGAAGAAAGGCCTAGCAATCTCTTTCCAAAAAATCAGTCATTAAAACCCCTTTGGAGCACAGTTCTACTCTAACACACATGGGGTCTCCATTAGTCGGGGTTGACTTGATGACAACTGGTTGGTTTGTTTAAAAAATAAATAAAAATAGGATCAGCTAAGATTTGAGTACTTGCTTTGTGCTCAGCCTTTTAGAAGCATCACTTTATTAAATCCTCATGGCAACCCTCAACTATCATTATGCCTGTTGTACAGAAGAGAAAACTGACGTTGAGAAATTAAGTAACTTGCCCAAGGTCACTGAGCTAGTGAGTGGCAAATCCAGGAGTCAACAGTCCAATGCTGGACTCCACACCCTAGCCATACACCATGCTGCCCTCCTGAAAAGGGAAACCCATTCATTTGGGCTGAGAGTGGTAAATACAAGCCTGCCTGTTACAGTAAAACAAATGAGAACGAGCTACTGGTTTGAGCAGTGTTGGCTGCCTCGGAAACATTGACCACCCAAGGGCAATCAATCTGGATAAAGACCAGAGGCAGTCAGACTTACTTGAACTTTGTTCAAATAGCCAACACATAAGGTGAAGCAGACCAAGGGATTCCTGGGTTTCTTATTCATGTGGCCCAAATACATGTCCTGCCCTAGGATGGCTTCCCACCCCAGGGAATGACACACACATGGCAGAGTCATTCTTCTATCATCCTTTGGACAATCATCCAAAGGATCAGAGATTTGCAGACACTGGCTCCTTGGGTAGCCGTGACCGTGTCCCCACTTCCCAGGGTGCCAGACCTACATGGACATCATCATTGTCCTGGATGGCTCTAACAGCATCTACCCCTGGGTGGAGGTTCAGCACTTCCTCATCAACATTCTGAAGAAGTTCTACATTGGGCCCGGGCAGATCCAGGTGAGCATCTCTAGGGTTCTTTCCTCCTCTGAACAGGGACCAATGACAGATGCTGCCTTTATGTGTGGGGAGCATCTCTGCATGCACTAAGAACGTGTAGGAGAAAGGACCAGTGCTGGTGGGGCCAGCCAGCACCAGGGCCCTCAGCCCAGGACACCATCTCTGGTGGTCACATCGAGGGACGGTTTTGGGGAGGCCTTACTTTGCAGGTCAAACACTGCCACTTATTAAGAAAAAGGAGTCCCTGGGTGACACAAACAGTTAAGTGCTTGGCTACTAACCAAAAGGTTGGCATTCAAAGCTATCCAGAGGCGCCTTGAAAGAAAGGCCTGGCGATTTCCTTCCAAAAGGTCACAGCCATGAAAACCCTACAGAGCACAGTTCTACTCTGCAACACATGGGGTCGCCATGAGTCAGAATTGACTCAATGGCAACTGTTACTAAGGAAGACTTTGACCAGCTAGAAAGTGAGAAGGAAGGCAGGAAAGGTTGAGTAGGCACAAACCCTGTTGAATGAGACACAGAGGAGAATTGGGCATATTGATCTTGGAGAGAAGAAGACTGGTGGGGGAGGTAACAGCTGCCAGCACATATTTGAAATGCTGCCTGCTAAAGACGGGATAGACTTAGTCCACACTGTTTTGCAGGTCAAATGAGGCGCAGTGAATAGCAGTCACAAGGGGGCAGATTTCAAGCCAATCTAAGCAATTACATTTTTAACAATTTGAGCTGTTCAAAAGGGGGTACCCCCTACTGGAAAACTATATTCAGGGTATCATGGAAGAAACATCCATAATTAGGAAGGCAGTGTACCAAATAAACATCACGGGCCTACCCAACGATAACATTTTATGATTCTATTCCGAGTATAGGTCTTTAAGGTGCTTTGTTTATTTTGAAGTTATTAATACACCTACTCTTCACTTATTGACTGTCTCGTTATCTGACATTTCACACGTATGACAACAGTAAAAAAATCTACTCTCCTACTATTTTGCACATTAACAACGTGCTCTGACAGTAACGAATGCCAAGGTGCGAGGCGAAAGTAATGCTAGCTATGATGGTTAAGGCTATGTGTCACCTTGGCCAGGCCATGAATCTCAATGGTTTGGCAGTTATATAGTGACATAATTTGGCAGTTATGTAATGATGTAATTTGGCAGTTATGTAATGATCTAGTCATCCTCCATTTTGTGATCTGATGTGGTCATCCTCCATTTTGGTATAACGACCATGTCTTTGTAACCTAACCACGTCGATAAGTGAGGAGTGGGTGTATTGCCAATATTTTATCAACCTTAAGGATAAAAGATTCTCTTTTTTAAGTGTTACGGGACCTTAATTCCAGAGTTTGGTGAACAACGTCATGGCCCTCCACCCAGACTGTTCCTAATAGTTTAGACTTTGTTCATGTCCTGGCTTAACTTTTGTCATTCTAAGTAAGAAACTTAATCTGTTGGACCTTTCTTTAAATCACAGATATTTTCCTCCCCTGACATGCACCTCCCACTTATCCCACCAAGCCATCAATCATTTCTGGAACTTCTTTTCCACCAGTTACTGTTTCTTGGGAATGTCTTCAGCCCTCCCCACTCCTGAACCATCATAGACAAAGAGATGACTCCTGGGGATTCTCAGATCTAAGATCTACGTTTTAGGAGGTCATGAGGTGCTGTTCTCCTCTCCTCTAACTTGCAGGTTGGAGTTGTTCAGTATGGAGAAGACGTGGTGCATGAGTTTCACCTCAATGACTACAAGTCTGTAAAGGATGTGGTAGAAGCTGCCAGCCACATTGAGCAGAGAGGAGGAACAGAGACCCGGACAGCATTTGGCATAGAATTTGCTCGGTAAAAAGAAAAATCTCAGATACTGTTCTAGTTATCTATTGCTGCATAACAAACCACCCCAAAATTTAGTACCTTAAAATAATAATTTACTTAATCTCTCAAAGTTCTGGGGGTTGACAAGTTTCAGCTGGGAGGTTCTCTCTTGAGTTCTTTCATGTGGTTGCAATCTGGTGTCACCTGGGGTGGTTTTCATCTGAAGGTTCAACTGAGCTGGACGTTCAAGATGGTTCACTCACATCCTGGCTGTTGGCTGAGAGCTCAGCTGGGGCTGTCACCTGAGTACTCACACATGGCCATATGGGTTGGTCTTCTCACTGCATGGCAGCTAGGTTCTAAGAGGGAATGTCCCCACAGCAAGCTTTCCAGGAGACCCAGGTAGGAACTACAAGGCTGTCTATGACCTAACCACGGAAATGCCACAACATAACTTCTGACACGTTCTATTGGTCAAGAAGTCACTAAGGCCAGCCCAGATTCAAGGGAAAGAGAATTTGATTCTGCCTCTTAGTAGAGGAGTGGCAAGGTCACATTGCAGAAGAGCATTTGGGATGAGGGACACTGTTGCAGCCAACTTTGGAAAATGTGTTCTGCCACAGATACCCTATAAAATGTGTGTAGGTTCTAGGAGGGCAGAACCTTCCTGCAGAACAGCTAGTTACGTATTCGTCTTCACTGAGATGGGAAGAACGCAGTTAACTCTAACACCTGAGATTGGAGAGTAATGAGGCTGGTTCTTTACAAAACACACCAGAACTCACTCATCAGAATGAATATTCTCTCTAGAAGTTGTCCCCACAGGAGCTGTCCCCAGTAACACTGCCATTGCTCAATCCTTGTGCTTGCCCCATTGAAATTAGCCCATTTTAAAGGCAATTCCCCAATATCTTTTGAACCAAGTCCTAATCTCCTAAGATGACGTCAAAGGCATTTAGATTTTAAATGTGTAAATTTTACGCCTATGAAGGTAAGTTCTGCTAAAACCACAGTCCCATTACCTTAAAATCCCACCTCGCATAGTGCTTAACAAATTCCACTGTGTACGAGCTGTTACTAAACAGTATCGTGATTTCATGTGGTCAAAAGATTAATGTCCTTCCAGCCTCATAACTCCTTATGGTTAAGTCATCGCTCAGCTAATATAGTTCTGTTTGCTGAAAAAACTTGCTCAAGCTTTTCCTAAATGAGCACTCTTCAGTGTGAAGACGGTTCTCTTATTCATCCTCACGAAGAACAGGCCATTTTGTTGTTTTTCCATCACTGGGGTGCACCAGCTGAGCCTCTGAGGCTCCCAGCAGGCCCTCGTGGAACGGTTGGCTGGGGTGACAGAGAACGCCTGTGACCACCAAGCTATCACTTCCTTGGTGCAAAGCTAATTGACTCACACAGGGATGAAGCCTACTGTTTTGGTCTCATTTTGCAGCGCACCAGCCGCAGGTCCATTATAAGTGTGTGAGTCCCCAGGTAGTTGGACCCGGTAATGATTCATGAGCACCACAAGGTTATGCAACTTCACCTCGAGTGAAGTTTGAAATTCCAAGCTTCCCAGCCTGCCAAGCTCAGGTCCCAGTGTCTTTTAAGGTGAAAAGTGGTCTCTCCTCACTCAGTTATTCATAATGCGATGTTTTTCTGTACACCTACTAAGTGCAAAGATCCTGGCCATGGACTTGAGAGATTACAAAGATGATAACCTGTAGCCCCCAGCCTTGGCTCACAGCCCAATAGGGGAGCTCACCCTAACCCAATGAGGACTGAGAGCCCTCCCTGGAGAGGGGCCCGAAAGGATTGCCATGAAAGGGTAGAATTTGACCTGTCCTAGGTGGTGCAAATGATTAACATGCTCAGCTGCTAACCAAAAGGCTGGACATTCAAGTCTAGCCAGAGGCACCTCAGAAGAAAGGCCTGGTGAAATATCAGCCATTGAAAACCCTATGGAGCACAGTTCTACTCTGACACTCATGACATCACCGTAAGTCAGAATCATCTTGACAGCAACTCACTAGAAAGACCCATGGAAGTCCAGCAGAAAGGTGGAGAGAAGGCGCTCTACAGAGAGGACCACCTGAATAAGCACAGTTGTTGTTGTTGGGTGCTGTGGAGTCGATCCCAACTCACAGCGACCCCACGTGACAGAGTAGAACTGCCCCATAGGGTTTTCTTGGCTGTAATCTTTACAGGAGCAGATCACCAGTTCTTTCTCCCACAGAGCGGTTGGGTGGGTTCGAACTGCCAAACTTTCGGTTAGCAGACGAGAGCTTACCCATTTGCACCAGGGTTCCTCGGGTAAAGGCAGGTGAGAGAGAAAGTCTGAGGAGCACTCGCATCCAGAGCTATGCTCCTTCGACTACCGTGTGGGATTCGTGTTGGGGAGCAGGGAGCCATGCAGCTAGAAAGATGAGTTGGAACCAGGTTGTGAGGGCAATGATGATGTTTTAGCTAACGCAAGCAGTGAGTAGCCACGGAAGGTTCTTGAGCACGAGAGTGTTATCATCAGATGTGGCATTTAGAAGGTGAATCTGGCAGCCACGTATGGTTGGGAGTGGCGTTCTGTGACGTAACGTGGGCTGATGGTCCCTGAACAACGCGGTACGAACCCTTTGTTCACTCAACACATTTTTATTGAGCCTCACACTTGTTTTAGGCACTGGGTGTCGATGAGCAAAGAAAACAGACACAAAGTCGAGGCGGACAATAAACAGACAAGTAAGGCAGTGTGCTGGAAGGAGGTAGACGCTATGGGAAATAACTGAGCTGGGTAAAAGGGGTTGAGCAGGTTGAGAGGGCAGGTGTGTAATTAGCATTAACAAGGTGGTCAGGGGAAGGGTGCAGACTTGCAGAACATGATGAGCTGGCCAAGCAGGTATCTGGGAAGGGGGTGGGGGATAGGGGGACGGGGAGTTGTTCCAAGGAGGAGGACCAGCTCAGCCACAGGCCGTAAGATAGGAATGTGCCTGGATCAGCAAAAGTCCAGTGTGGCCAGAGTGGAGTGAGCAGGAGAAGAGCTCAGAGGGAGAACAGGGGCCAGGTCACTTAGGGCCTGCTGGGCCATTGTAGGGACCTGGGCTTTTCCCTGAGAGAGCCTGGAGCCACTGCAGATTCTGAGCAGGAAAGAAACATGATCTGACCTACATTTCAATGGATCCCTCTGGCTCCCAGGCTCATGGAACCTGCCGTGAGTGTCAAGTTCTCAAGGAACTTATGATCTAATTTACAAAGGAACCAAACCCTAGTTCCTTTCACAATACAAAAATCACGGTTTAAAACCTGATGAATCGTACAGATATTCACACTATTACAGACTCATACAGATAATTCACCCTCTTCCATTATATAGAAATGTGAAATTTTTCTTGGCTCCGTATATAACAAAACCTATTTTTCCCCTGCCACGCTTTCTTGCATGGAGTTTTGCCCTTGGACCTGGCAATGAGATCATGGAAGCAACTAGAATCTTTTCTGAGAGAATGGCAGAGTTCTCCCTCCCTGGGGTCATGCATAATCCCTGGATTTGCTTTAGCTGAGTGTGCCACTGTGGCCCTTTGGTCCGCAGCTTATATTAAATCTCAATTTTTTTAAGTCACTATATCCAGAATATCATAGAGAATGGCAGGCTATCTTTTTCTCTTAACTGGGAGCTTGAAGATATTCTGAACTAATTTATTCCAGGTTTTGTGAATTCCTCAACATCTAAATCATGCGCATCAGTGTGACAACTTGACATGTAACAAGAAATGCCTCTGGTAACCAAAGCCTTGTGGCACCAACATGGGCTTTAATCTGGCATTGTAGAGCCTAAATCTGTGGCGCATCCAGCCCTACCCTGTGTCAGGACTGTAAGGAATCACTACACAGTCCAAAAGTAATTTATTTTTCTATCCTTATGGAAACTTCCACCTGCTTGGCCAGACTCTTGGACATTCCCTTGTCTGTACTTCTCAGAACCTCACAGTGTAGAGGAGGGCTGCCCACTGAGGCGTCAAGAGCCAGTGATGGTTCGGGAGCCAGGTTTTCATGCTTGATAGACCAGCTGCCAGCTGCAAAAGCATCTCTGCTGCATTAAGGGTCAATGTGTCAGCCCCATAGTCCCCTGGGTGCCCTATCGGTGGGCCAAGCTCGTGCTTTGGGCATTGAAAACAAAATAAAAAGTGAGAAACAGAAATATTTTTGATATTTAATATCACAAATATTCAATATTCCCAAAACAGAATCAAAATAGTCCTCATGGGAGAAATCGGAACCTTGTCAGACTTCATCACACGTGTTTTATGGAGTTTTGAGTATTGAATTACTCTTGCACTTCACCTTTTCAGTACTTAGGGAAGTAGTTCTTCACTCTGGATTTTCGTTAGAACTTTTGAAAAATAGTGATGCCCAGGCCACACCCCAGAGATTCTGATTTCTGGATCTGGTGGGGCCTGGGCATCATTTTTTTTTTTTTTTTTTTAAGTCCCAGGTGATTTTAATGTACAGCTGGGTTTTTGAACCACTAATTTAGTACTTCTTAAGGTCTACGTCTGACCCTGAGCTCCCCTCCCAGTCTCACCCCATCCCCTCTGTCTGCCCCAAACAGCAAGTTCAGTACCCTAAAGAGGCTTTTTAAAGACAAGCAGATATGAAACCCATCTGAGCAGCTAGTCAAAGACTAGCCTGGGCATCTCGAGCTGGCCACTTCTTTGGTTTGAGGCCCCAGCACTTGTGGGGCTTCCCAAGGCGGACTCAGTCCATCTCTACTTCCCTCTTCTAACTCTCCCTGTGCTCGGTTCCAGCTCAGAGGCTTTCCAGAAAGGTGGAAGGAAAGGGGCCAAGAAGGTGATGATTGTCATCACAGATGGGGAATCCCACGACAGCCCTGACCTGGAGAAGGTGATCCAGCAAAGCGAGAGAGACAATGTGACCAGATACGCTGTGGCTGTAAGTCCTGTCCCACCTCTCCTGCCCCCTGCCCCCTACCCCAGAGCTGCTGGCTACCATTTAGAGGGTTGACCGTCTACCCCTGGGGACGTCAAAGGGGCATTTTCCAGGCAGTGTAACAAGCTGTCCAGGTTGTTGTTGTTGTTGTTAGGTGCAATCAAGTCACGGTGACCCTGTGTACAACAGAACGAAACACCGCCCAGTCCTGCGCCGTCCTCATGATTGTTGTTAGGCCTGAGCCCACTGTTGCAGCCAGTATGTCAATCCATCTCATTGAGGGTCTTCCTGTTTTGGGCTAACCTTCTACTTTACCAAGCATGATGTCCTTCTCCATGTTGAGAGATCCTCAAATCAAGCCTCTCCTTATTTCATTCTCTTCTAAAGACAAGCTGAGGATCTTCTTCCTGCACTATCCAGGCCTACCCACAAGTTTTCTTCTTCTCTTCCTCCCTTCCGCCTCCCCCTCCCCCTCCCCTTCCCCTCCTTCTCTCTTCTTCTTCTTCTTCACTAGGGAGGTTCTGAAACCATGGAAAACTAGAAAACACCCCCTGGCCCCCATCCACCATAGTCCTAGCTTAGAATAGGTACCTTATCTTGTCTCTACAAGGCAGTTTGTTACAAAACACAGACGGGACCTCAAGGACTGCCTATGGCTCCTGGAGCAGTCATGGAGCCAGACCAGCCTGCGGCCTGTGGGGTCAGGGGCCATGGGGTGAGCGGGGAAATCTGTGCTATGTCCTGGTTTGTCGTCCCTGCCCCTGTTCCCTGGCAGGTCCTGGGCTACTACAACCGCAGAGGGATCAATCCAGAAACTTTTCTAAATGAAATTAAATACATCGCCAGCGACCCCGATGACAAGCATTTCTTCAATGTCACCGACGAGGCGGCCCTGAAGGACATTGTCGATGCCCTGGGGGACAGGATCTTCAGCCTGGAAGGTGAGCAAGACATGCCAAGAGGGGGTTCACCATCCTGGGCTCACAGCACGTAAACCCCACAGAGCAAAACCCAGTCCCACAGAATGGAATGGTTTCTCAGGTTGCTGTTAGCTGCCTCGGGATCATTGTGATCCATAGGGTTTTCACTGGCTGATTTTCGGAAATAGATCACCAGGACTTTCTTCCTAGTCTATCTTGATCTGGAAGCTCCACTGAAACCTGTTCAGCATCCTAGCAAACACACAAGTGAATAGTAATTGTACCTGAGGGGCAATGGCCAGGAATCGAACCTGGGTCTCCACAAGGAAGACAAGAATTCTCCCACTAAGCTACCACGGCCCCCTGATTTAGAAGGAGTCCTGCCTTTTTGCTAAATGCCGACAAGGGAGCACCACTCAGTGCTGGACATGGGGCTCTGCACTTTATGGACAATCCCCAAAGGTGGTTTTGCTGATAATTTCCTCATTTTACTGCTGAGGAAAGTGATCTCAAAAGAGGTGACTTACACAAGCTCACACAGCCTGGGAAGGGCTTGGGGTTTGAACTAGGGTTGCCACATTTAACAGATTAGCCAGATTTAGCCAATATAAAGCACATTATATGGGGCATGTTTATACTAAAAAAAAGTATTTATTGTTTATCTGAAATTCAGATTTAACTGGGAAGCCTGTATTTTATCTGGCAACCCTAATGGGCCTGCCTCCATAGCCTGGAGTGTTTAATCCCTCGTCTCACTGCCTCCCACTCTGCCACAAGCATTTTTTGCAGAGTTCCTTGAAGTTGCCTCTGTCTTCATAATTTAAACTCTATTTTTGATTTGCACACACCTCGTTGACAGCATATATTGCTATAGTGGGCCCTTCCAACACTGGGCTTTGGGCATATGGTAGCATTGTAAAAAGAAATCAAAGGCATTGTTCCAAAGCCCGGGAAGCCTGCAGTGCGTTGGAAATGATAAACTCCAAACGCATGAGAAGAGCCATAAGCAGCCCTTACCTTGTTGTTGGATGCCATTGCGTCGATTCCGACTCGTGGCAACCCCGTGTGACAGAGTAGAACTGCCTCACAAGATTTTCTTGGCTGCAATCTTTACGGAAGCAGATTGTGAGGTCTTTCTCCCTCGGAGCTGCTGGGTGGTTCTGGTTTCAGTTAGCAGCTGAGCGCCTGACAGTTGCGTCACCTGAAACAGCCCTCATGAGTATAAATAAACAGAAAGTATGAACGTATGACACCCACACCAGAACTTAAATATCCATATCAGGGTATTTCTCCTTAAAATGGTCCCCTTGGGTGATGAGAATATTGATTCCAATAACATGTTCGAGGGGCCTGTTTGTGGGGAGGCGCTTTCAGCACACTTGGGATTTCTTCTGCAAATACACGGTGGTGACAAGCCTCCTCCCGAGGGTAAACTTAATGGTTGGAATTATCCAAAGGCATCTGGAGCCAAGACTGGTGAATAATAGGGATGGACAAAGTGGGAAGTTCCGTTTTTTGCCAAAAATGTGGAATATTTATTTCCGTCCACTTTTCTTTGTTTCTTTTTCTGTTTTAACAGCTTTACAGTAGACATGCCTTTAATATAAATTGTTTCAGGCCCTTTTCAGAAGGAGGTACAAGTAGTAACCCCACCTGCCCACCTGGAAGGTGCTCCTACCCACAGGAGCCCTGCCCCCTGAAGATGCTACCCCAGGAAAGAGGAGGTGTAGGTTGAGCTCTCAGGCCTGGAACTAACATCTTTCTGTCCCTCGGTTTTAGGCACCAACAAGAACGAAACATCCTTCGGACTGGAAATGTCGCAGACGGGCTTCTCGTCACACGTGGTGGAGGTACGGGTTTAGGGTCACCTCCTGCTATCTCTCTCCCTCGCCTACTCTTACCCCTCCCAGCTCTCTCGGTCCGCCATCCACCTTTCATGGGCTGTCTCTTCTTCTCCCTTTCCCTCTGTCTTGGGGTGCCTCTGCTTCCCATCTTCTGTGGGCTGAATGAGGAGAATCAAGGTCTTCGTTCATGCTGCACTACTCGTCCCCCCAAGGACCAAAGGTCCCATTCAGTCCTTGTGTAACAACCATGTCGACTTGGTGAAACTGATCACATGTGCTCTAACAGTGCCCGAGGCAGCGTGATGGAGGGGCTTGCCCCTGTGTCCATGTGAGGAGGGTGGCCAGATGTCTCAGATGTGCTCCAGCAAGTGGCCGCTGGGCGCCCTCTCTGTGCCAACTCTGCATCCCGTTGCACAGATCCCAGGAGAGCCTGGCCCACAGATGGAGGGGGAGCATGGTGTCACACGCAGCATGTTGTAACTGGGGCTCAAACCTGTGTCCCGGGTCAAAACCTCTGGCAAGTCACTCACCTTCTCTGAGCTTCACCTGATCCTGGTTCCTAAGATGAGGAGGGGTCAGTGCCTGTGAAATGCTTTATAAACTGTCAGCCCCTCCCCAGGAGTAACACGTGGAAACATCTGCCTCCACGGGCGTGCTGTGCATAGACAGGCGTCCTAGGTGGGGTGGGTATTCTGCCGCCTCCTAATTACCAGAAACAACCTACTAGTCCATCCGATTTATATATCACTTTCATAATTCCATTGAATTCTCCTAACATCTGTGAGGTAGATAGGGCAGGTCTCCTTGTTGCCAGTTTGCAGATGAAGGAACGGAGCCACAGAAATGTTCAGTGACCTGTTAAAGTGACGTTAGCAAAAGAAATGTTCGTCTCATGCTCTTCCTTCCACCTCAAGAAGTCGCTCCATGAGAGAGTCTGGAATCTAAGGGGGCAGCGTTGGGGGTCTGAGTCAGAAATCCCAAACTGGAGGAGGGTGGGGACACACGCACGACATGCAGCAGGCAGATGGATGGACACACAACGCACGCTCCCATTTTTTTGAGCTGCATCTGGAGAATCTCATGGCCACTGTCTTGAATACAACAAGATGTAAATGCCCCAGCCATAAGCAACTATAATAATAAATTGCATTTGCAGAACACTTTCTACTTTTCCAGGAAATTCCTGCACCTCATTCCATGCTCAGAACATCCCTGCCAGGTGGCAGGTGGAAATATTTATGCCCATCTTAGGCAGTCAGATGAGCAAATCTTTTCAGTGCTTTCTCTGTGCTGGGCTCTGTGCTGCATGCCGGGAGAGATGCAAAAGTGAGCCTGCCCTCACGGAGCTCACAGTCTAGGGATAAGTAAGGAAGTGGCACAGAGGGACGAGAGCTTCCTTTTGCCCAAGTCAAGCAGCCAAGCATGTGCTCCAGCAGGACTAGCCCCCAGGTCTAAGGTCAGGGCTGATGAGAAGATGCAACAAGGAAATGCAATTTCATTCAATCCAACCAGCATTTGTCAAATGCTAGTATGTGCATGGCTCTGTGGAAGGGCCCAGAATGAACCGGAAATGATTCCTGCCACCAGGAGTCAGCATGCAAACAACCAGAGCGCCGTTCTCAGCTTTGAGAGTGGGATGAAAGAAACTATGGATGTCTCATAGGCAAAAGCTTACAACTTCAGAAGGGTTGCCCATCCGTGGAGGCACTGTGAAGACCCCTGCTCAAGTGCGGGACCAGAGAAGTATACATCTACACATCTAATTCTCCTCAAGGCAGTATGTGGTCAGGGTCTGGCAGAAGGAAAGGCCTAGGCTAGGGGAGGAGCGGGTGGTCAGCAAAGGGACTGGGAGGGAGTGAGTCCCTTAAGCACAAGAATTTCAGCAGCCACGGGAGGCAACAAGCAATAGAGCAGGAGTTGTGTATGCAGGCGGCGGGGAATCCTGGGCACAGACCAGGGCCAGCCCTGAGGTCAGGGACAGTGAGAGAATGAATGCCCCCATGTCTCCTTCTTCATCCACTCCACATCCATTTTTGCACATCTTCCTGTGTGTCAGGCTCTGTGCCAAGCACCAGGGATAGAACAGAGATTAACATTTCAGCTGACAGCACTTCATGGGCCAGTTGGGAAGAAAGACTCTTAAATGAGTAAGTTCGCTCTCCTGCTTCTAATACTGTGAATCTATGTATGTCCAGGGACTGGGGGGCTTAAAGAGAAGGGGAGGTGAAGATGGGCTTCAGGGATTTGGGGAAGCTTGAACTGAGCCTTGAGGATGGCCCAAACAGCTCAGGATGTTTAAGCAAAATGAGTCCCTGCAGGACTGATGGGTTCCCAGCTGCAGGACGGAAGACCAGCAGCTCCAAGTCCTAGCCCTTTATTTGGGTCAAGGAAAGGTCATGGACTGCCCTGGGCAGCTTCTTCCTCATCTGTCCAACTCTTGTTGTGTTCCTCCAGTCAGGAGGGGGTGGTCCGTATTGCCTCTCCCCATGCTCTGGACACAGATCCCAGTTATTCTATCACCCCTGACTACCTGGATCTTGTTTTCAAATAGCAATCATCTGGAAGTTTCCATCTGATAGAACTTTTTTTAAAGAGGTAATGCTGACATTGGAATCTGAGACTCTTGATTCTGAGGGGGAGGGGAGCCTCCAAAACCCAAAGACATGATGCAGTGATGGTGGGCTGCCTGATATGACCAATGTTTTGTTGCTATTTTAGAGCACAGAGGCCTTTCAGTGCTGGGCTGCTGCTGCCATCATAATTGGCCACAGCCATCCTGTCCCAGCAACCAGCTCCTCAGCTCTCAGGGTCAAGCAGACCTCTCTAGGGACCAAGGGCAGATGGGTCTACCCTTTCAGCTTTGCCCAGAGCAGGTTCTAAGCCGGTGTGGGTTCACTTCCTGAGCCAGCCACCAGCCCCTATCTCCTCCAGAAATGTTCCACAGGCGGCCTCAAACAGCTACTTCCTGAAAACATGTTGAACGAGCCTTCAGATTCCCTGAGCCTTTTAGTTACATTGGAAGGAAACGTCCCTGGACTTGAGGAAGGGGCCCCAGTAGAGTATTCTCAGATGGTACCTGGTTTGCTGCCATCTTATCTAGCTAGAAAACCAGCCATCAAGTTAGCAAGCATAAAAGCAACAAGATCAAGGAGGGACCAGAGTCCAGGGCAGAAGAGGAGACCCTAAGATATCATCTGGCCACTCATAGAGTCCAAGGTCCCCAGACTACAGGCAATGCATCCTAGGCTGGTGACAGAGGATTCAAACTACTGGGGAAGCCTGGGGAGCTGGAGCCATTCCAGAAAACTCTAGTCTTGATTTGCAAAAGAGAAAAGAGAGAATTCCAGAAATTACCATCTGGAAGGCTAGCTATGACCCCCTGGTCAAACTCTAGAATGGATCTTTAAGCCAATGGTTCCATTAGCATTTGGAAATGCATGCAAAGATGGCTAAGAGCCTCGTATTAGAGCTGGCTCCCTCCTGAGGTGGTGGACTCCCTTCAAGCTGGGTAATCAAGCAGAAGCTCCATGAATCTGCCAGAAAGCTTGTAAAAGGGATCCATACCTCAAAGGGAGGAGTAGAATCAGATTCTGTAATCCCCATGGGCCATGAGGGGAAAATGTGGAGGAAGAAGAGGGCTACAAAGAAGAGATGCCCATTGGCGATGGAGCTGCTGAGGAACTCCTCCCACACAAGGGCTCAGCAGAAGGAAGCTCACATTTACCCTCCTACACTGGAGTCTGTAAATCTGCCTCTAACACCAAACGTTTACTGAAGGAAGTAGTTTTATTGGGGTGGATTCTGTCCATACATAAATGTTGGTGACTCACCAGAGAGGGAAGGAGATTGTTTTCCTTTAACCTAAGGATGAAATCTCTTTTATCTGCCTCGTGATGATCCGGCAGAACTAGCTCTCAGTTAAGTTTTGAAACAAGCAAAGGTTAGGGGGCCTCATACCTTCCAGACCAGCAGCCCCAACCACCCTCCTGCCTCTTCAACCCGTGCTCTTCCCAAAGGCTCTCCTGAACTTGTACCTGGATAGCTAAGGTTATTGACTCTGAGGTTCTTAGCTGTTGAAGCCTTAAGGTGTGATTTTTCCTGTAAGTTTTGTGTTTGAACTAGTTTTATATTTCTGGTTTCATCAAAAATGAAAGAAATTGATCCGTAATGGTGAAATGAAGGATTGATATCTGGAGCTGAAAACCTCACCTGAGTCTCCTGAAATTGACCCCACAGCCCTGAACGGTGGACTCCTCCACCTGCCAGCTTGGGCAGGCACAGCTATCCCCTGCCCATGAAGCCAGGACATGGTAACCAAGGTCTGCCGGCATGCTATTCCAGATTGTTTGCAAGTTGATTCCTGGTGGCAGGAATCATTTCCAGTTCATTTTGGTGCTAACTCAGCCCCAGAATATTGTTCAATATAGATCTAGAAGATGAGCCCCC
>NW_004443966.1:13828269-13845301 GCF_000243295.1 Trichechus manatus latirostris | reverse complement strand
TACGTGGCCTCCTACCTCACTAGTGCACAAGACCAGACCAGCAGTTACCTCCCACTTCTCTCCACAGTCTTGTCTCTCAAAATTCAAGAAGAACTGGAAGGAAGGCTTGCTGGCATCTGGTATTCTAATTCTGTTGTAGCCAGGCAAGAGGAGAGCACTTCCTGGCTGTGTGGCCTCAGACAAATCACTTAAGGTCTCTGAACTTCTGTCTTGAGTAGATATCTGAAAAATATTTGTGGAATCTTGAGGCTTGGAACTGAACACATTCATTTTGAGACTTACTAATAAATCAAGTAGGAGCCCTGGTGGTGCAATGGTTAAGTGCTCAGCTGCTAACAAAAAGGTTAACAGTTTGAACTCACCAGCACTCCATGGGAGTGTTATAGCATTTAACAAAACTCATATGCTGTCAAAGTGAAATAAAAGATATTTATTCAGGGAATAGAAACAGCCATGCTGGGGAACACAGTGCAATGCAGGATTGCAAAGTGTTCCAACTTAATGGAAAAGGGGTAGGTCTTTTATGTGGTAAAATGGGGAAGGAATACATGACTCAAACCACAAGGTGGGTGAATGATTACAGTCTTTCTCAACATTAGTAATCCTATTTTAAACATACATTCTTCCTGGAATAAGCTGCACAAGCATTATTGATAAATATTTTAACTATCTTGCTTCAACAGTAATCATTAGAACAGTTTGCGTAAGAGATAGAGCAGTGAAGCAAGTACTTTTTGCAAACATCTAAAAGTGACTCTCTTACTTATTTTTCAACACTCATTTCCTTGGGCCGCTTCTCCCCTTGCTTCTGCTTGTCACAAGAAGGAATGCACTGTTTTATTGTCTCAGGCCTGACTCAAGTGCTTCCATTTTATGAGAGTCCACTAACTCATTCCCCCCTTTTGATCAAGCCTCTGCTAGGGGGTGCTGATCACTTATAATCGCCCACAAAATAGTATCCTTTCTTCTGCAAGGGCTTTCTTTTTTTAGGAGTAGCAGTTAGATGGCAGCTTGTAGTTGCAAATCTTTAAGACCTCAGGCACTACTCAGTAAAAGGGTAGCCAGGCACCATCTAGTTATTAGGACACATTATTACTGATTTTCTATAAAGACACACCTTCATCTTGCCATGTTAATAGGCCTCATCTTCAGAGTGAGCTGGTTAATCTGGGTAAAGGTCGAAGATATAGGCCACATGTGAGAACAACTTAAATTAAGCCAGGACAATGGAAATGTAAACATTCTATCTTGGGAGGGCAGATAGAGGCTTAGGGAGTATCTATCATATTTTCTTCAATATACATAACTTTTTGCATAGCAAGGGATTTAGCAGTTTGGTCATAGGTGTTAGACAAACATTTTATAATACACTGGATTAAACAAGATCATTGAAACTGTAACAGTGTAGTCAGAACATTAGGGATTCAAAATCAGGGAGTGAAATTATTCTCACTTGAAAAAGTAGATTCATCTATATACATGATTCTTTTCATAGGCATAGAACTAGTAGTCTGATCAAAAGCCTTAGAAAAACATTTCATGCAGCTATTAATTAACCCAATGATTATTACAATGGTTACGAGTAACATCAGGATAGTCAGTAGTATTGATCTAATTCAGGAACCAAGACCATTGGGTAACCAGCTAAAAATATCAAGAAAAGAGGTATCAGGCTTGGGCGCATTGAATGTAACCAAGTGGTTCTTTGACAAATTTTTCTAATATCTTACTCTATTTCTCTTGAGATATTTACTCGGGTGCAGCAAGAGGTATTAGCAATGGCAAAAACTCCCCCTTGTTGAGCTAAAATGAAATCAAGGGCTATTCTATTATCTAATACAACCTAGTGAGGGTGTCTAAAGATTTTCTGTTGAGCGACTATCCCATCTGCAATATCATCAGCAATTTGAGCCATGGAGGCAGACAGATTGCTAATGGACTTTTCAAGTTGAGGGACACCATACCAGGGTCGAAAGTCTCAGAAAAATACCCTTCCCAGACTGGGTTTTTCAGCTATAAAAGTTTTGGTATTTCATTTGATCTGCTCATTTCAAAGGATTTGCATTTCTGTCGTGATGAGCAAGAATGCTCAATTTATTAGTCTAGTGCATACTCCCATTGTAGGAATGGGTCTTCAAGGGAATTCCTAAATGTTCTAAAGTACATTGACTCATCATGTCCTAACCATCCAGACAAGGTAATGCCCAAGCATAAGGTTTATCTGTGGTGTCTGGTTTTATCCAGGGATATTTTGATCCTCTATATAAAAACACATACCCTCAAGGTCACAAACCACACCATTTTCGTTGTGTGGCAAGGGAATGATTTGATTAGTTTGCACAAGCCATTCCTCTGTCAAAGAATTATCACAAATGGGCAATCGTCCTAATGCTAACTTATCCAGACTCCAAAGTTTGGCACAAGGGATTCTTCTAAATTTACTCTTAACAATTGGTTATATGGGCTATGTGAGCCTTAATCCAAAACCTGGGGTGGGGCGGGTGGGATATAAGACCAGAAAATCATCTTTGCACCTGAGATCTGAAAGATCCCAAGCAGTCTCAGAGCATTTCTTGGCTGTGATTAGGGTTAGATTAAAACATGATACTTGAGGTTGAGTTGATAATTCAGGGGGATGCCATAATCCAATATGTATAGCCCATTTAGAGGTGATGTTGGGGTTAACAGTAGGGCCGAGTACATGACCATAATTCAATTCAGGGGAGGCTAATGAATCTGAATTCTCATGCCCAGATTGTGGGGAGGGATGAGAGATTCAACATTCAGTTAAATTTCCAGCACTAGCTACTGATTTTCTCTCTAAGAATTAGGAGTGATCACAGAAAGAAAAATTATAAAACCGAAATAGAACTCCATTATTAATAAAATTACTAAGGAAGGAGACCACAATAATGGAGCAAAGCTAATAGCATAAGAATAGCTACAATTAAAAAGTCAAGTCCAAAAATTTCAGCAGGAATGCATGAAATCTTGATCTGTGATCTTGGTATTAGCTGTTCTACTTCACATGTTGTCTGCTTCTGGCCACAGGGCCATTTAAAGATTTTTTTGTGTGTCTGCTGTCTGACCAAGGTGCCAAGGTGTAGAAATTTACATAAAAGGGACAGCTAACAATAATTTGGCACCTAGAGTCTGCAATATATGAACATGTTTCTCTAAAAAAGTGCAAATATCAACAAGAAGGCTTAAAATATGTCCATATTTGGGCATAACAGAATGGGACAGTGCATTAAAAAAAAGTATTTTAAATATATTCTCTCCTATTTCCATGACTGTTGTTTTGTCTCTAGTAATCACATTGTTCATGGTCATTCTGAGTTTAATGTCTAACATCACCCCCAGTTGTAACAACCATACTATTTTCTGATGGACAAAACAAACACGTGCACAACAAAATCCAAACTCAATCGTTACTTTCAGTTTCTCAAAATCAAACAAATGCCTAGTGTTTGGACAGTGTTTTGCTTTAACTAATATGTGCCTTGTTGCAGGGGAATTGTCTTGAGATTTGAGGGCAGCCTAATGCTTTTGGCCCTTCCCCTGAACCAGTTTATCCTGTCACGGGAGAATTTCAGTTACTGGTCAAGCACTCAAAGGGCTCTTATTTGCTTGAACACGTGCCCACATTTTTGCGGCTTATAGATTCTGAGATTCCTAAGCAGCAGTCAAGTCACAAACATGAACCAATATCTCAGCCAGAGTATCCAAATTTACATCGAACAAAAAGAGACAGACAAACATCTAGACACCAGGTCCCCAAATAAAACCTCAGCGAGCATCAGCGCAAGAAAGCAGATCTCTAATCTGGGAGGTTATTTACCTGTGGCAACTCCCAGGAGTTCGTGGAGATGATGAGCCCAGATGACTCTTGGTGGTACCTGAGCTGGGGTCCTTGACTCCTCAGGGGTTGATGCTGGCGATGCACCTTTGGATCCCACTTCTGACACCAGAAACATGGTAGTGTTGAACAAAATTCACACTCTGTCAAAAGTGAAAGAAAAGAGATTTATTCGGGGAATAGAAACAGCTAGGCTGGGGAACACAGTGCAATGCGGGATTACAAAGTGTTCCAACTTAGTGGAAAAGGGGTAGGTCTTTTATGTGGTAAAATGGGGAAGGAATACATGACTCAAGCCACAAGGTGGGTGAATGATTACAGTCTTTCTCAACATTAGTAATCCTATTTTAAACATATATTCTTCCTGGAATAAGCTGCACAGGCATTCTTGATAAACATTTTAACTATCTTGTTTCAACATTATTCATTAGAACAGTTTGCGTAAGAGAGAGCAGTGAAGCAAGTAGTTTTTTGCAAACTTCTAAAAGTGGCTGTCTTGCTTATCTTTTAATATTCATTTTCTTGCGCCCCTTCCCCTTACTTCTGCTTATCACAAGATGTAATGCACTGTTCCATTGTCTCAGGGCCTGACTCAAGTGCCTCCATTTTATGAGTCCACTAACTCAGGAGAAAAGATCAGGTGATCTGCTCCCATGAAGATGTACAGTCTAGGAAACTCTATCTGGCAGTTCTACTCTGTCCTACAGGGTTGCTGTGAGTCAGAGTCAACTCAACGCACATAACAACAACAATAAATCAAGTAACATTTTCTTAAAATCCTTTCCTATCTCTACTATGCTCCTTCTCCCTCCCTCTTTCCTCTACTCATTACCAATACCCATTGCCATCAAGTCGACTCTGACTCATAGAGACCCTACAGGACAGAGTAGAACTGCCCCGTAGGGTTTCCAAGGAGTGGCTGGTGGATTTGAACTGCCGAACTTTTGGTTAGCAGCCGAGTTATTAACCACTGTGCCATCAGGGCTCCTTCCTTTCTCTAGGCACCCCCAAAATGCTCTCCTTGCCTCCATCAGACCACTTCTTGCACTCTACTGTAATTACTCATCTGTTGCAACAACTTAACTGTGGGGTCTGATTTTTCTTTCATTCTGGTCTTCTCAGAAGATGCTTTATGGATGAATTAATGAATGAAAAGAGCGACCATGTATCAAGTACTGATTGACTGCCAAGCACTATGCTAAGCATTAAAACTACAAATTCTCAAGAATTTCTAAAGAAACAGGCTCAGTGAGAGAACAAGATTAATTTGACCAAGGTCACAGCTAGACGCTTTGGAGCTGGAACTGGAACCCAGGAATGTCTGACTCCAGAGCTCATGCTGTACCCACCAGGCCAGGGATTCTCAACCTCTCAGCACAATTGACATTTGGGGCTAGATAATTCTTTGTTGTGGGGGCCTGTCCTGTGTACTGTAGGATGTTTAACAGCATCCTTAGCCTCTACCCGCTTGCTCCACAGCAGGGCCAGCCACACCCTTCCGGATTTTTCCCAAATGCAAACTGTCTGGGCTCCTCCAGCTGGAGAAAGATTGTGACATGCTGAGGTTAGTTTTGGTGGCCTTTGTCCTCCCAGCCCTAGCCCACTTGTCACAGCACCCTGTACTCAGTGACACTCCCTACCTCCCCCACCAAACCCACTGTCAGGAAGGGGCCCCCGAAACTCATCCCCAAGGAGAGTGCAAGACTACAGCCACTGCAAGAGTTAAAATGAGGTGAAATTCCAAAACAATCACCTAGCCCAGGGCTGCCAAATCCGCAAGTCCTGATGGATCTCTCAAACTCCCATCACATAGGGTGAGTCAGCATCTGGGGTCTCCCCCAGCTGACACCCAGGCACCCAGGTTGAGCCAGCCCGTCTCGGCACCAAGGTCCCTGCCATCTGCAAAGCTGAAAATACATCTTCAAAGGCCTCTCTGTGAAGCGGAGCAGCCTGGCCTACAGTTGCAAACTCAGACTCAGCAGGCAGAGAGTGGGAGGAGAGGGAGAGGTGAGGCCCAAACAGCGAGCTCCTCCCAGCGGGGAATTCAGGCAGAAACATCGGAAGCAGGATCCACGGGAGGCGTTGGGAAACAGATGGGTGTTTTCTTCTCTGCCCAGCCCAACTACCTGATCGTAGCCCCAGTCTGCCTCTGACTTGCTGTGTGACCTTGGGCAAGTCACCTCCCCTCTCTGAACCTCAGGCACTTCATTTTTCAAGTGCAGATTATGTACATCTGTCCTGTGGCCTCATGGGGCCTTTGTGAGCCTAAATGGGTTGTTGCATGAGAAAGTACTTCGCAAAGAATGGAGGGTTGTTGGCAGTGACTTTGGGGACAGCGAGTATTTGAGGCATTGGCCTCAATCCTAGCCCTGGCTGACTGTCAGAGCCACCCAGGCTGAGGGGCAGACACAGGGAAGGAGGAAGAAGGCTAATTAGAAAGTGGGATGTTGAACAGAACCAAGCCCGTCAGACTCCCAAGACCAGCTTGATTTATAGTCGCGAAAATATTCTGTTTGAACAGTGAGTTCTACCTCGAGAGTGTTAGGATGTCTTAAGCTTGTGTTCAGTTTAACTCTATAAAGTGACGCCTTGGAAATGAGAAAAGGAAGCTCAGCTTAAGGTTCACCGTCTTGCCGCCTCCACCACCAACAACAAAACTAGTGCGTGGGGCCCCTGCCTCTGCATTTGTTTACGGCTCTGCTTGTTCCCAGGCCAGGAGCATATTTTTCTATTGGTATAATTGCTTTGGGGGTGAGGGGGAGGTTGAGTACCTTGGGCTCCAAGTGGTGGAGGAACCTCAAGTCCAGCCAGACAGCCCGGCTCGGTGGGAGAGAGTTGAGTTGACTGGCTTGTGGTTTAAAAAACCCAAGGCTAGCCCCCCAGCTCCTAGTCACCAAGGTAACCCTGGGGTTGACCCCTTCCTGCTTTCACCACCCTCCTTGGGCCCCTCGCTGTTCCTGGGTAAATTCTCTTCCTCTTCTAGGCACTTGCTGTTTGTCTTCTGTACCCACTAGCTAAGTGGATTAAGTTGAGGGTGGCGGGGTGTGCAGAGCTGTCCCATAAAATGCGTAGCCCTAGTCCTAGGAGATCACCTTGGAGTCAGTTTCGTAGACGCTTCCTGTCTTCCAGCCCAAGCATTTCAACATCCACTTATCCTGCAAATGGCAAGTGGAGCAGACCCTCTAAACACTGAAAGGCAGGCTCCTGTCCTCGGAGTGTTGCCTGTCACAGATGTGGCCCCAGCTTACTGTCCAGCCTCATCTCAAGACACTCTTCCCCTTCCCACTCAGTGCCCTAGCCCCCCAAACAACTTTCAGCTCCTCGAAAGCAAAAGCTCTAAACTGTCTCCAGCCTCGGGGCCTTTGCACAAGCTGTCTCCTCCTCCAGCTCTTCTGCTATCTGATCCCACCCATCTTCCAGGGTCTGAGTTTACATCATTTATTCAAAAAGGCTTTCCCTTGCCCCCAGCTCAATCTCAGTTGGATCTCATTGTGGTTTTCCCTCATCCCACTTGTCACGGTTTGCAACAATGTGTTTATTTGCATATTTGTTCAGTATCTTCGAGCTCTGGGAGGGCAGAGACAGTATCCCCAGTATCAAGCAAGAGCATGGCACAAAGCAGGGAATTGTTATTGAAGACATGAGCAGGGAGCAGGATTTAAACACAGGGAAACAACTCAGACACCACAAAGGAACGCTGGAGGGGGCCGAGTACAGAGGGGCACAGCTTGAAGGGGTGTAAAAAGGAAGGGAAAGTGACAGGAGATTCCTAGGGGGGGTTGAAGCCCAAGGATGAATGGAGGTTTGGTGCTGGATTTGAAGTTTGTTTCTAGACCATTCCTTCTGTCCTAAATCCCATCTTTGGGATCAGCTTGACTCACCTGTGCTCAAAATAGGATGGCGTAAGAAGGTCTTCTAAGCTCATTCAAAGCCAAGAGACCCCTGGAAGGGTAGGCCAGCAAGTAACAAACCCGGGAGAAGGAGCCTGATGTGGCTGGCAGAGCCCGGTGCGGGCCCCAGCGAGGGGCACCTGGGGGACCCACGCTGATGTGTGTCCCCTCCCCATTGCCAGGACGGGATTCTGCTTGGAGCCGTGGGCGCCTATGACTGGAACGGAGCCGTGCTAAAGGAGACCAGTGGTGGGAAGGTCATCCCTCACCGCGAGTCCTACCTGAAGGAATTCCCTGAGGAGCTCAAGAACCACGGTGCTTACCTGGGTAAGAACCTGGCGCTGGGGTGTGCCTGACTGGCAGGGAGGAGGGGGGCCCAGAGGACCCGGCACCCTTGGCCCACACTCCAGGTGAGGGGCCTCTTTGTGCCTATTTTCTGCTGATTCAAGTACCCAATCCTGAAGAGCAATCCAGGCCCTGGCTGCCTGGGGTCACGGCCATTTCCTCCGCAGCTTGGCATCCTGCAGACCCAGCACAGAAGAGGCTCCGAATGAGTAGGCAGAATAAATGACAACAATTCACCCATACCTTAAATGGGTTTCAGTTGACACTTCTAGACTCTAGGTCAGTTGTTGGTGTATCTTTAAAGCTTTCTGTCCTGACTAGGGTTTTAGCATACGAAATACTCTGCCTCCCGGGGGGGAAATGCAAGTCAGGAGAAGCTCATTCTCACAGTCAAAGCAGAAGTCACTTCTTATTAGACACTTTGGAAGTGGACCATAAAGAGCATCACAATTCATTGGCCTGATGGGGCCCAGCTGTGAGGCCTTAACTCACTGGATCCCAGTCACCTCGGGAGCAGTCCCTCTGGCCATCCATGTCCATGGCTAAGTCCCATTGGCCATAATTTGTTACTTTCTAAAAGGGCTGAGCCAGAGGGAAGGCAACCAGGAGTGAATGTCCAGGGCTCCCCTTGTCTCTGGGTCTTTCTGAGTTTCTGAACTAAGTCTACCATCCATGAAATTCCTCATCATTAATGCCTCCTCCGTGAGCTTGGCCATCCACAGTTGTCGGTGAATCTGTCTGTAAGTCCATCCTCTCTATTGCTCCATCCCCTCCCTGCTTTGGTCCCTCAGCTCTTCAGCCACACGCCCTGCTTATGGTGCTGTCCACTCTGTGGCTACCCCATCCTCCATCCCCAACCTTGGGTCCCTCAGCTGACAACAGGGCAAAACCCTGGAATCAGAACTGTCCTGGAAACTCCAGAGGTGTGGATCCCTGGAAGTTTCTGACAGTACCATGGCCCTAGGCTCTGGGTGCGATTGAATTCGACATGTAATAAACCTGGATTATGGAAATAGCACCTGCGGTCCATGCTATCAGAGTGCAATGGGCAGTGGTAAAGAGGACACAGCGCCTGCCCTCAGCCTGCTTCCCAGCAGGGAGGAGGGACCGTGCGTAGATAATTATAATAAGCAAGGTAAGAGCTCACGTAAAAGCACAAATAAAGAAGGGAGGGATTGAGTTCCTTACCTTCTTGATAACTTCTCAAACACTAGAAAAGATGCCAGAAGGATGAAGGATTAAAAACAAACAATTCTGGCTCACATCGACCCCATGTGTGTCAGAGTAGAACTGTGCTCCGTAGGGTTTTCAATGGCTGAGTTTTCAAAAATAGATCACCAGGCCTTTCTTCCAAGATACCTCTGGGTGAACTCGAACTGCCAACCTTTCAGTTAGCAGCCAAGCACATTAACAGTTTGCACCACCTGGGGACTCCAAACAAAGGCTAAAACCTGTTGCCATCTAGTAGGTTCCGACTCATAGTGACCCCACGGGACAGAGTAGGACTGCACCACAGGGTCCCAAGGCTGTAATCTTTACTGAAGCAGACTGCCACATCTTCCTCCTGCAGAGCAGCTGGTGGGTTCAAACCATCAATCTTTTGGTTAGCAGCCAAGCGCTTATCCACCATGCCACCAGGGCTCCTAAATGAAGTATAACCCTTTGACTAGATTCAATTACGTTTCACTGTGCTCCTCCCATGTACTCGGGCCTCTGCCAAAAGTGGAAGAACAAAGTAAGAGGCATAAGGTACGTGTGCCACGGAGCATTAAGTAACAAGCAGTTAACATCAGCAACGTGCCAGGGCCCCACAGGGTAAATTTCAAGTGAGTGGGAGAAACCAAGTGGGTGGTCGTGTCTCAGTGGCTGGCACACTCTGGAGACTCAGTGGGGAAGCGCTGGCTCCTAATCCAGGTCTCCAAGGCTTTAAAGTTTTGAATAAGCCAAGCAGGGTCAGGGAAAGGAGAGAGGCGTGGGAAATGCTAGACAATTTCAGGACACAGGAAGTAGATCAGGGCCGCTGGAGCAGCGGAGAGGCGTGAGAATCAAGCAGAGGAGGCAGGTCCGCGTGGGCTCTGCCGCAGGAGGCCTAGAACGTCAGGTGAAGGGGCTTCGGTTTTCTCATGTTGACAGCAGGGAGCTATTGAAGGCTTCTGAGTGAGCGGACAGTAGTGCGCATATCTATCCCTGGCCCAGCGGAGATGTCCTCCTTCTCCTCTCAGAAGAGCCTGGCAGGGTGGAGCTGGGCTAAAGGACCCACAGGAGGCCCAACGGTCTTGCCATAACCACAGTCGGCGCCTTGGGTGGAGCTCCTGAGAGAGTACCTTCTGTCCTCCTCCTCCCTCTGGGAGTCATCCAGTGAGGGCAGTGCCTGGGGTTCCCTGCTGGGGCAGCTGGGAAATTCTCCCAACATGCCCCAAGGGAGAGGGGATGATTGGGAGGAAGGAGACTCAAAGCTTGGCTCTCAGCCCCCACACTGAGGAAGCAATGTGGACTTCTGGCCTTGGCTCTGCCCTCTTGCCAAGCCTTCACAGTGACCTGTCTGCTGGGCAGAGAGCAGTGTGGGAACTGAAGCCACAGCCCACAGATCATTGGCAAATAGGAAGCTCTCGATGCTGCTCTCAGCTTTGATGTCTGCCCATACCTGCCCCTGGACGCTCGGCCCCCCAAACCCTGTCCCACCAGCACCGTCCCTCCTTCTGAGGAAGCCCAAAAGCCCAAGGGCAATTGAGAACCCTTTTCTATAGGGCCACTGAGGGCTCAGTCAGAACAAATCTTTGCTCCACCCCACAAGGCTAACCCCACCACCAACTGACACTCATATATCTCTCTTTGAGCTAAATACATGGCCATGTCAGCCCCTCTCCATAAGATCTCCAGCTCTTACCAAGCCATCAAGCCCCATTGCCCAGAATGCACCTCCAAGAGTCTAAAACACATCTGGAGCCAGGGTAGCCCACCCTGCTCCACCCCCAGCTCCCAGGCTCTGAATCCGCTCATCTGTACATCCTGATGTCACTCCGGCAGTACCCATGGGAGGTGAATGACGGTGTTACCACCACACACATACACAGCACACACACACACACCACACACACACAAACATATATACACACAACACACCCACATGCACACCACGCATGCACACACTGCACATATGCATACACCATGCACACACACACGTGCACACACAAACCATGTACGTGCGTACCATGCACACATGCACACACACCACACAAACTCATACACACTCACACATGCACACACACACTGTGCATACCCACGCACACCACACACACACACACACACACACACACACACACACACACGGCAGAAGAAGACATCCATTCCCCAGAAACAGCCCATAAAAGCCAACAAAGCCCAACACCCGCCTAAAACCTGGGATCCAGCGTCCAAGGTCTGGTTGTCATCTGGCAGAAAGTGAGCTTCTGGGGTGCCGTCAGGTTTGCACACCTGCTGGGGGCACCCCTTTTAGGAGAGCTGCCTGAAAATGCCACACGTTCTCCTGGACCTGGGAGGGAGCTGTGGGTGACTCAAGTTTTAGAGTGACCTGGAAGAGCCATTCTAAGGACGGGAATCTGCAGCTTTTCCAAAGACCCGCTCGGTTTCCGTCTATTTCCTCTTTGCTTGGTGTATGTGGGGGACTGCAGGAGTCTGGGTAGCTCCCTCCTTTGACTCTGCAAAGCTTCAGAGCTGCAAGAATCTCCTAAACCCTGTGTAAATACCCAGAGCGGAGCAATTCCTTACACCTTTTCAGCCCACACTCCAGGTACCAGTGACCCACTTCGCAGGGGTTTGCAGAGATTGGAGAGGATCAAAAGCAAAGTCTGCCCATATAAAATGAAGTGTGGCTGAGCTGGCGGATCTCCCTCCTCCCTGTGTGTGCAATATGCTTGTGAGGAGGGTGAAGGAATGGAGGTGTACATTCCAGGCCAGCCTTGCTGGACTTTCATGGCCTCGCCTGACTTCCTCTATTTCCTCCAGCAGGGGTGGGGCGCAGTGGGTTTCTCCCCACCTAGAAACCCCCTCCTGAGTCCTGCCTCTTCCAGGCCTCCCAGCTGTCCCTGGGAATCGCTGCCGCTCATGAGCACATCTGCTCGGCCTTCCTTAAGTCCTCTCCGTTCGCGGCCGTCCTCTGGCACAGCCGAGCCAAGCACCCAGCCCTGCGGAGCCTGCTGGGGACCCGCACCAGAGACCAGCCTGTTTCCTCCCGTGGCAGGGTACACAGTCACATCGATCGTGTCCTCCAGGCAGGGGCGGGTATACGTGGCCGGAGCGCCCCGGTTCAACCACACAGGCAAAGTCATCCTGTTCACCATGCACAACAACCGGAGCCTCACCATCCACCAGGCTCTGCGGGGAGAGCAGGTAAGGGTGTGGGGAGCTGGGGGGGCGTCACGTCGACTCCAACTCATAGGACTGTCCCTAGGCCCTCAAAAATCCCTTTTGATTGGGGACATACCTCATTCACATCAAGATTGAAGGCCAAGGTGTCAGTAAATGTGGCCGCTTACTGCCCTGAAACAGGGGTGCTGCCTGGAGCCCCCTCTCCCCAGAAAGCCAGGCCCTGGTCCTGCAGCGGGTGGGAGAACCTAGGAGAATTCCTTGCCTCTGTCTCACGGACCTCGTGTCTCTGGTGCATTTGCTCGACTCTGGCCACTCCTCAGGCACAGACCTCTGCTCTGTCCCAGAGTTCATGTCCTAGAGGCCAGAGCTAGTGGGACCGTCTAGACTGCGGCTCCCCAGCCTGGGCTGCCGGGTCCCAGGCATCCTGAAGGGGCAGCCATGCTCCTCAAGCCACCTTCACGTGCATCCACCCACAGCAAGGCCCCACGGGTGCACTAAGGCGCCAGGTCTTCCCTTTTCCTGGAATGAGAGCAGCGCAGAGCGGTAACACCACGCGCCACGCGGGATGTGGCTGGCGACCAGACTGTGCTGCTAACAGTCTTGTGTTAGACCATCATGAATGCAGACTGGAGAGCTATGATCCGAGTCGTTGGTGGTGAAGAGATCAGCCAAGCTATTTCGGGAAAATGAGGCCCTGAGAAGCCATAAAGGATCCCTGGTGGTGCAGTGGTTAAAGCACTCAGCTGCTAACCAAAAGGTTGACAGTTAGCACCCATCAGCCTCTCCGTGGGAGAAAGGTGGGGCAGTCTGCTTCCGTAAAGATCTACAGCCTTGGAAACCCTGTGGGGCAGTTCTACTCTGTCCTATAGGGTCGCGATGAGTCGGAATCGACTTGACTGCAGTGGGTTTGGTTTGGGTTTGAGAAGCCCATAGCTTTGTCCAAGCAAGCTTAGATGGCAGACTCGTGGCTGAGTCAAGTTATTCCTAGCTCTCCCTCTGCTCTCCGGAGCCCGGGAACAGCCCTGTCTGCCGCATCGTCTGCTGTCCTTGCCTTGTCACCGTGAGGACAAGCTCCTTCCTGAGTCTAACTTGCATCCCTGTAGCTGCAGGGAGCCAGCATTCCGCCATTCCTCTTCCTGTCTCGAAGGGCGCTGGCAGACCCCGGCAGGCCTCCCTCTTCCAGTCTGCTCCTGCCCTCCCACCCACACCCCGCCCAGGGTCAGCTCTTTCGGGAATTTAAGGCTAGACCTTGAGAGTTGGAGGGAATTTGCTGATGAATTTATGACATTTTTCCTGCCCAGTTCCGCCTCCAACATCCGAACGAGAAACCGCAGTGCTGAAGGCAGCTAAATTAAGCGGATTCCAAATCACGGTGACCCACATAGCTGAGGCTACATATTTAGACATGTCTCTTCCTCCCCCTCCTTTGCTTGTTCTCTGTGTCTGCCTCTTAATTATACAGGCACATTGCCCCCTTCTCCCATGTTTATTATTCCTTTTCTCTCTTCTATATTTCAATCTTTCTCCTCTGTTAAACGTTTAAAACTTGAGACTAGATTTCTTCTGAAAGCCCACAAAGCCGGGAGATGGCCGGGGGAGGGACAGTTATGAGCTCTGGGGTCAGACAGACCCAAGTTCCAGCCCAGCTCGGCCCTGAGAGCTTTCTGACCTAGGCAAGTGATTCAAATTCTCTGAGCCTCCTTTCCTCCCCTGTGAGATGAGGGAGGTGATCTCTCTCCTAAGGTAGCTGAAGCTGTACCCTGAGCTACCCCGAGGCTGTAAAGCATCTCACACGGGGCCTGTCCTTGGGAAGGGCTCCTTCCCCTTTCCTAGACAACCCATTGGTTCAATAAGCATTTATTAAGCACTTCCTGTGTACCAGGCAAAGTCCCTGGGTGGTGTAGTTAAGCGCTTGCTCTGCTGCTAACCAAAAGGTTGGAGGTTCCAGTCCACTCACAGACACCTCAGAAGAAAGGCATGGTGATCTACTTCCAAAAAGTCAGCCGTTGAAAACCTGTGGAGCACAGTTATACTCTGACCCACGTGGGGCGCCATGAGGCAGAATCAACGTGACAGCAACTCGTTACTCATGTGTCCGGCGATGTATCCAGGCTGCTAGGTAAACACAACAGGCACAGTCCTTGGCCACATGAGGCTCCCGTGGAGAAGCAGGTGCTGGGTGGGAGGAATATGGGGCTGGGGGCATTGAGGAGGGACACGACTTGCAGGCTTGGAGTGGAGCGGGCAGGTCACTGCCAGCTTCTGATAGGAAGTGATGTTTCAGCTGAGATCTGAAGGATGAAAAGACATTAGCTGGGGGAGGGATGAAGGGAGAGGGTTCCAGGCAGGAGGAAAGCATGTGCGGGGGAGGCTGGGAACCCAGCCAGAGCTGGGGCCCTTGGAGAGGAGAGATAACTGTGTATGGCTGGAGGAGGCATGGGAGCAGAGGGTGGCGAGACAGAGGCTGGGGAGGGAGGGAGGCCATTCCTGCAGGATATGATGAAGAGTTTGGACTTTATCCCAAAATCAAGGGAGCGGCATGGTCAGCTGTTAGAGGCTACCTGTGACGGTGGATTAGGGGCCAGGCTGGAGGCAGGAAGGCTTTGGAAGGTCAGAGAAGGTCTCACCAAGGGAAGAAGCAGTGGAGGAGGGAGGCATATAGGTTGGAGACGTATTCGGGATGCACCAGGCAGGACTTGCTGGTAGATTGCCGGGGGAGAGGTGAGGGGTGGAGCCAGGGAGGACCCTCAGGTTTTGACTGATGGGGCAGATGATACCTTTGCTGAAGGGGGAGCACGGCAGCCAAGGCGGGGGAGGGACATAGCGAGCACTCAGATACTGAAATCACCATCCTACATGACCAAAGATGTGACTCAGTTATTTGTAACATTGAAAAATGAAAACAAGTTAAATGTCCAACCACAGAGGATTGAGTAAATACATCATAGCACTTAATTAGCTGTCTTCAGCACTGCCGTTTCTTGTCCAGGTGCTGAAGGCAGAACTGGGCAGGAAAAATGTCATAAATTCATCAGCAAATTATACATGTACTACAGTTCATCCCATGGTGTCCCCATGTGTTAGAGGAAGACTGCTCCATAGGGTTTTCTTAGCTGTAATCGTTAGGGAAGCAGATTGCCAAGCCTTTCTTGCTCGGCGCACTGGGTGGGTTCAGCTCACTTTTAGGTTAGTGGTCAAGTGCAAGCCATTTGTGCCATCCAGGGAACTGCAGCACATGTATCATTTGAAATATTATGGAATCATCAGTGATCACGGTGTAGAAAAAAATGTCATAGAGAAAATGTTCATGATATGTTGGTTTATTCAAAAATGAGTATACAAACTATATGCATAGCATGATATAGTTTTTTTAATTAAAAATAAAAAATATACACACATCTATACAAACAAGCAACACACCCTAGAGAAAAAGGACTAGAAGAAAATACACCAAAATGTTAATGGTAGTTATGTTTGGATGTTGGGACGATATTGTTGTTATGTGCCATTGGGTCAATTCCAACTCATAGCAACCCTGTATGACAGACTAGAACTGCCCTGTAGGGTTTCCTAGGCTGATAAGAGCAGATTGCCAGGTCTTTTCTCCTGCAGAGCTGCTGGTGGGTTCAAACCAGCGACCATTCAGTTAGCAGCCAAGCACTTAACCATTGAGCCACCAGGGCTCCTTGTTGGGACTCTAAACCAGAAAAAACCCTAAACCCATTGCCTTCGAGTCAATTTTTTATTTACCTCTTTATACTTTTTTTGTATTTTTCTCCTTTAATATATTACTTTTATAATCAGAATAAATGGCCCTCAATAAAAATAAATAAAGGGAAGAAAGAGAGTGGGGGAGAGGAGGAAAAACTGAAGGAGAAAAGAAGGAAGGGCAGAGGGAGAAACGAAAACAGACAAGTCAACTCCAGGGGAGAGGCAGCAAAGGGAGGGGAAGGCAAGCGGAGGACCCATTTGTTCACCAACAATTCCGAGTCAAAGGCTGTGGTTTCCCTCCATAAGTTTCCCGTCACTGGGGTCCAGGAGGTGAGGGCTGTCTGTGGTGTGAGGGGCAGGCATAGTCCCTCTTCCCTGTCCCCATCCCTGTGCTGCAGGTAGGCTCTTACTACGGGAGTGAGATCACCTCGGTGGACATCGATGGCGATGGTGTGACTGACGTTCTGCTGGTGGGTGCACCCATGTACTTCAGCGAGGGCCGGGAGCGGGGCAAGGTGTACGTCTACAACCTGAGACAGGTACGGCTGGGCGGAGGTGGGAGGCTTTTCGGGGATACCTAACCCCTACTTTGACTTGGGTAACCACGAGGGAAATTGAGTTACAAGAAAGATCAGTGCCCATCTGTTGGAGCCAGGCCAGGGGAAAATAGGAACCTCTATTATTGCTGGGCTCACATAGCCAGAGAGGGGACTCTGGAAAAAATGGGGTGGAGAGAGGACCCTGCAGGCCAGAGGGAATCATGACCCCAAGGGTCTTTGCCAAGGCCCCCTGAGCCTTTCCCTGCCCCTGGATTTGCAGAATCGGTTTGTTTATAATGGAACATTGAAGGATTCCCACA
>NW_004443966.1:13812372-13827686 GCF_000243295.1 Trichechus manatus latirostris | reverse complement strand
ATCACCTCTTTTGGCACCCTCTCCCTGCTTACCTTTATGCCCTCCCAAAAAAAATCCCAGGGGACCACCTGAACCTCATGTCCCCTCCACACACACTTATGCAAGTGACTGCGAACGGAGAGCTCCTCCCTTCAAGCTTGCTCCCCTCCAGCTGACCCGTCCCAGCTCCCAACTTCTCAGGTCATCATTTTTGCCTACAGATTTAATTAGTAAGATAAAAACCTGTTGCCGTCAAGTCAATTCCGAGTCATAGCAACCCTATAAGACAGAGTAGAACTGCCCCGTAGGGTTTCCAAGGTTGAAATCTTTACAGAAGCAGACTGCCACATCTTTCTCCCACCAAGCGGCTAGTGGGTTCAAACCAACTACCTTTCAGTTAGCAGCCAAGTGCTTAAAAACTGTGCCACCAGGGCTCCTAGTTAGTAAGATCGGCTCGCATAAATATATCAAGGTTAGAGATGAGGATGGATTAAATATATAACCCTGTCAGGTATCATGTGTATTTACACTGAATGGGGAACTCTTGAGATGTGATGTTTTAATCCAAAAGAATGACTATGGCAGGATTTTCAGGGGCCATGACAGGCCAGGGGAGGAACAGCTATGGACTGGGGAATCTTCTCGATGGTTTCTAATAGGCTGTCTCCATGACTCCCAATTGTAGCTACCCCTTAGGAGTACCTGCCCTGCCTTGTCCAACAGTGCATGCACTCAGCTTTCTCCTTCCACCCTCTGCAGAGAATCTCGGCCTCCGAGCTAGCTCCTGGCCTCCAGTATTTTGGCTGCAGCATCCACGGGCAACTGGACCTCAATGAGGATGGGCTTGTAGACCTGGCAGTGGGTGCCCTTGGCCACGCCGTGATCTTGTGGTTGGTTCCCCCACTGTTCTTGACTCTTGGGCTCTCCTGAGGGCCACAAAGGTGCAGAGTTTAAAAAATAGGCTTTCAGGATCTCCGTCCCTTGTCTTTAGCCATTATCAGCCAAACACCCTGTTCTTAGTCCATCGTGATTATAATTTTTTTTTTCTGGACTCACCATGAGTTATCTGGGAGTTCAAATCCCTTCTCTCAATAGAGTTCTAGGAGTTTATACCAACTTTGCGTCTAAAAGCCCCTGTTAGAATTTATGCTAAAAGTTCTGCCTCCTCAGGCATTTCTCCCACTTCAGCTTTTCAAACTAATTGAAGGGACAGGCTGAGCATATTCTACCTGCTGGAAGGATCTTCCCTGCTCAACTAGAGTGAAAGAATGTTTATGGAATACAGAGATGTTTTTCCACTCAACCCCCTCTGACCTCTTGTTTTCTTTTTGGAGGGCCTCATTTCTGCACCCCCCCCCCATCAGATATTTGCTATATATTGGCATCCAGGGTCTCCTTTTAGCAATGGACTGCCTCTTAAAAAAAAAAAAAAAAAAAAAAAAAAAAAACCTGCCTTTGATACCAACTGTTTTCTAAGAGAGCCTATATGTTTTGTCATGTTAGCTACTTTTTTAAAATATTTTATTGTGTTTTAGGTAAAAGTTCACACAGAGCATTAGATTCCCATTGAACAATTCTCACACAAAATGTTCTGTGACTGTTAACTACTTTTTAGTCCAAAAAAATTATCATAACTTGAGCTTTTTTTACATATGATGAGATTTTTTTCATCATAAATATAATAACTTAAAGAAAATCTGTAAAATAAAGAAAAAAATCACTCAGAGTCCCATCTCCTTAATATTTCCACTAATAGCATTGTGGTGAATGCCCTTCCAATCTTTTTTTCTCCTGCATACAACTTCATATGAATGCAATCAGATTTTTCATACAATTTTTAAAAGGCATTAAACAAAGATGTAATATGACTTCCCAGGGAGAATAAAGGACAGAATGTGGTCCTGGTACTCAAGAATATTTGAGTTCAGTTGGGGAAATGGCCCAGTCTGAGTTCTTGAGGCTAAAGCCTATGTGTTAATGCTTGCGGGGCGGGGGGGGGGGGGGGGGTTCAATCCCAGAAGCAGAAGTAAAGGAAAAGGGAAAACTGAAGCAGGAAAGGAAAGCAGATCAGAGGAGGTGCGTTACTGAGCTAGCCACAGTTTCACAATACATGCTGCTAAGTGCTCAGTGCTTCAGGATATCTCTAGAAAGGTGGTATAGAACCTCTGCCTGTTGCAACGGTCATTTGTAGGGGAGGAAAGGGGAGCACTTTTTCCACTGCCTCCTTCATACCCCTTTTTCCATGGCCAAAGCATCAGCTGCCCCACACTTCCAGGTACTGTCCCCTAGCCCCTCTAGGCAGCACCAGGGCAGCCAGAGTCACTGCAGGTCCAGCACAGCCCAGTGCATAGGCACCACAACCCTTTGAAGGTCATGCCACATGTAGGGGCTCTTAGGCCTCAGATGGTTGCTTTAAAGCCATGATAAAGTTATTTGCTATGTCAGGAAGCAATGCAGGTGACCAAGGCCCAGGGTTGAGGGTAGACATGGCCTAGCAGGTCTTTAGGGTGATACAAAAACTAAATCCTTTACAGGAAACAAGATATACATGTGCATGTTCACACACACACACACACACGCACACACACACACACACGAGAATCAGTCTAACAGAAAGAATTTGATCAAGTTCTAACTTTTGAGGTCTAGATCTTAAGTGTTGCCTAAATAGTAATGAAACTGTGGGCCACGCCCTCTGGGAAGACTTTATGGTCAAATTCCATGGTCCTCAACCACATCCGCCCATTGGAATTACCTGTGGAGCTTTTAAAGCCTCAGAGCTCATTACAAATGCAGACTCTCTGCCAACCTATTGAAGCGTAATCTGCATTTTTAAAGATCCCCAGGGGATTTGCAAGCATATGAAACTTTGAGAACTTTAAGAAATGTTAATGCCTGAGTCTTACCTCTAACCCCAAAGACTCTGATTTAATTGTCCTGGGGTGCAGTTTGTTCATCAGAATTTTTCAAAGCTCTCCAGATTATTCTATACACTGCCAGGGCTAGGAACCACTGCTCTAAAAGGTGACAAGGAGGCAAAGGAAGTCAGTTTAGTCTGTGGCAAGTACAGCCCCTGGGGAAATGATGAAGGGCTGCCTCGAGGGGTTATGAGGTGTGAGCCGTTTGTCCACCTGTGCACTTTTTTTCCCAATCCCCTGGCAGCTGGAAATGCTACCCTCTCTGCCCCCATCCCACCTCACCCTCCAGTGCTGGCTTTGCAGATTCCATTCCCATCTGCCTCTCTACCCTCCCCGTGGTCATAGCAGAGCAGCCCAGCCCTGCCCCTCCTTAGCTCACCACCTTTCTCCTGCAGGTCCCGCCCTGTGCTGCAGATCAATGCCAGCCTCCACTTTGAGCCACCCAAGATCAACATCTTCCACAGGGACTGCAAACGCAGTGGCAGGGATGCCACTTGCCTGGTTGCCTTCCTGTGCTTCACACCTATCTTCCTGGCACCCTATTTCCAAATGGAAACTGTCGGTAAACCAGGCCCTGCCTCCCTCCCTATCCACCACTCCCTCTCTCCCCCATGGACTTTGTGATTGCTCTGCTTCAAAGCCTGGGCTGTCTTTGAAACAGGTTATAGGTGCTAGAGCCTCCTCCAATGACTGCTAGATGCTCATTCAATGTCCCTGGGTGATGCAAACAGTTTGTGCTTGACAACTAACCTAAAGGTTAGTGATTCAAACCCACCCAGCAGTAATGCAGAACAAAAATCTGATGATCTGCTTCTCTAAAAATTATAGCCAGGGAAACCCTACTCTGTAACACATGGGGTCACCATGAGTTAGAATCAACTCAATGGCAAGGGGTTTAGGTGCCCATTCAATGCTCTAAGCACAGGTACCATGGTCCATCTCTCTTTGAAGGTCACAGTGCACGTCCAAAGAGGGACTATCATGCCAGGATGAGGATGGCAATGAGCAGGGGTGACCAAAGAGGGAAAGGCCAGGGGAAGAAGGAGTCAAGGTGCAGATTGGATCAGAACAGGGACTGAAAGCAGCGAAGCCAGCTGGTATGTGGAAGTCAAGAAGTCAGCCTGAATCCAGAGAACAGTCCCACTCAGGAGCCAGCAAAAGGGGAGTTGGAAACCAGGGGGTCGAGCAGATGAAGACCCCAGCAGCAGTGGTCACCATTCAGAAGTGGGTGTGAGTCTGAGGCAGGAAGTTACTTTTCTGAGGGTCCATCACTTCCAGCCAGGGATGCACAGGACAGCCCTGGGCACAGGCAGACCCAGGAAGTGACGGCTGTGGACTCTGGAACCTGGCTGGGCTGGCGCTGGGTGCGGGGACTGCAGAGCAGCTTCCAGACCCAGGAGAAGGACCAGCCAGATGAAGGAGAGGCATGTGTCCCAGGGGTAAGAGGAGAGCAAAGGCAGGCTGGGTGGCTGTGTCCTTCTCTTTCGACTTCCATCTACGGAAGAAGGAAAATACAAGAACCTGGAGCGCTCAGAGGACTGGCTGGGATTCAGGAGAAGGGACTGAGACTTTCCTCGAATTAGCAAAAGGTCATCCTAGTTGAATGACTACCCGTCTTAACCTCCAGAATGGAGTCTTAGGTGTGAAGAGCCAGTGGGCCTGGCCAGCCCCTCCTTGGTGTGGGCAGGGACTGCCCCTGAAGAAGCTCTGAAGGGGAATCCTAAGGCTTAGGGTGACACCTGGGAAGGTGAAAGGAGAGATGGATGGATGTACTGACTCCAGGGGGGCTCACACAGGCTCATCACCCTGGCCCCCATCCTGTCTCCTCTCCTGTTCTTCCATGTTCACTTTCCCCTCCATTTCTCCTCCTTCTCTTTCCTTTCCCTCTTGGTCCATCTCCATTTCTCCTTCTCTCCCTCCTGCTCTTCAGTTCCCTCCCCACCTCCCCTTTTTTCACTGTACCGCTTGCTCTCTGCATGGAAGATTCCGGCTCTTAAAAGTGAGGCAGATAGTCTTTGGTAGGACGTGGCTCCACCTTCATGGTCTTCCTGCCCTCTCCCCTCTTCCAGGCCTCAGATATAACGCCACCATGGATGAGAGACGGTACACACCACGGGCCCACCTGGACGAGGGTGGGGACCGATACACCCGCAGGGCTGTCCTGCTCTCCTCTGGCCAAGAGCACTGTGAGCGGATCAGCTTCCATGTCCTGGTGAGCCTGCCACCCCGGCAGCCCCAGCCAGCAAAGCCTAGGCTCCTACGGGGAGGGGCACCTGCTGTGGGAGAGGCAGGGAGCCCAGGGGGTGCCAGGTGGTTCTGAGCCCCAGCAGACCACAGGAGGCCAGCCCAGGGGGCAGTGTCCTGAACTTGGGCCACTCCATTCCACACTTTATGACTCAGAGAAAGGGCCATGGGACATGCTTACCACCTCACTGTATCCCTCCCAAACCCCTTCCTCCTCGGCTCTCAGATGCCCCTGGTTTCCTTAGCTCTCTTCCAAGGAGGGACATGAGTTCAGTGAGATCTAGCTGGGAGAACTGGGGTCAGCCAGTGGGAGTCTAGAAAGGAAGGGCTAGCCGGCAGGGCTGAAAATGTAGGTGGGCCAGTAGATGGCTGAGCTGTGAGGTAGAACAGAGAGAGGCCAGCCTGGCAGAGAAGGGCAATCAATGGTGTTACTGGCAGGGTAGTGGCCTGCTGCCCCATTTTACAGACAAGGAAGAGGATGATAAATTTGCCTCCATCTAGAAGCACCAAATACCTAGGCCACAGCTCACACCTCTGAGATGCAAGCAGGGGGCACTCAGCTCACCTGGTCCAGTTGTTCAATGGCCAAAGGGTCAGAAAAGTGAGCAGGCATGAGATGTCCTGATCTCTGTTAATGTTACCCTCTCTGATATATTTGTGCAGTGGCTCTCAAAGTGTGTCAGCTGCGTATCTACCGAAAATAGCGCCTATGGCAATTAGTCTTAAATTGCTGAATACTCTCTCACAGCCGGCGATGGGAACTGAGATGGCCAATAGGGACTGCTGGATGGCGTCCCCCCCCCCCAACCAAGCTGTGCCCAGGGCACTTGCCATACGTGCCATACCTTAGATACACCTCTTGTGGTCCCTAAACCAGCAGCATCAGCATCACCGGGGAACGTGTTAGAAATGCAGATTCTCGGTCCCCACCCCAGACCTCTGGAATCTGAAACTCTGAGGTGAAGCCCAGCAATCAGTGTTTTAATAGGCTCCCCAGGGAGTTCTGATGCTCCCTAAATTGAGGAACCACTGCCTTAATACAAAGAAGTCACTCAATCAGGAATTGCAGCGCCCACGGGGAATGTTTATTAGGCAGCTCTAAGCATTTATCATCTACACGTGGGACCCGCCTGAGTCACCCCTCTCTTGTTCACGTTTTTGTTCATTCAGATTAATTCAACGTGTTTATTGAGCTCACTCCTTGCTGAGTAGGGAAGACCGGCACAATCAGACCGTTCAAATGTCACGTGCTAAGTGGCACTAGCAGGTCTGAACAGAGTGTGGGGGCTGCCCAGAGAAGCCAGTGTCAGTGCTGACTGGCTTCATGGAGACTGAGGTCTTGGGGCTATGGAAGCGGGGTCCTGAAGGATGAACAGGAGCTGGGTTGGCATAAGCTAAGCCACGGGCCCCTGTCCATGCGGCACACTGTTTTCCTCTATGGACCCTACTGGGAGCCTCCATTCACCCACCTACGGCGGCTCCTCTGTCCCCTACCAGGCTTAGGGAGGTGGAAGTTCTAGCTCAGCGTCAGGGAGCCTGGCCCAGAAAGTGATGCTCCCTCTCTCCTTCCCTCACCCCCACAGGACACTGCTGACTACGTGAAGCCAGTGACCTTCTCAGTAGAGTATGCCCTGGAGGACCCTGACCACGGCCCCATGCTGGATGACGGCTGGCCCACGACCCTCAGAGTCTCGGTACGTGCTGGCACGCTGGGCACGCGACCGCACACCACCCCACCGTGCAGAGAAGCCTTCCCCTCCATGCTTTCCCCCACCCCTGCTCTGGCAAGCACACAGCATAGCTCCTCCCCCGGGACCCATGCTGGGTAATTGCAGAACAATTTCTAGAGGGCAAGGACTAGGTCTTCTCCTGTCTGAGGTTCCCCCAGCAGAAGGTGAGCACTGAGTGGGTGCTGGAGGAAGACAGAGAGTCACAGAGCCAGAAGGGACCTTAGATCTCAACCACCCACCTCCCTCACTCACAGATGAGGGCACTGATGCCAGAGCGGGCACTGTAGCCACTCTGAATCCCAGCCAGGCCTGGAGCGTGGTCTTCTGCTTGGTGGATGATTAACTGATGAACAGACAACCTCCCTACCCTCCAGCGTGCTTCTAAGTATTCCCAAAATAAGTTCTTTTAGCCTCCTGGTGGGCTATAGACCCACCCCTCAACCACAGTTTTTAATCCCTGGCTCTAGGGACACCAGCATCTTCTGGGATCGAACGCTCAGATGCTCCTTGCATCGGCGGCCCCGTAGAAATCCCACTCAGAGAAAATACATTCTGTCCGAGCTGTGATGGGAGAACAGGCAAAATTTGTAAAATAAGTTATCTAATGTGAGACAACTTCACATCATACCACAATGCTCTTAACACCAGGCCCCATGAGGTGCAGTCTCTGTGAGCCATGTACAGTCCAGCCGCAAACCGTTAATTCCAAAACTACTCGAGTTCTTTACTTGCATTTCTCGAACACCGTGAAGGGTCTGTAGAGTCCACAGTGATGCTTCCTAAAATCCTCTCTTCTTTCGTTTGTGTCCATCACCCACCACAGCTCCTCCCGAATCCCCTCCCGCAACCAGTCCAGCTCCTCCCCCACCCCAACCCTCTCCCTTGGCACCTCAGCCCGTAGCTCCAGATTCTGCATCACAAAAGCCCAAGAGAGGCTGTCTTAAAATGCAGCTCAAGAGAGGGGAGAAGCTGGGCCAACCAAACTGGAATTCTCTCTAGTGGGCTAGGAGAGGGGGAAAGCTGGGTGTGCTAAGTCATTAATACTTTTTGTCCCATCACAGTAATTACAAAGCCACTACAGCAAGTGAATGAGTATTTGAAAGCCCGCAATGCAGATAGTGCGAAGGGTGATGCCTGCCGTCCAGGAACTCACAGCCAGGGGGGCTCTGACATTGATGAGACTTATGCATGGTGGTGATTAAGAGTCACAGGAGAGGTCAGAGAATGGGTTACGTGAGCTCGGAGGAAGTGTAATTGAGCAATCAGATGGGAAGGCAGGGAGGGCTTTCTGGAGGAGGTGGCTTTGCACCAAACCTTAGGAACAGACAAGATTCAGACGTGCAGAGATGAGGATGATGAGTTTTTATTCCAGGAGAGATGACAGTATAAGCAAGGCATACACCAAAAAACAAAAAAAAAACCCATTGCCATCCAGTCAATTCCGAGTCATAGCGACCAGGGAAATGAGAAAAAGCAGGGGAAAGTTCATGTAAAGAAAAAGTGAGATAGAGCTGAGAAAGACAGTCTGCAGGCATATTATCGGGGGTTTTGAATAGCAGCTAAATTTATTAAAATCATGTTCATCTGGATTTCCGCCCCCAGCAAATTAGAAATGTTCTTCCCATTGCTCATTCTACAGATTCTTTTTGGTTGTAATACCTTAATATCTGGCCTCTTGAGGGAATGAACTCAGTTCCTTATAGTTGAGTGCAATAGTTGTTATCACATTAAATTATTCCTTGCAATCATTTTTCTGAAGGTTATTATATAATTCTCAAACTTCTGAAACAGTATGTTGGGGGTGGGGGATGGTATCTTATTAAAGACCGAAGATCACCAGGATGAACATCAGTGCTAGAAAGTGAAGCCCTCAAGAACTACGGAGGCATCTAGAAGGATGTCCTTAACCAATTGGCCCCACTTCCCTCACTCTACATACCCATGCTGTCCTCTTGGCTGTCCTCTTGGCTGTCCTCTATGCTGTCCTCTATGCTGTCCGATGTCCTGGCTGCTCCTGCAGTGTGCTTACTTCCAGCTACAAACCCACCATGTGGTGGGGAAGCTTGTTAGAAACGTGTCTAAGCTAAGAGCACGTGGACCTGAGTGTGAGGACACTCTTCTGTGTGAAAAGTGCATGAGTTTAAGACACATGTGGACTTTGTGATTCCCGTGTCCTCTCCCCTGGGTTTTGGCTGTGCTGGATATCCAGCTGCCTGCTGAGCGTCTGGCCCTGGATGAGCCACACGCACCTCTAACGTGTCAAAAACCTAAATGCACAAAGAAATACCAAAAATTAGTGTCACAGAATATATTTATTGTGAGTAGATAAGATACCAGTCAGGCATCGTCAACCCAGAAAGTACTGGGTTCTATAGGCCATTACCATGTTAATTTCTCAGGCAACAGCATCAGAACACTGCTGGGATCCAGAGTCAGTGGGTGTCGAAACAGTCACTAAGGACATGGCATACATTGTCCAGTCAGACCCTGGGGTTCCTGCCCTCCAAACTGTCTGCACATAGACAACTCTCCCAAAGAGCCCGATTCCTAATTCAAAATCAACTCCATCTCCGCTAAGCTGCTTACTAGGCTACTGTTGGACTTGAAGGTGAGTTTAGGAAAACAGTTCCTTAAAGGCTGAAGGTTGAGCACACCTATCGGCAGATGGCCTGAGTGGGTCACCCCAACTCCATAAACCCAGAAATCTGGATTCCAGAATTAAAACAATTTGTCAAATGCAACATGCTCCAAAACTTAACTCCTCAAGCTAAGCTCTCCATTTACAAATGAATGGTACGACCATTCTTCCTGACACCTAAAGGAAACTCAGCCAGTATCCTGAACCCTTTCTCCCTTAACCCTGATGATTGGTCAGTCTCAGGTCCTGTTGATCCCACCTCTGAGGTCCCTGCCCAGTCTTCTCCACTCCACACCTTCTACCACACGACACCATTGTCATCTCTCACCTGAAAGTGGCAGCAGCCTCCTCAATGGTCTCCCTGCCTCTAGCCTTGCCCCTTCAAGACCATTTTCCACAGCAGCCAGAGGGAGCCTTCAGTGTGTGGGTTCTGGGGGGACACTCCCCTGCCTACAGTGCTTGGCGGCTCCTATCAGTGTCAAGGCATGACCCCGCCATGGCTCCATCTCATACACTCCTTGTGTCTCTTACTACACCACTGAACTACCTGTGGTTTTCCAAACTCATCATCTCACTTCATGCCTCAGGACCTTTGCACAGGCCCATCCTTCCTCCATCCATCCACTCAGTCAGCCTTCAGAACTCTGACCTACTGTCATTCCTGTCTTAGTTAGTTAGTGCTGCTGTAACAGAAATACCACAAGTGAGTGGCTTTAACTAACAGAAATACCACAAGTGAGTGGCTTTAACTAACAGAAATTTATTTTCTCACAGTTTAGGCGGCTAGAAGTCTGAAATCAGGGCACAAGCTCTGAGGAAATCTCTCTCTGTTGGCTCTGAGGGAAAAATCCTTTCTCAGCTTCTCCAGCCCTGGTGTTGCTCAGTTCCTTAGCAATCTTCAAATGGCATATGTCTTTCCTCCATTTGTACTTGCCTATCCCTGTACCTGAATTGACTTGACGGGTTTGGGTTTTTTTTTGTATCCCTATGCCTAATCTGGAAACCCTGGTGGCCTAGTGGTTAAGAGTTCAGCTGCTAACCAAAAGGTCGGCAGTTCGAATCCACCAGGCACTCCTTGAAAACCCTGTGGGGCAGTTCTATTCTGTCTTATAGGGTCTCTATAAGTTGGAATTGACTCAATGGCAATGGGTTTGGTTTTTGATTTTATGCCTAGTCTACTCTTTATAATTCAAAAGTAATTAGGTTCAAAACACACCCTACCTTGGTATGGCCACATTAACATAACAAAAAAACCCTAATCCCAAATGGGATTACATCCACAGGTATAGGGGTTAGGATTCCAACACATATTTTGGGGTGACACAGTTTAATCCGTAACACTTCCTCTGACCACAAGCAGGCCAAAATAACAGTTTCCTCCCCTGTGCCTCTTCTGTCCCTCATATATATTTCTACTTGTTACACATGTCATATTATTTGTTTGCATGCCAATCTTCCCCATAGCTGAGGGCAGGAGCTGTGCCTTCTTTATCCTATGTCCCCGGTACCAGAGACCTTGCCCCGACACCGTGGATGATCAATAAATGTTGACTGGAATGGCTCTGCTGAGTTCACTGGGCGTTCTGTGCTACCAGCTCAGTTAAGATCTGAAGGGGACCTCTTCCACTGAGTTGAGTTTTGAACCATGTTTTAAAGAAGGAAGTAAAGTATCTACCCAAAAACACGGGAAAATGCGGTGTGGTGTCCGGGGGAAGGACACAAAAGACAGAGCCCGTGTCCGGTGGGGTGCAGAGAGGAGCTTGGGTGCTGGGAGAAAAAGGGATGGCCCGGGGCAAAGATGGCAGCTAGAAGCTGTGGGGTCTCCCTTCCCAGGTGCCCTTCTGGAACGGCTGCAACGAAGATGAGCACTGTGTCCCTGACCTCGTGTTGGACGCTTGGAGCGACCTGCCCACAGCCATGTAAGTCGGCTCCTCCCCGCTCCACCCTGGCTCCTTCCCTTCCCAGTTGGCTGGAGCCTCTGGGGCTTCCTGGCCCTGGACTGTTTCTTGGAGGCAGCTTAGACTGAGCACTGAACTCAGAGCCTGTGCTCTTTCCCAGACTCCACCTCTAGCTACTGTGTGACCTTAGGCAAATACCTTCCCCTCTCTGAGCTTCAGTTATCTCCTTGGTAAAATGAAAAATCATTAGTCTAATCACATCTCCTCGAAGTTTGTTTAGAAAAGGAATCCTTTCTTTGGAGCCCACCCTACAAAACAGATAAAAGGTAGAGGTAGGGGATTTGAAGTGCTGCGTGGTCGTCCTCCAAACCCCCAGACCAGGTGACCTCAAGGTCCATTGGCCGAACACCTGTACTTGATGTTAAGGAGACTAGCAGAGGATGAGCAGGCTGCCCCCACTCCCCTGGGAGAAACAAACTAGCATCCAAGGCAAAACAATGAACAATATCGTAGTTTAAATTCATGCAATGCATTTGCAAATAATTTATGCTCAAGTTTTATCCAGCTTTGAGATGATTTATGATAGAAGGCATGTATACCCTCATATAAACAATAAATAGAAACAACATATCCAAACCTTGTAGAACGATGAAGAAGCAAATATTTCAACCACCTAGGCTAATAACCAGGATTGTCTTTACATTTATCTCTGAGCCTCCTGGCAGCCAAGGCCAAAAGGGAAATATGCTGAGTGGAGAGGTGATAGCTAAGTAGGGAGCTCTGGGCTCGGAGGAGGCTACAGTCTCTCTAGAGAGGAGTCCCTGGGTGGTGCAAACAGTTAACGGGCTCAGCTGCTAACCAAAAGTTTGGAGGTTCGAGTCTACAGAGGCACCTCAGAAGAAAGTCCTGGCAGTCTACTTCCAAAAAATCAGCCATTGAAAACCCTTTGGAGCACAGTTCTACTCTGACACACATGGGGTCACCATGAGTCAGAGTCGATTCAATGGCAACAGGTTATTAAAGGGAAGCCAGGGGCCTTTGGGGCAGGAAGTGGTCTTGAAGGGTGAGCTCTTTCCAGCCCACTCATCCATTTCCCCCTCCTCTCCCATGGCTATTCCTGTGGGCAAGGGCCAGCCAGATGCCCCCAGACTCCCTCTCTGCACCAACCCTGGGGCCCCCGCTCTGTCCCTGCACCCCTATCCTGCCTGACCCCTGGTGGTCTCTTTCCCACAGGGAGTACTGCCAGAGGGTGCTGCGGAAGACTGTGCAAGACTGCTCTGCCTACACGCTGTCCTTCGACACCACGGTCTTCATCATCGAGAGCACGCGCCGCCGGGTGGCCGTGGAGGCCACGCTGGAGAACAGGGGCGAGAACGCCTACAGCACAGTCCTGAACATCTCACAGTCAGCAAACCTGCAGTTTGCCAGCTTGATCCAGAAGGTGAGAACTCAGCAAACTGCCCGGGCTGCCGGAGGGGAAGGACGAGGGCCAGGGCAGTCACCTGGGGAGCTTAATACTGCCTGCGTCCAGACTTTGCCCACAGAGAGTCTAGCGGATTCAGGCTGGGCCGCAGCCTGGCATAGGTGTGTTTTTAAAGGTCCCCAGGTGGCTTCAGGGTGCAGCCAGTGCTGAGGACCACTGCTACAGGGAGTCTGAGTCTTTCGAGAAAGTGGGGAGGACTACCATTCAGCCAGGCTCCTCGGCCCTAGTCAGGGGACGCGCGCACACACGCACAGGCACACAGACACACAGACACACACTGTGTGTGCACATGGGTATTCACACATCCTCTGGACCGTTCATCCTCCGGGCTTTCTCAGAAGGCTTCTTCCAACAAGAATCAGAACTCGTTAAACCAAAAAAACAAACCCATTGCCATCGAGTCCATTCCCTATAGGACAGAGTAGAACTGCCCCATAGCGTTTTCAAGGAGCAGCTGGTGGATTCGAACTGCCAACCTTTCGGTCAGCAACCAAGCTCTTAACCACTGCGTCACCAGAGCGTCCAGAACCCGTCACTCCTGCCTTAAAGCTCCCGAAGATTTCCCACTGCTTCCCCAACAAATTCACAGTCCTTATCATAGCGTTCAAGACTCTTCCCTGCTTCTCTGCCTGCCCCTGCCACTTCTCCCCTCACGCCCCGCGTGTCTCTCTCCAGGCCTCTGGCACGCCTCTTTTGCACCAGGGCCTGCCCGCGTGATCCCCTGCCTGGGACCCCCTCCTGCTCCTTCTCGGTAACCACCATGTATTGGTGCTCCCAATGGGCCGGGCACTGTGCTAAGCACTCGGCATGCATTTAACCCTTACAACCACCTCATGAGTAGCAGTGGTTGTATCCCTGTTTCACAGAGAAGGAAACTGAGGAACAGAGAGGGGTTAAGTAGCCTGTCCAGGACCACACAGCTAGCAAGTGGAGGAGTAGAATTCCTGCTCAGCAGGCAGCCACTGAGCATGTCCTCATCTCATGCTTTCTGGGGTCTCTTCCCCAGTGCCCACGAAGGCCACGCAGGGCCCTCCAGCCAGCACAGCTCTCTGGTACAGCAACCCTGCTTAGGTTCTGAGGAAATCACCAGTGTCTGAGGGCCGCCCCTTTGAAACCTGACCTCCCAGAGAGCAAGGGGTCTATCTTAGTTGGGTCTGTCCCCAGGGCTGGGCCAGGACTGGGCACCTAGAAGGCCCTCAAGACGTGTTTGTTTAGGAAACAGTTGTCATGTGTGGGTGCTGGGAATTCAAAGTCCCCTCAGACATGGTTCCTGTCCTCACATTCCTCAGAGTTTCAGTGTGTGGTCCAGGGTACAGATGGGACCAACGTCAGACCCTGCTGTCCTCACCTCCACCTCAGAACTGGCCCCCCAGCACACCCCCCAGTGCCTGCCTCTCCCCAGCCACACACACACACACACACACACACACACACACACACACACACACACAGAAGCATTCCTGCAGGGGGGACAGGAAGCTGAGGGGATGAGGCCGCCCCAGGAAGGTGAGGGGCTGTCTGCCGTGTCCTCCCTCCCGCCTCAGTGGGCTCCCGGTGTCCTCAGCAGACCTCCAGGAGCCCCTGAGTAGAGGCCCTGTCTGAGGGCCGTGACACTGCTCCCCTCTACTCCAGAGTGTAGACGGGAGAGCCCATCCCACCTTCTTGCCAAGTCCTCTCCTGCCCGGGGTGTTTTATGTCTGTCAGGTTTGAATAGTTAGGGGGAATCATGCCTCAGGCCTGCATCCTCTGCTTGCCTGGCCCAGACTTGACACGGCCAGTCCTGTGCCTGTTCACAACCCCTGGGGAGGGAACCGTGGAGTTTTGTTTCTGCTGTACAAAGGGCTTTTGGAACTGAGAGGAGGCAAAGAGAAGCAGGAAACATCTTCTAGGAACAGTTGTGTCCACACACACAGCGGTAGGGTAGGGCTGCCTGTAGCCTGCCTCCTTCAGAGAGTGCCTCTCCTCACCCCCAGCCCAGGCCTGCCGGGCACAGCTCCCATCCCCTTCCCGCCGCCAGCTGGCCAAGAGGAGCTTTATGGAGAGGAAGTCCATCTCAGACAAATGCAACTTTGTCAGTCTGATCACACACACTTTTCTCACGCAAATGCAAACACACAAACCTACACGTTCCTACAAGGAAGCACACGTGCTCTGTATACAGGCACCTACATGCAGACCCTCCCCCCAGAGTCTACACCGGCAGGCACGTACGTTCACACATGCGTATCGCCAAAGGTCGGCGCATGCTGTGTCCAGGAGGTGCTGGGCAGTACAGGGACCAGAGCAGGTACAGACAATAATCATAATAATAGCTGCCACATTTTGAGGGATTACAGTCTTCTGGGCATTAAACTGGAGCTCTGATGGCACAGTGGTTAAGAGCTCGGCTGCTAACCAAAAGGTCAGCAGTTCAAATCCACCAGC
>NW_004443966.1:13809767-13811804 GCF_000243295.1 Trichechus manatus latirostris | reverse complement strand
CTGACCCATGCCCTGCCCTGGGGGCGGGAGGCCAGGGAGGAAAGGCAGTGCCCCGCTGGACAGGAGAAGCAGGACAAGCTGCAGAATAACACCCGAGAGGCCCGTTGCTGCCTAGTGTCTGAGAGTCCCTGAGCCACCAGCAGGTGTGGTCGGGAGGACAGAGCTGCCCCTCCTCAGCGCTGAGCTGCCCAGTGAAAGCTCCAGGCCCCAGCTGCAACATGGGGCCACGGCCAATGAGTGAGCTGAGCTGGGGCTCCAACCATGGGCTGGGGGTTGCCTGGCCCACAGTCCAGCTGACCCTCCACCTCCCACCTCCACCCAGTCGGGGATGTCTTCGCATGCCTTCCTTCCCAAATAGGCTGACCTTCAGGGTACTGGCTGGCCTGCAACTGTGGGGGGTCACCCTCTGCCTGTGCAGTCAACAGGGATGATGGGATCCTGGAGCCAGAGGGAGCTTGCACCAAAGCCCAAGAGAGACGACATCATTCTCTGCTGTCAGGCAGCAAGGGGTGGCCACAGCCATGGGCAGGGGTCCTCAGAAAAGTTTCCCAACAGGCCCCCACCAGGAGGTCAGCCCACTCCCTGCTCATTGTTTTTCTGGATGACAAAGTTGTGCGAGGCCCCAAAAACCTCATTCCATGGCCTGCAGAGATCCTTTCCAATCTTCTGATGGAAAGATGTGTGGTCAGCGGGGTCCAGCAACCAGAGGGCAGCCGAAGAGCCAGAGGCTGGAGTGTGGCCTCTGCCTTCGCCTTCAGGTGGAGAACGCACAGGCTTTGGAGTCTGCCTTCCAATCCTAGCTCCTAGTAGTCTGCGCTAGACAGTGACTTCCTGTCTCTGGGCCTCAGTGTCCCCACCTGTAAATGGATGGTCAGTCCTGCATTGGGGGCTGATCTGCAGAGGGAATGACACAGCGCATATGTGGGTGCCTGCCCATGCTGAGTGTGCCCCCATGTCTGCACTGTGCCCCCATCGATTCCACACCTGGAACAAGCCACAGCCCAGCCCCTAGGGTCTCTGTGCTCCCAGGGGCCTGTGCTCCAGTCTACAGCAGGGGCAGTGGGGTGGGTTCTAGGAGAGCAGGGAGGGGCGGTTGGGGTGAGGGTCTCAGAACCCACCTAACTGCTGCGCGGGACCTTCCACCTACCCCAAGGACGACTTTGATGGCAGCATCGAGTGCGTGAACGAGGAGCGGAGATTCCACAAGAAAGTCTGCAACGTCAGCTACCCCTTCTTCCGGGCCAAGGCCAAGGTTGCGCCTGGGGCAGTATGGGGGCAATGTGGGGGAGGGACCAGGGTGGGTACTGGGAGGTAGAGAGAGGCAAGAGAAATGGACGGGAACAGAGAGGAGGACCAGGGAGGATGGAGAGGCCTGGGGGTGGCTTTTAAGTGTAATGGTTTTTGTCCCATTAAGTGCATTCAAATGCTCTAATTAGCCAGCCATCCCCAGGGCTGGCAGCCCACCCCTGGAGAGCCCCCAGGCCCCCTTTACCTCAGGGGGACTCCTGACCACTCTCACCCCACCATTCCCCTACCCCCTCTCAGCCAACCTTTTATCCTAACAAGTTGTTCTAATTTCCAGCCTCTTTGTCATTGTGTTGCATATGGTGAGGGATGCGGAGAGAAACTAACATTTCTTGAGCACCTACCCTGTGCACGAAAGCATGTAGGGTGTGGGAAGGGAGAGCAAATTAGCCAGGAAAGGGAGGTAGACTCCAGGTGGCAGGGGAGTAAAGTTTAGCCATCACCCAGGGGCAGTGGGCAGCCACTGAAGGTTTTGGAGCAGGAGAAGACCTGACTAAGGCTAAGCTGCCGGTAAAGTGGGACTCAGAGGAGCTGGGGCAGGAGCCAAGCTAGTGTGTTCCCGGAAGTGAGGTGGGCAAGGCTGGGGGAAGGGGAGGAGATGGAGGGGGGATTAGGACTCCTTGTAAAAGAACCCCACCAGTGGGACATAAATCAAGGTTGTAGTTTTTGGAGTGAGACACCAACAAACTCAGGAGCTCTGAAGTGAAGGTGGTGGGGGTTGCGGAGGGGAGA
>NW_004443966.1:13806454-13808743 GCF_000243295.1 Trichechus manatus latirostris | reverse complement strand
GTTGCTGTCGAGTCAACTCCAACTCATGGCAACCCCGTGTGTGTCAGAGTAGAACTGTGCTCCAGGGGGCTTTCAAGGGCTGATCTTTCAGAAGTAAATGACCAGGCCTTTCTTCTAAGGTGCCTCTGGGTGGACTTGAACCTCCAACCTTTCAGTTAGCAGCTGGACACGTTAACTGTTTTCACAACCCAAGGATTCCTTACCTTTATATAGCAGTTATTTTTTTAAGCCCTACAGTTATAAAGTACTGCATGTATCTCAGTCAGTCCTCACAGCAGCCCCTTAAGTTAGGCAAAGCAGAGGTCATTCCCCACCCCCACCAAGTTACAGATACGAAAAGTGAGGTTCAGAGAGGTTGAGTGGATTTCCCAGTGACACACAGCATGTCAATAGTAGAACTAGGAGCTGGACATTAGTTCCCCTACTCTTTATCGAGTGCTCTTTCCTGTCCATCTCTCTCCCCTTGGAAGTTTTTCCTTTTTAAGAGACCTTTCTTCACTCAATGTGTGTGTGTGTGTGTGTGTGTGTGTGTGTGTCTCCCTCCCAGGCCATCCTGAGGCAGCCTGCTATAGGTTGACACCATGAATCACCCTGTGTCAGTACTAAACACACTTTTCTTTTTCACAGAATTACCTTGATGTGAGCAGGGGGTTGGGGATTCTGTCTATGCTGGAGGCTCATAAACAGCCAAATCCTCCTGAGAACTTCCCCACACTGAGAAAGAAATACTCCAGCCAAACTGAACACCAACATTTTAACACACACTCATGCATACACACTCACACACATACTCATACACACACTCATACACACATATACTCACACACATACACATACACACTCACACACATACACACTCACACATACACAGACACACACACATGCATATACTCACACACTCACATTCACTCACACACATACACTCTCTCTCATACACACACACACATCCCAGTCAGAGGTCTGGAAGGACTGGGGGGTCCACACACCAGCATGTGCTCACCTTTCAGCTGAACTTAGCCAAGTGTGCCTTTTGCCGGAATGCTTACTGGACGTGAGACAAAGTTGTGCAGATGCAGGGCTATTTCACAGCTTCCCTCGTGCTCTTCTGCGCACTTAGGAAACAGTCCCGTTCTCACAGGGCACAGAGTGTCTTTGGCACAAGTGTGTGCACTGTGAGTGTGAATCTGGTCTGTGTAGGAGGGGACGTTGTGGGGGTGTCTGTGTGTGTTGTATATCCCTTTTTCTAACTACACACCTATCCTGGAGGCAGGGGACTCAGTGTACATACTGAGCAGAAATCATATATTTTTATGCCTAAAATTATTTGACCTGGTAATTCATGGTGCTCTGATGGAAAGGGAAGCACATATGAAAAACCCCACCCCGACCCGTGTCTCCGAGTTTCACTCTCAGCCTTTCCACAGCAGCAAAGCCACTTCAGCCAGCCCCACAGGAGCTGCCCTCCAGCCGGCTGAGGAACAGCCTGCCTTTGCCGTGCGTGTGAGCATAAATAAATGACTCTGCTGGGAATCCCCAGGTGTCTTTCCCTCACATGGGAGGAGCAGGCAGGCTCTCCCCACAGGCGTACCTCCCTCTTGCCCACAGGACAGATGAGGAGGCTGGGAGGGGGTCACACAGGCAGCTTGTGGCTGAGCCGGCAGAGTCCTCCAAGCTTCAGTCCAGAGTCTTTCCCTGACCCCACACAACCCAGAGGTACCGCACCTAAAAAAGTGACAGGAACGGCTGACCTCATTCGTTCCCCTGCCTCTGACAGGACGCCCTTCCTCTCCTAAGGAGACGCCTGGGGTTCCCTCCCTGGCCTGTTCTGGTGCTTATCCGCCCTAATACGCCAAGATGTTCTCCCTTCAGTCTGACTTAGACCTGCCAGGATGTGCTGCTGAGCAGGCAGAGGGAAGGCTGGCCCCTTCCTGACGCCCACAGCCTGGCTCTCCTCACAGTGACAGTGACGAGCAGGACAGCACCAAGGAAGACAACACCGCCCTCCTGCGTTTCCACCTCAAGTATGAGGCCGACATCCTCTTCACCAGGTGGGCCTGGCTCTTGGAGCCCCAGGGAGGGAAGGCATGGGCAGGGTGAAGCCTATGATGGGGGCGCCCTCCAGGGGGCCTTAGTGAGTCAGAGGTCTCAGGAGCCCCGGCCCAGGCACTGCAGGACCGTGAAGATGGGAGCCAAGTGTGACCCTGGAGAGCCAAGGAGCTGCATCCCCCTCATTCCATGGTGGGGAGGGAGTGTCAAAATGGAGGAAGGAGGAGTCCTAGGCTTGGCCTC
>NW_004443966.1:13803671-13804838 GCF_000243295.1 Trichechus manatus latirostris | reverse complement strand
CAGGCAGTAGGAAGAAAGGAAGGTAGAAAAGCATGCCCCTTCCCTATTAAGGAGCCTCCCTGGCAGTTTTTCACAACACATCCAGTTGCCTCTCATTGGCCAGAATGTTGACATTCAGCTGCAAGTGAGGCTGGGAAATGGGGCTTTTCTACTTGGTTCTTTCACTGAAGAAGGAGGGAGAATGAGGATTAGCGGGCAGTCTCACACTGTCTGACACAATAGGCCCCAAATTCTCCCCACTCCTGAACTGCTGTGAGTTTGTCAACTTCTCCTACAGCTGTAATGGCTGGGAACAGGCTGATATCAGCAAATTGTACCTCAGACACACTGAGACCTGGATAACTTGTCCAAGAGAGGTTTAGTAACCTGCTCAAGGTCACAGAGCTCCTAAGTGGCAGCAGCCCCAGCGATATATTCCCAGTCTTTCTGATTGCAAAGCCCTGCCTGTCACCACCACTGCTTTGGCACAGAATGCATATTACCACACACTTGCTATTTATATCCTTCACTGATTAATGGTTATCTCTTATAATATATTACCTGCTGTCACCGTCTCCACTCCTGGACTCTGTCCAGGTGTCCACCAGCACCAGGCAACAATATTCTCACCAAGAGGGTTGAAAAGGGAAGTGACCCCTTGCTTTCCAGCATCATGGCCCCAGTAGCCTCACCCCTCTGAGCGCTTTCTCACAGTTTCCCCCATGCAGCCCCCAGGGGCCTTGGGTGGAGCCTGTACATAGGCCTGGCTGGGGGGATTGCTACACCCAGAGGATGGATGACCCCTGCGGACCTCGTTCCCCACCCCTCCCAACTGCCGCTGGGTGTGCTGACACCTCCCCATCTCTGGCCACAGATCCAAAACTTGGGCTTATTCCCCATTCATGGGGTGATGATGAAGATCACCGTTCCCGTCGCCACCAGGGGCGGCAACCGCCTGCTGATGCTGAGGGACTTCCTCACCGACCAGGTACGGTGCCTCGGGAGCCAGCTTAGGGGAGGGGACCAGAAGGAGAACAGTATACCCTCTAGGTGTGTCCCTGAGTCCCCAGATCCTAGCCCCCTTCTCCCAGGACTAAGGCTGCATCTCTTCTGGAAAGAGGAGAAGGCCTTTTCTGGGATGCTGAGTCAGTGGGCGAGAGCTGGCTGTGAGGCTGTGCGTGTGTCCTT
>NW_004443966.1:13801520-13802343 GCF_000243295.1 Trichechus manatus latirostris | reverse complement strand
TAGGACAGAGTAGATCTGCTCCATAGGGTTTCCAAGGAGCAACCGATGGATTGAACTGCCGACTTTCTGGTAAGCAGCCAAACTCTTAACCACTGCACCACCAGGGCTCCTGATAGTTGATGTAGTATTTAATAAATACTCTTTAACCAGATTCAGCAAGTATCAGGAGCCCTGGTGGTGCAGTGGTTAAGAGTTAACCAAAAGGTCAGCAGTTCGAATCCACCAGCCCCTCCTTGGAAACCCTACAGGGCAATTCTACTCTGTCTTATAGGGTCGCTATGAGTCGAATCGACTCGACAGCAATGGGTTTGTTTTTTGGTTTTGGGGTTTTTTTGGGGGGGTAATCAGATTCAGGAATTTACCTGGGAGTTCTTATCATGAATGGAAATTGGAGCTCCTAAAATGCTCTTTCCGCATCTGTTGCAATGATCATATAACTTTTTCCCTTTGCTTTGTCTGTATGGTGATGACATTTATAGATTTCCTAATGTTGAACCAGACTTCTGTTCCTGGAATACGCCCAGCCTGGCTGTTACGCTCGACTTCAAATGGAGGATCAGACATACCCACCCTTAACCTGACCTTCGGTCACCCCCTGGCCCCCGTCCTCTCTCCCTTCCTCTTCCTCCCAGGAGCAAACACCCAGTAGGTCAAGCGATGCAGCAGAGCCATCTCTCTGGTGCCCCAGGCGCCTGCTCAACTCCTCAAGTTCTCGCTGGGCTGGCTGCCTCCCTCTGCCCACCTAGAGCCCAGCTGCTCACCCCCAGACCCATCTCCTCTTTCAGAATCACAGCAACTCTGATGTCATCTCCATCAACTGCAA
>NW_004443966.1:13780449-13800946 GCF_000243295.1 Trichechus manatus latirostris | reverse complement strand
AAGTGCAGTATCTGAGGAGAGAGAAGAAGCAAGACAAATAGGCCTTCAGGCCATAACTGAGGAGGGAGCCAGAAGTAGGCATTTGCCCCAGTGCCTGGGGGGTACCAGGCTCTGTGCTCCCTGAGGGAGTGGGACGGGGAGGGGGGTCTGTGTATTTCCTTATTTTACACCATGGGACACTCAACCAGCAGCCCAGGCCTGCCGACCCCACAGGAAGCTTGGGTGGGTGAGGCGGTGTCCTTGGGCAGGCTGGGGGCCGTCGAATGAGCATCCCAGCCTTCTCCTCCCCCTCCCTTCACACTTCAAATGCAGATCGGACTGGCTTGAGTCAGGGTGCAGGAGGGGGTGAGGCTCTGTGAGTGCTCTCCGGAGAAAATGAGAAGTTGGGTATTAAAGGAAAACCCAGTCCTCTGAAACCAGAGCAGGCGTCTGGGGTGGGACACTGCTGCCCTCCACTGGCATGTCGCAGAAATGCCAGCTGGCCAGCCTCAGGGTGAGCTCCCATATAACAGAAAAGGACTCAGCCCCCAGTGAGACGCTGAGAGGAAAGCAGACGCACTCCGGGAGCCGGACCTTAACAAAACAATCAAATGTCAATCAGGAACCTCAGGCAGAGCAACAGCAGGTGCCAAAGCCCCGAAGCAGCACGCGAGGAACCACCCACAAGCACTTTTTATTCACTCATTCATGCATTCGTTCATTGAGCATTTGTGGGGAGCCCCTCCTACAACTCCTGCCCCACAGGGGACACAGAGATGACTTAGGCAGACAAGGGGACAACGACACCAAGGTGTGGGTACAATCTGGGGGTGAGCATAGGCACCGTGGGGTCAGAGCAAGGCAAGTCCAAGGAAAGCTTTCTGGAGATGCTGCATTAGAACTGAATCTTGGAAGACAGGATGGAATTTGCCAGAAGACCAAGAGAGGAGAGGTGTTACGGGCACCCCACCCCCACAAACTACCCCTCTCCCCACATGGGTGCGTGTCTTTTAGGTGAATTCTCTGTCTCCTTCCACACCACCCCCTCCCCCAAATCCCTCTCATACGCTCTGCATTCTTCATTTCTCTTTTAGGAACCCAGCTACCCAAAACTTAAGCCCTTGTCGTGCTAGGGGTGGGGAGGCAGAACACAGTCCCAGGCTTCAGAGATGGGGAGAGAACATATGAGGCACCTGCCGCTTGTTGAGGCCTTACCGTGTGCCAGGCACTGTACCAGACACTGCATGTATTACCTTGCTCCCTCCTCACCACAACACTGTGGTCAAGTCTGGTTATCCCCATTTCTCAGATATGGAAACTGAGGCTGGGTGTGATGAGGCAGAAGGCAGGTAGCATCTTGCCTCGAGTTGCACAGTGAGTCAGTGGCCTGGCCAGGACTCTACGATGCTGTTGCAGAGGGTTCATTCGTTCAGTCATTCAACACATATTTGCTGAGCTCCTACTATGTTCCAGGCGCTGTTCCAGGCACTGAGGATAGAGCAGCGAGCAACACAGACAAAGCCCCTGCACTCCTGGGGCTGACATTCCAGGCGAGGAGAAAGGCAACAAACATAAATATATGCAATGTCAAGTGGTGATGAGGGTTACCCTGAAAAACGCAGGAGCCTGAAGGTGGAGAGTCGGGGTTGCTCTTTTATACAGGCAGGTTGGGAAAAGCCTCTCCAATAAGGTGCCATCAGACAGAGACCACAAGGAATGCAGGAGGGACTCATGTGGATGTCTGTGGAAAAGCCTTGCAGGCAGAGGGAACAGCAAATGTGAAGACCCGAGAGCAGCAGTGTGCTTGGCGTGTTGGAGGCCAGGGGGCTGGAGGGCTGGGCGGGCAGCGGGGAGAGCAGGAGATGAGGTCAGCAAGAGAAGTGAGTGATCCTATAGGACAGACTGGAACTGCCTCATAAGGTTTCCAAGGAGGGCTGGTGGATTCGAACTACCGACCTTTTGGTTAGCGGCCGAGCTCATAACCATGGCTCCACCAGGGCCCCACAGGCCACAGTAAGGACTTGGTTTTTTTCTGCGAATGCAGTGGGAAGACAGGAGGGCTGTGAGCAGAGCAGAGGGTAAAACTGGTTACTGTGAGTCAGCTCCAACCTATGGCCACCCCATGTGTGTCACACTAGAACTCTGCTCCATAGGGTTTTCATGGATTTTTCTGAAGTAGATCACCAGGCCTTTCTTCCTAGGTGCCTCTGGATGGACTTGAACCTCCACGTTTGCAGTTAGCAGCCAAGCATGTTAACTGTTCATACCATCCAGGGATTCCAGAGCAGAGAATAGGGTCTCTATGAGTCGGCTATGAGTCAGAATTGACCGGATGGCAGCGAGTTTGGCTTTTTATCTTTACTGCTTAAAAGGATTCCTCTAGCTGCTGTGTTGAGAATTGACTGCAGGGGGCGAAGCAGAGGCAGGGAGGCAGTTAGTGGCTCCTGCAGTCCCCAGGTGAGAGATGAGGGGGCTCAGACCAAGGAGGTAGCAGTGGAGGTGGGAAGAGGGGCCATATTCTGGGTATTTCAAAGGTAGCGGAGAGTCTTTGCTGATAGATTCCACGTGAACGTGAAAGTAAGAATCGATGATGAATATAAGATTTTGGACCTGAGCAACAGGAAGGAAGGACGATGCTGCCGTTTGCTTTGATGGAAAAGACATGGCAAGAACAGGTTTGAAGTAGGGGATGGGATCAGGAGTTTGATTTAAGCTCTATCAAAGATCTCAGGGTCATCCCTGGGTGGTGCAAACGTTAACACACTGGGCTACTAACTGAAAGCTTGCAGGTTTGAGTCCCCGAGAGGCACCTTGGAAAAAAGGCCTGGTGATCTACTTCTGAAAAACCAGCCATTGGAAACCCTACAGAGCACAGTTCTACTGTGACATACATGGGGTCGCCATGAGTCAGAATCAACTTAACGGCAACTGGTTTAAAGATGCTGGGCATGCCGAGGAGACAGTGGGGTAAAAGTCTAGAGTTAAGGGCAGAGTTCCGGTGGAAGAGACAAATGCGAGCATGGTCGGCATACAGATGGTGAGAGCCCAGGACTGAGTGAGTTCCCCCAGGGCCGCGTTATGATTTGGTGGCTCCAACCACTTTTGCCTTTGTGGGCCCCTTTCTCCATGAAAAGTATTTAAAATTATATTTTATGACCACGTTGGTATAAAGACAAATATAATCCAGGCTGAATTATACTTTTTTTCCTCTTCTGATTTTAAGAGAAATGAAAACATGTTCATGGGCCCCTAAAAGTATTGTGGGCCCTGGCACTGTGCCTGCTGTGCCTGGTGGCGAGGTCAGCCCCGGGCTTACCCCGGGAGTGACTGCAGGTGAAGAAGAGGTTCAAGGACACGCCAACATTTAGAGGTTTGGGAGATGATGGGAAAGCAGGGAAGGAGTGGCTACGAGGTGAGAGGAGAATCCAGGGAGAGTGGGGCGGCCGGAGGCCAAAGGCAGAAAGTGTCTCCAGAAGGAGCGGATCACCTAGGTCACTGTATTCAGGTGTCCGCTGTGCAGGGCCGGCAGCTCTGAGGCCTCTCTGCTGACAGTGTGCCACCCATCCCTCCAGCATCCCTCTGCTCCTCACCAGCTGTCTCTTGCCCTCCTGTCCTGCCCCATGCAGTCACCCTGCCCCAGGCTGCCACCCTGTCCGGCTGTCACCCTACCCCAGGCAGTAATGCTGTGGGCTCCACCCGTCCCCTTGCAGATCGTGTTTGAGATCTCGAAGCAAGAAGACATGGAGATCCCCATCTGGATCATCGTGGGCAGTACAGTGGGGGGCCTCCTGCTCCTGGCCCTGCTGGTCCTGGCGCTGTGGAAGGTGAGGCCCCTGCAGGGTGGGGGTGGGAGCAGCACCCAGGCTGGTTGGCCCCAGCCTGGAGCTCCAGCTTGGGGCTCTGTGGCCACTCCCCACATTGGCCTCCCCCTGGGAGCTGACCACATACCCAGCCTTCCTCCCCAACCTGCCTGCCACCAGAGCAGCCAGCCCCTCACCCCAGCGACAGATGGGCTAGGGCCAGCAGGGACACTCAGGCTATGGTTCTGACCCTTTTGTGGGTCTCAGGCTCCTTAGAGAACCCGATGAAAGCTAGGGTTCTTCTGATCACAAAAAAGCAAGTGCACACAGCTGTACTGAGTTTCTCCCACAATGTCAGGCCGGAAGGGAATCTTCCAGAGCCTTCTCTGTCTCTGAACCGCAGCCTAAGAACCCCAGTCTCAACCTCCTCCTGTTACAGATGAGGGAAGAGCAGCCCAGAGAGGGGTGTTGACCAGGGCAGGGTCACACAGCAAGATGGTGGGAGCCAACATGACTTCTGGCTGCCTGCCCAGGGCAACACCCACTCGTTCCCGCCTCCCCTCATCCTCGGGTCCACTGTTCAGTCCCCGGAGGGGCTTCTGGTGGGTGGGGGTTGCTCAGAGTGAGCTGGGGGGGTTCAGGGAAGTCCTCAGAGGGAGGGAACCTGAGGACGGTTACTGGAGGGGAGGCAGGCTTTGTCCACCCCTGAGACTGCCCCCTTGGCCTCCCCACAGCTCGGCTTCTTTAAAAATGCCAAGCGCAGGAGGGAACCCAGCCTGGACCCCAACCCCAAAGAGCTGGAGTGAGGCTCCAGAGGAGGCTGCGAGTCAATGGGGACCAGGAATGGGCCCAAGGCAGCGTGCAGGCCGAGGCCCGTGCCCCACGGAGCTGGGGCAGAGAGGACGGAGGCCAGCTGCCGGTTCGCCTTGCACTTGACCTCCTCTCCTGAGAGACCACCTGCTCCCTCTGGAATGGAACTCAGGCCTGTTTTAAGAGGGACCACCCTACTGGGAGGCCGCAACACCTCCAACATAGACCCCTGGGGACTTAAAGGGAGCCCTCCCACCCCCCTCTAAGGCCTCCCCAGGCTCTGTGGGACGCGTTTGCTGCCCCAATCACTCTGGTGCTAGGAATTGGTAATCATCCCCATCCTCACAGGAAACCCAGGGAGGAAGACTGTAAATACACGCCCCCACCCCCCGCACCCTCCACCCTTCCCCCCTTTTCCCATCCCCCCCAAGGGACAGCAGGCGCTAGATCTGGAACCTGTGTCGTCCTCCCCACCCCCCACGCTGTTCATGGCTTCCAAGTCACGTCCACTCTCTTCCCGGGCTCCTCGTGAATGAACCCGAGCCTAAGGGCTTGCTGGTGACAGCTGATGGCCAGGGATGAAGACTCTGGGATGCAGAAATGGTGACGGACGGGCAGGTGGAGGCCCGGGAGATCCCGGACGGGTGGACAGGCGGGCTCTCCACCCACGTGATTCACACTGACCGCCGCCTGCCTGCCGGCCACTCCTGGCCGGCGCTTTGTTCCTAGGTACCTCACGGGAAGCGCGTGGGTGGCGCATCCCCAGGCCCCACATTCCCAAGTCTTCTCCCAGCGGTCCTGACGCTGGCCTCGCTGCTGCCCTGGCAGCAGGGGTGAGGGTGGGGAGCACCCCTTCCTGCAACCCCCCCACACACACTGCCTCCATCCCTCCATATGCCTACGGGTGCACGGGAGAGGGGCTCAGCCGGCGCTGGTGAGGGGTCCTCTCTGGAAGGCACTTAATGAAGCTGGTGCAAGGACCCCGGAGCCTGCGCAGCCTCCGAGGGCAAATACCAGCGGCGGGAGGAACAAGCGGTAACGTCTGCCACGGAGCCCCGAGGACAAAGGGGCATGCCTGGTGCCCAGCGGAGTAATTTATGTCTTGACCTTGTTTTGCAATAGAAATGAAAGGGGGACACATCAAAGGCATCTGTCCCTTGTTGCATAGTACGACTTTTACTGTCGTAAATATTTTTAAGAAATAAAAATTAAAAAATACAGCGTTTAAAAACACCCAAGGTGTTGACTTCCCAGACCATGTCCCAGACAGCCACGCTCTTGTCATTGAACAAGAAGAGGTGGAAAAGGAGCTCCCAGCTTCCTTCCCATTATCTGTAAGTGTTGGAAAGGGACCTGTCGGCCATTTGCTCCCTAAGACATCCCCTCCAAGTGGCTGCCTGGCCTCTGACGGACATCTCCCGTGATGGAGCACTCCCTTCCTCCCAAACCACACATTCCATCTTTGGCCAGCTCAGATGGCTAGCACCCAAATATTTCACTGTAGCTTCCACCCCTTAGTTCCAGCTCTTTCCTCTCAGGCCTCCCAGGCTTCAGGCTAGAGTTTCAGCGCTGATCCTCTTAGATCCTGACTTGGAGTTTCTTCATCACTTTTATACACAGGCTGCTCTTAACCCAAGCTGTCTCCACTCTATTCTTGTGCCATTGGCTTCTTGGAATTCCAAGAAGCCAGAAGTAGAACCTTAGAAATGACTTAGTCTTATCCCTGCATAGATAAGTACACGCAGAACCCGAGAAGTTAAGAGAGAGCCCTAAATTCCAAAGTAAAATCAAGACTAAACTACGGACCGCTATCTCCCAAACTGGATTCTGCAGAAGGAATTGATACAAAGTAACTCTTTGTGGTACTTTTTTTCTGAAATGGTGAAACCACAATCTGAATATGAAAACCCATTTTTCCTTCTGATAGCAGAATCAGAAAGCAAAGCTTTTAAATTATATTTCATCAGTTCAGTTTTCACACCATGAGGTGGTAGCCTGGGTAACTGAGTATCAATGAACCCACACTCAAAAATGCACTGTTCGATTTAGCACCAAGTCCTCTGGCAAACACCATCAGATCTGAGAGAATACTTTTATGGGAACCTGATTTGCAGAGGTTGGCATTCACATTTTTTAAAACTCCTATGTGCAACCATACTGCAAGCCAAAGAAAATGTATCTGCAGGTCAGATGCAGCCCAGTGGCCACCAAATTGCATCTCTAGACTCTCAGTCAGAGGGAGCCTTTATCCCAGGCAGGCCCTCCCTTAGCCCTACACCAAGACCAACTAAATGGCCAAAAGGTGGGGAAATTGAGAGATTTGTATCTTCAAGGCCTTCAGCCCTTGCCGTCTCTCCCTTCTCTTTCATCCACTCTTCCTTTCCAAATTTATTTACTCTGAGGTATAAATGTCCAAGATTGGCCTAATGTGTGCCTGGAGGGTGAGTGGAGAAGACACAGTTGGATATAGAGCAAAGCCTCATGCTACAGCAGCGTTTCTCACCTGGGAGCTTAAAAAAAAACACCTATCTGAGGGCCCTACCCACAGGGATTCTGATTTAATTGGTTGGGAGTATGGCCAAGGCATCATTTTTGTTTTAAAAGTCTCTACGTTCCCCAGGTGATTCTAATGTCTGAGAGTTGAGCTCAACAGGTGAACATATAGACTAGAAAACAAAGAACCGAGGCTAACATGCGTGGGTGACCTTCTATGATCAATATCGGGAACTACTGTCATCATGAATGTTGTCAAGTTAACCACACTCCAACCTGGTGCTTAGAAGACCTTTTTGCTACAGCAAATCTCTAGGGTGAGATTTGCTATTTCACCCAGTTTTCCAAGATGAAAGGTCAGGGGACTCTTGGAGGAGTTGGGCACATTTGGGATTGTCTGGGAGGGGAGCTGACGAGCAGTCTCTGAAACAACTTTGGTGTTTAGAGGCAAGCAGCCCAAAATGCAACTTCAAGTCAGCATTAAAATGCATATTTTGGTTCACAGATGGATGTTATTAACAATATTCTATCTAGTAACTAAGAATAATTATTTATGATGGAGCTAAGGGCTAAGCTCAGAGAGTTAACATGGAAATGAAGCCAATTTAAAAATGGTTCAGATTTTCAAATCATTATTGGCCAACCTTAGACGCTAAACAAACTGCTTTGATTTCCATGTGGCCACGAGATACTTAAGCAAGTCTGCAGCAAACTTAAGTGCACAGGAGAAAACGTGCCTGGGGCAAGGTCTGACCCTTTAAACCAAGTTATCAACAAAAGGTGGATTTAGAATTTGGTCCATGGGTGTCAGGATGTCTGAGGTCTGTCTGGTAGCGGAGACAGATCTCAGACAAGGAGCTGTGAAGGGAGCTGTGTAAGATGTCCTGGGTGGTTTCACTGTGGACTCTGACAAGGTCAGTGGTAGAGGAGCCTGGCCTTAGGGGACCTCACTGAAGGATGGGGGCAGGTCCCAGAGAAGATTCAAAAGCTGAGGGATGGACTCTGGGTAGATTCAAAGAGGCCTCAGGCCCTCGAGCTATTGTGCAGTGTTCTCTGCGGAAGTAGGCATCAAATTCTGGCATCCTTCACTTCCCGCCAACTGAGAGCTGGAAAGGAGGAGTCCAGACCTAAGTGCGTCTTCTCTCCGGCATTATGTGGTATGAGCACGCAAGCTCAGCAGGCAAGTTGTGTCTCAGAGTAGACTGTCTACCCAGAGCTGAGCTGCTCAAAGTGGAGTCTCAGAGCCACCCCATCAAAACCAGACTCCTAAGTTCCCCCCAGCCCAGACCTCACAATCACAGATCCACGTTCTATGAGGTAATTCTAAACACATTAAACTTGAAGAACTACCAACCCAGAGCTATATAATATTCTGCGTTATTCCCTAATCTTCAATGTTAATTTCTTAAACAGCCCAACCCATCTCAGCTGTCCTTCAGCTGCACTGGGGCCTGTCTTTGTGGCAGCAGAAATCAGCAAAGAACCCCAACAGGTGTCCTTCCAGTGCAAACAGAGGAGTTTCTGTGTTTTATTTTTGTTAAGGAAGGTGGTGTTTCTTAACAGGAAGACATGTATTCAGTATTTACAGTGCAAAGTGCAAGGGGCCAAGTGCTAACTCAACACAGCTGAGAGGGAATGATTCTGCCCAGGACAATGAGGAGGTGCTACTGGGAGAAGGTGAGGAATTCTCCTTCCCTCCAAAACAGAAAACAAAAAAATCATTGCCATCAAGTCGATTCCAACACACAGCGACCCTACAGGACAGAGTACAACTGCCCTGTAGGGTTTCCAACGCTGTAATCTTTATGGAAGCAGACTGCCACATCTTTCTCCCACAGAACGACTGGTGGGTTCGAACCACAACCTTTCGGTTAGCAGCGGAGCACTTACCCACTATGCCACCAAGGCTCCTTCTTCTCCTTCCCTAAAAAAAAAAAAAAAAAAAAAAAGAAGTGTTGCCGTCGATTCTGATTCGTAGTGAGTTGAGTCGATTCTGATTCGTAGTGACCTCACAGGACAGAGCAGAACTGCCCCATAGTGCTTCCAAGGAATGACTGGATTTAAACTGCCAACATTTTGGTTAGCAGCTGAGCTCTTAAACACTGCACCACCAGGGCTCCTCTCTGTCCCTAGAGGTCTTTAAAAGACAAATTGCTACCTCCATCAACATTCAAGAGCTTTTAGTGTCGATATTCACCCAAAATAAGACACTAGGCTTGAGTCAGTCTCCCTGACTTCAGGGGCCCTGGTGGCACAGTGGTTAGATGTCAAGAAGCCTGTAATAGAAACAGCGGGCTTAATCACCCCCCCTTTCCAGTGTAATGACTCCCTGCCACCAACCCTCACCCCTAAACTAAGAAGGAAGTTGCCAGGTCACAGCCATTAGTAGTGACTGGTCCCCTCTTTTCACCGAACAACATACCAGCCTTTACTTTTACCTTCAGCTAATGCTCTGCCAACCCTTTATTCTGTATCACTTCCTACAATTGAAAAAAAAAAATCTCAGAAATCATCCCCGTACTAACATCAGTTAGGCTCCTCTCAAGGGGCAGTCAGGCTTCATAGGCCAGAGTACAATCTGCAGGTGCTGCTGTGTCACTATTCCATTAGCTCTGACACTGCACTAAAGTAGGACAACGTGTTCAAAAACAGACACTGAAACAAGGACAGAAGCTTTGCGGGTTTCGCATGGAGAGGGTTAGAAATCTCGCCCCTGAACTCAGAAACGTTCCAGTATAAATAGGTTAAGCTGTACCTAGGAAATCACCACATCAAGAGCGTCTGAGAGGAAATTCTTTTTCTTAAAAAAAAAAAAGGGGGGGGTGTGCCATTCCTGGATGGGCTCTTCCTTTAAAATTGGTCTTCCATGTTCTTTGTTCTTATTTCCCCGGTCTTGCATAAAAGAAACGATAAGCAGCAACTCAAATGATGATGCTTTCTGAAATGTTTTCAGGTGGCCCAAACCAGAGTCACAAAGTAACATCATAAAATTTTACTTGGGAAATTAAATTTAAAATTTCTGGGGACAAATAGAAACATCAGACTTCAAATAGGGGTATCTAGCTGGACCATGAACTGATCAAGGACAAGGCTGGTTCACTCTGTGTACACACATCTCTAGTACAGCGCCTGACACACAGTGGGTGCTCAGTAAGTGCTCATTTCCAAGGTTTGTTCCCATTGGTGGAGGTAAGAGCAAAACCCCAGTCCTGCTCTGCACATGGACTGGGCACACCAAATTAAAGAGGGACGCACAAATTTAGAAATGTAATTTTGTCTAAGTTTGCCAAAAAGCTAAGATGGTGTGAACCACTTGAAATGTACATCTCATATATGAATTTTCCAGATCAAGTATCTGAAGAAAAATTAGTGCCTGTATTTTCTTTAGTCTGGTCAATATTCATACAGCAGACATTACTTGAAACAAAGAAAAAAAGATTTTTTTAATCTGTCTGGATGATCTCTGGGAGCCCTGGTGGCACAGTGGTTAAGAGCTCAGCTGCTAACCAAAAGTTTGGCAGTTCGAATCCACCAGCCACTCCGTGGAAACCCTATGAGGCAGTTCCACTGTCCTACGGGGTCGCTGTGAGTCGGAATGGACTCAACGGCAAGTTTTTGTTGTTTTCCAGGATGCTCTCTGCAGGACATCTGGGGTTGCAGCCAAGCCGGGCCTGTGAGAGCTCCAGCAAGGGGCTTCTCCGGTACTGGCATGAGTCTGATACCGGAAAAGCATGCTCAGTGGGTCAAGATGTCCAGATCCTACTCCCAACTCTGACACTCAGTCTCATGTGACCTTGGATGGACAAGTCACTTCTTTCTGTGCCTGCATCCTCATCTATAAAAAGAGAGGGCTGTACTACAGGATTTTTTTCAGATCACTATAGACTGGAATGGCTACTCTAAATCTAAATTTGAAAACAAATACGTGCTAAGGATGTGCTCTAATACTACCATTTAATATTCCTCTGGCAATCTCAACCAATGTAATTAGATAAAAGAAAGAAATATGAGGTATGGATACTGAACAGAAGGCAAAGTTATCATTACTTGCAAATGATGATTAGTGTGCTTAGAATACCCAAAAGCAACTAAAAAAATCATTTTTTAAAGAAGGTAAATCTATTAAAGTGCCTATGTTCAAACATTAACATTTAGAAGTATATGTAATAGGAGAAAAGCTTCTATCCACAATATAAACAAAAAAGCAAAAAAACCTAATAATAATAAAAGGAAGCTATTTTGTAAAACCTTCATTTAAAAAGAAAAAAAAACTTCAAAAAAACTCTCTGGACAGAGACATAGAAGACTTGAATAAATGGGTATTTCTTTCTCTTGGATAAAAAGCCTCAAAATTGTACAGATGTCAAGTCTCTCTAAATTAATCCACTAAGTCAATGCTAAATAAATCTTTTAAGAAAATGACACCAAAGTTCATCTAGAAAAATAAACATACGATAACGAAAAAAATGATCCACTCCTCTTTTAGAAACAAATGAGGAAATATTAGCCCCACTAGATATTAATATTTAACATTTACCAGGCACATTACTGTATATAAGGTGCTGTTATGAATTTTAATTATGTCATTTGCTCATCACAATCCAAGTTAGATAATATTATCCCAATTTACAGAAACTGAGGCTTCGGTAGAAAAGTAACTTGCCCAAGGTCACAGAGCTAGTAAGTGGTAGAGCCAGGATTTAAACTCAAACAATATTGCCCTGAGTGCCACCACACTGACAGATCAACAGAATAGAGAATCCAGGAAAAACTTCAATTACAGTATAGGAATTTATGATTAAAATCAGTGGGAAAAATTAAGGGGGCCCTTGGCTAGCTGAATCCTAACATCAAAATAAATTCCAGGTAGGTCAAACATTTAAACAAAGAAGAGGAGGAGGATGAAAACGTGGGTAAAAGGAAATGTATAATCTTGGAATGGAGGTTTTACAAGCAGGATACAAAACTTAGAAGCCATAAACAAAATTATTGCTACATTTAGCTACATAAAAATTTAAACTTCTGATACAAAAACTACCGTTAAAAAAAAACCCTACAAATTGTGCCATGACAGAGAAAACTTCCAAAGACTTTCTAACGAGTCAATAAGAAAGAGACCACGCCTCAATGCAAGGGAAAAGCAAACGCCAGTAAATAAACAGTGTTCGACCTACCTCGTAACAAAGGAACGCAAGTCAAAACCATGAAATAGTGGTTTTTATTAATCACTTTGTCAAAAACTGAATGCTTTGGTAGTATCTGGTGTTGATATAGGTATAGGGAGATGGTATCTGATCATCTCTATCAAGATTTTAAATGCACAGTCACTAAACCAGAAGTTCCAGCGCTAGGAATAGAATTTATTCTCTGAATATAGCACATATAAGGATGTTCACTGTGGCATTATTAGCAATATAAAAAACTGAAAACCTGAAAGTCCATCAATAAGGTCTGGTTAAATAAATCTAAGTCCATTCGTAGAATTAAGTGGTATGAAGGTTTTTTTTTTTTTATCCAAACATACTGAAATGAAAAATTATCTCAGATCTATTATATGATAAAGATAGAGAATAGTGTAGGAAAGGTAAAGTCCATTTGCATTCTAAAAAATGAAAGGGAGAAATAATACACAGATGCACAAAAAATTCTGGGAAACTACTCAAAATACTACCAATGATTGCCTGTTGGGTCCAAATGGGAGGTGGGAGAAGGGAAGGAAATTTTTTTATTGTTACTATTTGAATTTCTCTTTACTATCTGAATTTTTTTTTCCCAAGAACATGTATAACTTCGGTAATTTTTTTTTTTAATAAACTCAACGAAAGATCATCTCAACTAAGGGCACACTGAACAATAAAGACACAAACTTCAAGGCAGTTTTTTTTTTTCAAACATTTACTAAACACAAACACCATTTTTTCCTTTTACACAGCAAGATTGTTAGTTTCAAATTAGCTGAGCTATTAGGACTATCAATTGCCATGAAATTAAAAATAATTCTACATGTCAAACTCAAATAGAAAACGTCATGCAATATACAAATCATTAATAGACCTCTGGGGCAGTCAGCAAGTTTACTATGTCTATCAAAGTTCTGTAAATGGTTTGACAAAAGCGCACAACAGAATGACGTCACCGGTTTGTTATAAATCACAGTGAATTACTAGAAAATAACAACGCAGTCCTCCACGTGGACGGTTGCAGGATGGGGTATTATTATAAAGGACAGGTTAGGCCAGTCAGATTTTACTCTCCAACTACGCACCTCTGAAACGATGGGTTAGGAAAGCTGAGTTTCTTCCCCCTATCTTTTCTTCTCTACCAATACTTACTAAGCAACAACAAAAACGCCATGCACAAATTTTACAACACCTGATAAAAGCAGATACAAGACTTTTGTTCACTTCATTACTTGGCAAGTTTGCATCTTCTCCCTTTATTTTGCTGATTAGAACCATTCGTCACAACTCCCCCAGATAAAAAGCTGTGAAGTTAGCAATGCTCGCCCCTGCACACACATCAAGATACAAACCCCACAGCCATCAAGTCACTGTCCCCTTCCCTGCACATCAACACAAATGTACACACTACAACCTAGGACTAGGGACCACATTTACTTCAGTTTTAAAAATTAATGTTTCTATCACCATGATCAGTGCAGTACTTCAGACTCCATATTTGAGGGAGGATGCTAGGCAACCGAGCCTGTCTGAAGATGTGGGCAAGGCTGCCAAATATGTATGAAAAAGCCCTACAAATAAGACATACACAACTACGAGCTTTCTGCTTTCAAAAGAGGGTATCCAGAGCAGAGTTGTGCGTTTTTAGAGTAGGAATGAACACACAGCTTAAAAGCTTATGGACTAGTACATTTTCATACAGCAAAAGGCAACATTTTGTTTTCTTTAGCCTATTTTAATGTTATAGTATAGTCAGTGTCTTGGCTGAGGAAAACAGAATAGTCATTTGTACACTGATACATCGCTAGCCTGAAAAGGAACATTTAAGATTTTTACAGAAAACTACCATAAAAGTCAGTCTTTTATACTTTTACCCATCTACTCACTCACTAGTCAACCAGTGGCTGCTTCTAAACCAGCAATTCACTCCTTACCTCACCCGCTTCCAAAACGAGAAATGCTTCTACCTTAATAATCCCAACTGGTCTTTTTCATAAGGCAGCTGCCTCAACTACAGTGGAAACTGGTGACAGGGTGTTGTTCCCCTGGGATTTTAACTGCCAAATACAGAGTTGGTATTTAGGGAGCTGCTGCCCCCAAATCATATTTTATTCAAACAGTACTATCACACCATCTAGGTTTCTCACAATTACCAGTTATTAATCAGCTATTAGTACAGTTAAATAAAACCCAATCCAGAATCAAGCAAGACAAAAGCTTGCAAATGCTCTGGTTTTTGGTTTGTTTCAAGTTCCCACAGCAAATAAACTTAAGGCAGTTGGACTGTGAACTACTAGAGCAATCCAAGGTGGAGTGAAAAAAACTATGTTGTCAGTGGCAGAGTTCTTATGTGAAAAAATGTTCCCCTCCTTTACCAGTGGATTTGCTGCCCATTCCTTGAGTTAAACAGTTACCTAAATGCAAGGGTTCAATTTCATCAGCTCTATTAAAAGGACAAAACCCACCTCAGTTTCACATGGTCTGCAAATGAAAAGCATCCCCCTGGGCCTCTAGTTCATCCAAAATTCTATGACAATTACTGACAGGACAAAGAAGTTTTGATTAATTTGTAATGCTATCAAGAGTTACAATCCAAGGCATAATTCTACCAATAATAAATATAAAATGACAAAAGAGGCTGGAAAAAAGAGCTGAGATACAGAACTATCACCTTTCTTACCTATTTATTTTCATTAAAAAAAAAAACCACACAAGTTTGGAAAGGGTTTGACTACACATATTTTAAAATAATTCTACCCACCCCCCAAAATTTTAAAAACAGGCATGTAGATCACTTGTTTCAAGAATGGTTTTATACAGCTGTTTCACAATACATATTTGGATTTATTTTACAAGACATCCTTAGCAATATAGTGCACGATGTACTACTATAGTAAAAAAATTATCAGTTACCATAAGCATAATTCATAGTTTATTCTACTATCTTCAAATTCTTTCTCCAACTTTGCCAGCATTTCAATCAGCACGATTTTACTTTCTCCAGCATTCAGTCCTCCCTTCTCAGAACCATTTGAATGTCATTAAATTTTGATGTCGGACTATGCACATGTAATCATTAACCTCATTTTATAAGTAGTATCTAAAATAGCGCTCATTCTGCATAGCAAAGGGGGTGAAGTATGTTTTTAAAACATGCAACGTTATCTGATATTTTATGTTTTGGTGTTTAAAAATCGTATCTAAATAATGGGCACCCACTGAATACCTCACTTGAACTATTCCTCAAACTGTCAAATAAGTAGGCCTTGAAGTGAAAAAAACAAAAAGGTCCAATCTGAGCCATGGAAAAGGCATGATTCCCTCACGCTGAGGAAGTACATTTTCTCTTTCAGGCCACGAGAGTTGCCAAGAGCAAGGTACGGTCTTTCCTGGATTCATCCCAGGAGGATCAAGGCCAGTAATTTCAAATTAGGTCTCATTCAAAATACTTCCCCTTTAAACTATTCTAAAAACCTTCCTTGTAAAATCTCAGGCTGGGAAAATAGAAATATATCGCCATGGCAGAATTTATCATCAGAACATTCCTAACTCAAGCAGGAAGACACCCAAAGTATAATATAGCGACTGTAAGGTATCTTGCATTCTTGGGGGGAAAAGTTTTTAAAGCCCTCCCCCCCCTCCATTCCCGCCCACCTTTCAAATGATTTCATCTAATTTTATTTAAGGCCCTAGGTGCTGATTTTGGCTTGGTCATTAGGTGTTATACTGATTCAACTGCAACCGTTCCTCTTATATTTCACAAAGTAATTTTCATACATAAAATGTTACTTGAAACTTTACAGCTGTTTTTGTTTAGTGTATATCTGATGTTGCAACATCATTACAATGCTTTTCATTAAAGAAAAAAAAAGCTGCAGGTCGTCATTTACAGTACCATGCACTATGAGTAGCTAAGGCATTCATTTGGCACTAGAGAGAAAAATACAGATACAAGCTAATTTTAATTTCTTTATCATTATTAACATCAACAGAAATAAGCATGTACCCTTTACTCGAATTTCTGTGATGCTTAAAAAATAATCACAGAATACCCTTAAGTCTCACAGTTAAAACGTGGTAGTTAAAATAAAACAAAACAAAAAACATAAAGGCCTCTGTACAGCCTTGCTGGAATAAGTAACATTTTGTGGTTAAAAATGTGCTGCTCTCAGACAGAAATGCCTTTCAAAACGGCATTATGAATTACTTTTCATCATCAAAAACATTTGATTTCCTATACCACACTAATGATTCTTCTACTCCTTGTCATGGGCTAAGTAAAAAAATATAAAAATAAAATTAAAATATCATTTGTCATAAACACCTTATTACACAAACCATTTGCCACCGAGCCCATTCTGACTCACGGCGACCCCATGTGCTTCAGAGTAGAACTGCACCTAGGGGGCACTAATTATGGCCTCTGGAAGAGGAGTTTCCAAATTTTCAAAGATGCCACACAGGAGGATAAGGGAAAGGTAGAGGGGGCAAAAATACACTGCTTAACTCTATCGTGATTATACTGTGCATTCACCATTGTTACATGTTTGGGAGCTGAAGTCAAGGCAGACTGCTGCAATTTAGATAAATTACATTAAAACAGAGACTTAAAAGAATTTTAGAATTCAAGTCTAAAGACAAAAAGTCCATCAATATTCTCTGAAAACAACTGGTTTAAGATTACTACTACTTTGAATATATCACCCAGAATAATACAACAATTTCAATAGATTTATTTTACTTTATAAATTTGTGACTACTACTAAATTAGCACATTTTTTCAGAGTAATCTGCAGCTCTATTTTTTTAAATCCTCCTGTCGTTCCACTTCACATAAATAATGGAAGAGGGAAAACCATCTACAGCAGTTTGGCATGTGCAGAACACCTGGGTATCCCATTCCTTTTAATGCTCCTTTTAGATCTTTTTCTTCATTAAATCCTCAAGACTACTGCATGGATAACATGCTGACACAGGCTTTTAACAGAAATACTTCTTTAGGTAGCTGTTTAAAACATTATCAGTTTCAAATCATAAATGTTCCTTGTTACATAAACAAAATATCTTATACTCATTTCTTTAAAAAAAAAAAAATAGTTAAGTGACCAATATCCAAACACCTTTAGATTATAGTTACACCTAAACTACGTGACTCTGCTTAAGGTGTATCTGAAGCCAATTACCGTAAGAGGCAATAAGGCTAAATATAGAACGAAGGGAGGATGGGTTAGGAGGAAAGGGTAGTAAAAAGAAAAGTAGAATTTATGAACACATAATTCTATTGTCTGTGATTAAAGTCCTTTACTTTTTAGCACCACATTAAACGATTTTACACATCCAGTCACTTAATGAAATCCAACAAACTCTTCCAGAGTTCTGGGGATCTGGTCTTGATAGTTAATGTCATTAGCCCGAACTGCTCGGGCAGCCAGGCACTTGAGACTCATCTTCATTTGAGTTTTAAGTAGTATTTCAGATACCCCAGTTGTACTTTTGTCTAGCGGAGTCTTATTCTGTTTATTTGTCATGTCAGTGTGAGCGCCAGCTTCCACCAAGCTAATGATGATGGAGTGCAAGGTCAAAAAATCACTGATGGGCCTGTTGTACTGAACAATGATATGCAGGGCACTGTTTCCCTCATTGTCCACGGCGTTCACTTCAGCACCGCAGTCCAGCAGAAGCTTTGTGACCAGAGCATTTGGAAAGCTACAGACATCATTAGTATGGAAATCATCGACTGGGGTATTCGAGTTGACGGCTAGATGCAGTAAGCTGAAGCCTTCCCGAGTTCTGGGATCAAGGTGAATCAGGTTGTAGATCTGCTTGTTAATTTTGCACTGGTCTTCTTCGCTGCACTGTGTTTTGGTGGAGATGCATACTAAATACAGAAAAGTATAGAGATTACATTCATAATTGTCCATAGCATTGTGGACATCAGCATCTGGAATATTTTTCACTCTGTTCATACTTTGTTCTATTTCCAAAACACTGCATCTCAAAACACATTCTATGTCTGGGGCCTTCACGGTTTCATTCAAATGTATCATCTGTGAGAAAACTTGAGCAAATCGAAGAAGATCCTTGTGGGTATTCCTGTTACCTTTCTGCCTAAGGTGCAGAGCGTGAAGCCACAACTTGATACACTGTTCAAATTCCATGTTATCCGCATAAACAGCCCCCCTATAAATGATGGGATGGGAAACATCAATATTGTCAGCACCTAAAATCCGTTCCCGAACTATAAGGCCTTCCATATGAAGAGCATCTCTGTCTTGCCTAATGGATTCCAGTTCCTGAGGATTTCTACATTCAGTTCTATTCCCATAAGCGTGGATTGGTGGTAGAACCTCTTTTTCAAGAATGTTGTCACCATCTTGAAACCTCTCCAACATAGCTAAATATAAATAGTGGTATGTCTTCATGATGTCATAGTTCTCACGGTCATTTGCAAAGGAGGCACCCAAGAGTTCCAAGGCTTCAATCCGACTTCTTCGGTCACAATCAGCATGAGAGAGCAATAGTTCGACGACATCAGCTTTACAGCTTTCGGCAGCTACTTTTAAAGGCGTCATCCCATGGCCATTCACTACTATAGCAGCACGCCATTTTATTAGCTCTTTCACAATGTCTATATGCCCAGCCTCAGCTGCAAAGTGCAATGCTGTGGCACCACAATGTGCTTTAGCGTTGGGGTCAGCGCGTTGTTCTAAAAGGTATCGGACCACATCGGTGTGTCCCTTATATGCTGCAATCATTAGGCAGGTGTTGTCATACTTATTGGCAATGCTGATGTTGGCATTATTTTCAACCAAGTACTTAACAATGTCCAGTCTGCCATCAAAGCATGCTGCCCGCAGGGGGGTTGAGTTAGTTACTGTGGTGTGGTTCACGTTGGCTCCATGACTGACTAGAAGCTTAACAACTTCAAAGTGTCCTGCTCCCGCTGCACACCAAAGAGCAGTGGCACCATCAATGACATACCTACACATGAAAAGAGCAAACCATTAGAAAACAGAGGCCACACGCACCTACGTTCATTAAAGGGTGTATTCATTTGCACTGAGTGACTAAGGCCTCTCTCTCCACAATACTCGTAAAGCGTCAGTTTTGGTGAAAAGAAAATCAGGTAATTGAAGTAAAGCACTTCGCATAGTACTTTGTACCTAGTATAAGCTCAATAAATGTTACCTATTACTGTTATTACTAAAATATATAAACCTAAGAAAAACTCTAAAGAATCACCAACTTTCTACTAGCAAAATTAAATTTTAGGAAACACATGGAAGTTTGTAAATTCTTTACCACCAAGTTGATGCACTGTCTCTCAAGAGCACATGTTCCTCCTTCCCAACAGCTCCCACGTGCCACAGTTTCTCTCAGTACATCAGTATTAAAGCTGTCCCAATCCCTACAGTAACGTGTTAGAAACTGTTTTTGGAAGAACAATTTGAAGCAGATAATTTTCCCTAAGATAACTTAAGCTAATTAAAAATTACACTTACTCTACTACAGCAATGAGAATAACTACTGCTCCATACAACAACATGGATGGATCACATAAATACAATGCTGAGCAAAAGAAGTCAAACAGAAATAGTATGTATCATATTATTGCATTTATATGCCTATCTGTTACGTTAGAAGTCAGGATACAGGTTACCTTGTCAGGTAATGAGTAGAAAGGAACACAGAGGGGACTTTACTAAACAAATATGTCCACTTTGTGGAATTATTACACACTTATTAGTGTATTTTTATCTATATATGTTATACTCTAATTAAAGCATTTAAATATATATGTATCTATAAATATATATGCATGTATGTGTGTTCCTCAACCAAAACCACTGTGGGAAAAAATACTAACCGCAGGAAACAATTAACACATTCAGAAACCCGGCAGGCACCTTCCCTGGCCTTCGGTCTATGACTGGACTATGTGGCTTCATGTTCATCATTTACTTACCAAGTGTCTAATATGCGCTAGGTTCACTACCAAACATACATAATTGGAGCCTTGCTACAAGTCCAATCTTTCTCATCTTTCCACTTTCAATTTTTCTCCAACTCAATTCCTAACTTTTTATTCTATTACTGACCATCAGGCCTAGAAAATAGATTTTTGCTGGAGATATCTAGATATACTGTACTAGAATCATTAAAATAAGTACACTTGGAACCATTTTGGAAAATGATATGGTGCTTCCTTAGAAAGCTAGAAATAGAAATACCATA
>NW_004443966.1:13777458-13779133 GCF_000243295.1 Trichechus manatus latirostris | reverse complement strand
TTAACCAATGTCATAAAACAATATGTGTACTACTATTTAATGAGAAACTATTTGTTCTGTAAACCTTCACCTGAAGTACAATAAAAAAAAAAAAAAAAAGTACATTTGGAAGCATTAAGGTAAAAAGGCCAATCAAAAGCAAGAGCAATAAAATATGTTTACCAAAAACCTCACCGGTGAGCTTCTCACTATATAGCAACCTTATAACACAGGTCAAATTACATCTCCAATAGTGGGAAAAAAAACCAATTCCCCTGGTATAACATAAATATCATAGTTTAACCCTACTTAACAACACCCCAAAAATAACACCCTCTATCACGTCTGCTGAAAATAAAATACCCGCTTTACAATAATTCAAGCTATTACTTCTTCAGTTTCAAACAATGACACAAAATGTTTCTAAGCAAAAGCCTTCTCAGAAACAGTGGTTCCCTATGGGGGAGGAGGAGGCACAAGGGAGCCTCCAGGGTACTGGAAAGGGTCTGTGTCTTGATCTGGTGGTAGCTACATGGGTAGATCTTTAGGAAAAACTCAAACCATACACTTAAGATTGGTACATTTTACTTACGTAAATATGCCTTGAAAAATTGAAAGTCTTCTGAAGTTTTGTTTTTAAAAATACCATATAATTGTTGATTGATATTTTTAAGTAAAGAATGAATCAAGAAATCAGAATGTTATACCAGTGACATTTTTAGTGGTTGCATATATCGTACCTTATATGCAAACAATTCGATTGAATTAGAATTCACTTATTACATTTTTATTGCCATGATTATATAAAGTTCAATAAAAGAAAATGTCCACTGTCAAAAAAATACCATTTACAACAGTATCATTATCTAGTAATAAATCTAATGGAAAATATGTAAGACCTCTATACTGAAAACTACAAAATACGCCTGAGATAAATTAATAAAGACCTAATAGAGAAATATTCCATGTTCATAGTTTGGAAGACTCAACAGTGATAAGATGTTAATTCTCCTCCAAAATGTTCTAGAGATTCAGTACAATCCAAATCAAAATCCAACAGGCTTTGTGTGTATATATGTGTGTGTATGTATGTACAGACTGACAAGCCTATTCTAAAATGTATATGAAAATTCAAAGGACCTACAACAACCAAGATAATCTTGAAGAAAAATAAAGTTGAAGGACAACCACAGTAATTAAAATAGTGTGCCACTGGCACAAGGATAAACAAATAAATCAACAAAACAAAAAAACTGAAGAAATAAACCCACATGTATAGAGTCACTTGATTTATGACAAAGCCTCCGCTAAAATTCAGGACGATTTTCAATAAATGGTGCTGGAGCAACTAGATAACCATATGGAAAAAAATTAACTGTGACTCCTACCTCACATTATCCACAAAAATTAGAGGAGTATCATAGACCTGTATGTGAAAAGCAAAATAAAAGCTTCTAGAAAAAAACCACAGTCTTCCTAACCTTGGGGTCAATAATAATTTCTTAAACAGAATACAAAAAAAAAAGCACAAACCAGAAGAGGAAAAAAACCTTGATTTAATGGACTTCATTACAATTCAGAAATTCTATCCAGTGGCACAAGCGGTTATGCATTCAGCTGTTCAAACTCACCCAGTGGCTCTGCAGGAGAAAGAACTGGTGATCTGCTTCCATAAAGATTACAGCCAAGAAAACCC
>NW_004443966.1:13774981-13776087 GCF_000243295.1 Trichechus manatus latirostris | reverse complement strand
ACTGCTAACCAAAAGGTCAGAGGTTTGAAACTACCAGTGGCTCCGTGGGAGAAAGACATGGCAGACTGCTTCCACAAAGATTTACAGCCTTGGAAACTCTATGGGATCCCTATGAGTCAGAATTGACTCAATGGCAGTGGGTTTGGTTTTGGAATAATCCTATGAGGTAGGCACTATTATTATGCTGATTTCACAGATCTATAATTAAAAGGTTTACATGCGATTAAAAATACAGAAGGACTCTGAAAACCATAAAATGTATCAAGTATAAGGAAACAATGCATGTCATTGTTCAAACATGTTTCATTTTAAAGAGCATTTTCATTAATGTAATCAAGAAAATAATATATAGTACATAGTTACACTTACATAATTAGTTACCATGTTTTCTTGTACGGTTTTTCAAAAATGTAAAATTATTTCTGTAGCACAAACTTAAACTACCTAAAACTCAAGTGAAGAAACGTTACATAATCTTTAACTCTCATAATAACCCGAGTAGGTAAGCATTAGCCCTATTTTAAAGGTGAAAAAAATATAAGCTGAAAAGAGATTAAAGGATTTTTCTGACCTCAAACTTCCCAGCATTTATAATGCAAAAGTAAAAATTAAACTGCAAACATGTACTTCACTTGGTTTTTATAATGGAAACTAACTGGTCAGTTTAATGGTAGCCTAATAATTTCCTTTTTTTTCCTTCAGTTATATAGTGATGTGATTGGAACGTCGAAAGTTTCAATTACCTATTTTTATTGAGGCAATTAACATTTTTTAAATACTTTATGAAAAAATATATTGCAAGACAAGGGTGCCTGCTCTCACTACTTTTATTCAATATTGTATGAGAAGTCCTAGTCAGAGCAATAAAACAAGAAAAAAGAAATAAAAGGTATCCAGATTGGAAAAGAAGAAGTAAAATTATTTCTATTTACGGATTATATGATCCTATACATCAAAAATCCCAGAGTCCACAAGAAAACTTCTAGAGCTAATAGAGGAACTTAGCGAAGTTGTATGGTACAAGGTTAACAAACAAAAATCAGTTGGGTTTCTATACACCAGCAATAAGAAATCTGAAAGGGAAATTAAAGAAACAATTCAATTTA
>NW_004443966.1:13770372-13773765 GCF_000243295.1 Trichechus manatus latirostris | reverse complement strand
AAAAAAAAAGGTTGAGAAGTTAGAGGGTTGGTATGTTGTGGGGTTGTTAACCAATGTCATAAAACAACATGTGTACTACTATTTCATGAGAAACTATTTGTTCTGTAAGCATTCACCTGAAGTACAATTTAAAAAAAAAAAAAAAAACAGCCTGGTACTGGTATAACATTAGACATATAGGCCAATGGAACAGAATTGAGAGTCCAGAAATAAACCCACATTATCCATGGTCAACTGGTTTTTGACAAGGGTATCAAGTCCATTTGATGGGGAAAGAAGAGTCTCTTCAATAAGTGGTGCTGGCAAAATTAGAGTTCCACATGCAGAAAAATCAGACAGGATCCATGCCTCACACCATACACGAAAATAAATTCAAAATGGATTAAGGACCTAAATGTGAAAACTAAAACCATAAAATTCTTAAAATAACAAACAGCAGCAATGCTGTCAGGCCTAGCTTTCAACTATGGATTATGTTAATATAATAACAAAAGCACAAACAGCAAAAAACAAAATAAATAAATGGGACCTCATAAAAATTAAGAACTTTGGTTCATCAAAAGACTTTAGCAAAAACGTGGAAAGACAAGCTACCGACTGGCTGAATATCTTCAGAAACCATATATCTGATAAGAATCTAATAACCAAAATATTTATAAAACTTCGACAACAACAAAAAGACAAATAACCCAATCATAAAATGGGAAAAGGACCTGAATACACATTTCACCAAAAAGAACACTCAAATGGCCACGAAACACGTGAAAAGATGTTCAGAGTCATTAACCATCAGAAAGATGCAAATCTAAACTACAATGAGATACCATTTCATTCCCACTAGGATGGTACAACCAGAAAGCTCCTTAGAAGCAAGGATGGCAAGACTACGTCTTACAAACTTTGGACATGTTGTCAGGAGGGATCAGTCCCTGGAGAAGGACATCCTGCTTGGTAAAGTAGAGGGTCAGCAAAAAAGAGGAAGACCCTCAACGAGATGGACTGACACAGTGGCTGCAACAATGGGCTCAAGCATAACAACAACGGTGAGCATGGTGCAGGACCCGGCAATGTTTCATTCTGTGGTACACAGGGTCGCTATGAGTGAGAACCGACTTGACGGCACCTAACAACAACAGTATGGCTAAGGTAGAAAAATCTGAAAATAATAAATGTTGGCGAGAATGTGGGGAAATTGGAACCCTTACCTATTGCTGATGGGGATGCAAAATGGTACAGCTGTTGTGGAAAACAGTGTGCGGTTCCTCAAAAAAACAAAAATATAACTACTATATGACCCAGCAATTCCACTCTTAGGTATACACCCAAAAGACTTAAAAGCAGAGACTCAAACAGAGACTTGTACACCAATGTTCACTGCAGCACTATTCACAATAGTCAAAAGGTGGAAACAATCTACATACCCATTAACGAATGGATGAACAAAATGTAGTACATACATACAATGGAATACTACTCAGCCAGTAGGAGAAATGAAGTCTTGGTACATGCTACAGTATGGATGGAGCTAGAAGACATTATGCTGAGTGAAATAAGTCAACCACAAAAGGACAAATATTATATGACCTCACTTACATAAAAGACAAGACAAATGTACAGAGAACAAAATTTATTAGTGGTTAACAGGTGCATGAGGGAGGGGAAAAAGGCGAGGTTAATGGTGATGGAAATATCTCATTGTTTAAGGGTAGGGCTGCACAGCCGATTATTGTTAACTGCTGTCAATAAGTTGTACAGCTGTAAAAGGCTGAACTGGCAAAAGTTTATGGTAGATATATTTACAACAATAACAAAAAAAAAAGAGTAGCTGCTGAAGCTGCTAATGTACAATCAAAAACCTCATGGAATTTGGCTTCTTGGTTTGGAAGTTTAGGGTCATGGTTTCATGGAACATCCCGGCTAACTGGCCTAATAACATGTTTAGTGCCTCTGTTCTACCTCCTGGTATACTGAGTAGTGCCTGGGGTCTTAAAAGCTGCAAGAGGCCATCCAAGGCACAACAATTGGTCTCTATTCACCCGGAGCAACAGAGGAAGGAGAATCAGGAATAGGAGGGTATGTATCCCGTTCTCCCCATCCATGTCAGCAAATCTCGTGTAGGACAGAAGTTCCACACAAACTGGCACAGAGCAGTAAGGTCCTCAGAACTCAGGCCAGCACAGTATTCCATGGTCACATGACACCTCCCTGTTAAATATTCCATTTCTACAACACTCTTAACAGCGTCCCATTCTCCAACTAATGGCTCTTCCTTCATTCCCACTCATGTGACTTTTCTTCTTGTTCATTCATCCATACTAATTTTGGTTGTTAAATCGTAAATACAATAATCTCAAATGTTACTCCTAAAAATGTGAGCAAGGACTCAAATATCAGCATTTGGCTTAATCTGGATGGGTGGTCTCTTCCCCTTCGAGGCTCTATTAAGAATCCACTTCAGGGTACATGTACAAACAATTGAACTGATATGTTTTGCTGTGTATCCTCTCAACAACAAAACAAATAAAATTTAAAAAACAGAAAGAAAAAAAAAAAAGAAAAATCCAGTTCAGTTTCCTAAAGCATTATACAAGTTTTTAGGCAGAACACAGATTTTCTAAAAAAAATTATTTATTTTAATGTCTCTCATGCATGTGTGCACAGCTCATGAAATCATAATTACACAGATATTGCTGCTTAGGATGAAACTAAGAAGTGAGATAATTTAAACACTAAATAAATAACAGGATAGGTGGTAAATTACACACACACACAAAAAAACCCTGTAAGGATGGTATGCAAGTGACTAAAAATTAGGAAATGCTAACCTACTTCAGTACACAAAGAACCTGTTAGTCCCCACCTGGCCATCGGTCTCAAGTGCCAAAAGGAATCTAACGAAAGGGTTGGGGCTTTCAAAAGCCAGCCTCTGAGGGTGAGTGAGCTTCATATTGTTAATAACTCATTCAGGCTGACATTTTCCCAATGTCTGGAATGAGCGCAAAGTGAACACATCACATTTGCAAGTAACGATCTGTTTTTCTGGTACCGAAATGCCAAAATGACTAGGATAAACTGCAAAAGAATCTCACAGGGTGATGTGAGTGGGCAGAAAGGTAGTCATGAACTTCAATTCTCCCATTTTATTAATTAAGTAGTAAGCTCCTCAAAAGTAGAAACCAAACTATTTTATATAGCAACTAATAAATCCACAATTACAATAATCCATAAACTAAACGTACAGATTCAAGAAGGCACAAATGAAATCACAAGTGACAGAAACGTTTGCAATTGCAATCTCTTGATATTTTTACAGGATGATCGAAACCTGGCCTCCACCTCTTTCCAGTCTCCCACAGTCTCTCTCTTAACTGCCCTGGCATGAAACCATTCCTG
>NW_004443966.1:13767671-13769308 GCF_000243295.1 Trichechus manatus latirostris | reverse complement strand
ATCTACTTCAAAAGAAACTGTTAGAATACCTTACAGACTGGCACAGGTCAACAAAAATAAATGCGGCCAGTCAAGCAAAATCTTTATGAAGCTGTAATGTGTAAAACACTTTATAATTCTCCAGCACGGAAAAGAGGATAATGTAAAACCTGACAATTTTGTGTTCAACATTATCATACCCAAAAATGATGTACAAGTAAATTCCAGGGGCAGATTTCAACTGCGGCAATATGAATTTTTGAACTCCACACCTCCAATAACAGCTTCCCCACAATATCACAGGGTGACATGTAATTTAGCAATGGCATCATCTCCCACATCAGGTCCAGTGCCATTTTTGCACCCAACATCTATCTACCCTGAGCAATACGGAAGAGTCACAATCATGTCCTGGGATGTCTGGCGGCCTGACAATTCCTCACGCGGCTGGAGCTGCTGCTGGTTCTAGGGGCTTATTTTCACACTCAGGCCAGCAACCCGGGGAGGGCTTTAAGGAACCACTCACTTGAAGGGGGGAGGGGGAACTGGGTAGCCAAACAATTCATCAGAGGTCTTCAATGTTAACTGCTGGTCTCGGTTACAACCCCAGTACTGATAAAGGTAAAACGTGGAAAAGAAGACACCTCCTCCATACTGCTTGTTCACAGACTATCTAGTGAGAAAAAGAGTATCTATCAGACATCTGGACAGAGAATGTGGCTATCTATCCACAGAGGGAAAAGGGGGAAGGGTTCGAAGAGATTGGGCAGCAAAACATGGGATGGAGTATTAGCCCTGGAAGATGAAGGGGGGGGGCATTAGTGGGAGCAAGAGGAGGTATAAAAAGGGGAAATGAGTACCCACATCAAGAGGGGGTGAGCAAGGGGAGGGAGAACCCGTGAAGTGGTGGGTAACACGCGCGCCGGAGAGAAGGCTGGAGTTGGGGTGTACCTACCCGTCGAAGCGGACGGTGCCAGTCTGCTGAGTCTGCACCCGGTAATGTTCTAACAGCAAGCGCACCACCTTGGCGTGCCCATTGCGGGCTGCGATGATGAGGGGCGTGGAGCGCTGCCCTCCCTGCTGGCTGACATAGCCAAGCAGATACCGGATATCGCTTTCAGACCGGTTGAGTAGCAAGGCGGCCAGAGTCAGCACCTTGCCCTCGCTGGCCGCCTTGTATACATAGCCAGCCAGGCCCTCCATGGCCGCCGCCAACTCCAACACCCGTTTGGTCGCCACCGCTGCTGCTGCCTTGCGCCCCCGGAGGCCGCGTTCGCCAGAGCTTCAAACCTGGGCCCTCACAGCCCATTCAACAGGGCGCCGCCGCCGCCGCCGCGCCCAGGCAGCAGCGCGGCCTGGGGAGGGCGGAGACGCAGAGGTGGCCGAGTGCCGTGAGGGGCACGTCCGCGACCCAGCCCGGACAGGGAGGAGGGCGGTCAGGACCGCCCCCAAGGCCCCAGGCGCCAGGCCTGGGCCGAGGGGATCTCCATGGCGGCCGCCGCCCCAGGCCTCCGGCCGAACCCCTCCTTCCTGCGGGCTGCGACAGGCGCGTGCCCGAGCTACGAGTCGCCGGCGGGATCCCGAGATGGCCGCGCGCGCCCCAGATGGCGAACGATTGGCGCGTATCACCCGACCCGGCCCGCCGGCCTAAAACTTCC
>NW_004443966.1:13762647-13766356 GCF_000243295.1 Trichechus manatus latirostris | reverse complement strand
CCCCACCCCTGCAGTGTGACCACCTGGACGCAAGCTGTCAGCCATAGAGGACTGCCTGCCTCCCTAGGATAGACCCTCTTCTCACTGCCTTTTGCTCTTATTTCCCTGCATCCTATTTCTCCCATCTTTGAAGAATGTGATTCTAAAAGTCCAGACACAAACCCTTTCTCCCACTTTTGTTTTCTGAAACAAACCTGATTCATCCAGACATTCATTGCTGGATCAGAAACTTCCTTCCTCCTCTTGCCCGCCCCTTCTCAATTTGGTGGTACAGCTGGGATGGTGCTAGGAAGGTGGCTGGACCAAGAGTCACACCACAAAGGGGCTCAGAACTTGCACTGAGTGGCCTCCTCCCCAGATGGAAATACACCTCTGCTCCAGTAGCCTAAGGCCAGGAACGATTTCTACTCTTTTCATCTGTATTTATTGCAGTTGCCTAGTACAGGGTTCTGGGCTTCTAGGAGCTCAATAGCTGTTGGCTGGCTGGAGACTATTTGGTTGCCTCTATTTACCTGGGCTTGGAGGGTGACGTTTCTTTGGTCTGCTTGTGCAAATCTGGAAAGAGGATGTGTAAACAGGGCAAGGCTGCTTTTCCAAAGGCCAGAGCCCAGAAATAGTTCCTTGTGCTTCTGACCTATTCCCCTCCCTTTTGACCAAAAGAAACAGAGCAATCAAACAACAGTAAATTATAACCATGAGTAGTTATAGCCTGATGGAGACTGACTTGCTGAAGACAGCAAAAGGCACCTGGACCAAAGGCAGGACGAAACGTCTCCAGCATTTTACTTCCCGGGGATTGGGCAGTGGGCTAAGAGCAGAACTGGCTGGGCCTTCCATGGAGCGCTCCTTTTTCTAAGTCAGCCTGTGCCCAGCCTTCCAGCTCTGAATTGATGGAGCATCTCGGATTTTGTATAAAATGCATGCAAAATGTCATCTCTGAACACCAGTAAAGACGCTTGGCCTTAGTCCTCGTCTTAGTTTCCTAGTGCTGTTGTAATAGAAACATCACAAGTGGACAGCTTTAAAGAACAGAAATTTACTTTCTCACAGTTTGTTGTTGTTGTTAGGTGCCATCAAGTCAGTTCCAGTTCATAGCAACCCTCTGTACAACAGAACAAAACACTGCCCGGTAGTGCACCCTCCTCGTCGTCGTTGCTATATTTGAGCCCATTGTTGCAGACACCGTGTCAGGCCATCTCACTGAGGGTCTTCCTCTTTCTCATTGACCCTCTACCAAGCCTGATGTCCTTCTCCAGAGACTGGTCCCTCCTGATAACATGTCCAAAGTACGCTGAGATAAAGTCTTGTGATCCTCGCTTCTGAGGAACATTCTAGCTGTACTTCATCCAAGACAGGTTTGTTCGTTCTTCTGGCAGTCCATGGTATATTCAATATTCTTCGCCAACACCATAATTCAAAGGCATCAATTCTTCTTTGATCTTCCTTATACATTGCCCAGCTTTCACATGCATATGAAGCGATTAAAAATGGCTTGGGTCAGGCACACTTTAGTCCTCAAAGTGACATCTTCTGAACACTTCAAAGAGGTGTTTTGCAGCAGATTTGCCTAATGCAATACATTGTTTGATTTGACTGCTTCCATGGGCGTTGACTGTGGATCCAAGTAAAATGAAATCCCTGACAACTTCAATATGTTTTCCATTTATCATGATGTTGCTTTTTGGTACAGTTGTGAGGGTTTTTGTTTTATGTTGAGGCACGGTGGTTAAGAGCTTGGCTGCTAACCAAAAGGTTGGCAGTTCAAATCCACCATCTGCTCGCTGGAAACCCTACTAGGCAATTCTACTCTGTCCTATAGGGTCACTATGTTATGGAAGAGACTCCACAGCAATGGATTTGGTTTTGTTTTGTTTTGGTGTTTGGTTTTTATGCTGAGGTGTGACCCATCCTGGAGGCTGTGGTCTTTGATCTTCATCAATAAGTGCTTCAAGTCCTCTTCACTTTCAGCAAGAAAGGTTGTGTCATCTGCATACAGCAGGTGGTTAATGAGTCTTCCTCCAGTCCTGATGCCATGTTGTTCTTCATATAGTCCAGTTTCTTGGATTTTTTGCTCAGCATACAGATTGAATAAGTATGGTGAAAGGATACGACCCTGAGGCACACATTTCCGGATTTTAAACCACATAGTATCCCCTTGTTCTGTCCAAATGTCTGCCTCTTGGTCTATGTACAGGTTCCGCAGGAGCACAATTAAGTGTTCCGGAATTCACATTCTTCGCAATGTAATCCATAGTTTGTTATGATCCACACAGTCGAATGCCTCTGCATGGTCAATAAAACACAGGTGAACATCTTTCTGGTATTCTTCTATTGACATAAGCAATGATATCCTTCATTCTATGTCCTCTTTTGAATCTGGCTTGAATTTCTGGCAGTTCCCTGTGATTGTACTGCTGCAACCGTTTTTGAATTCTCCTCAGCGTAATTTTACTTACTGTGATATTAATGATACCGTTTGATTGTTCTCAGTCTAGGAGACTAGAAGTCCAAATTCAGATTCAGGGCACTGCTACAGGGGGAGGCTGTCTGTCTGTTGGCTCTGGAGGAAGATCCTTGTCTCAGCTTCTGCAGCCCTGGCATTCCTCAGTTCCTTGAGGATCTTCACATCTCTGTCTCCTCGGTTTGTGCTTCTTTATTTCTGCGTCTCTGCTGCTCCTTACAACTCAGAAGTGATTAAGTTTAGGACACACCCTATGCTGATATGAACTCATTAACATAACAAAGAAAACCCTATTCCCGAAAGGGATTACATCCACAGGTATAGAAGGTAGGATTCCAACACATATTTTAGGAGAGCGTAATTAGATCCGTAACAATCCTATAAACCTCCCACATACTATGATGGAGAAGAATGACTCTTGATCTTAAATAACTCTGGTTGGACTCCCATCTATAAGTCTGTATGGACTAGCAGTGGCCTTGGGCAAGTTCCTCATCTGTAAAATGGGGTTAATAGATACTGAGCTTGCAGTGTTGATGACATGGAAGCTCCTTCGCAGAGTCTGGTCCTGTGAAGGAACGCCTCAGTACGTATTAGTTTCCTTCCCTCTAACTCCCACCCCAGCAGCCACCCCTCTATTGTGCCATTAACCTGTCCAAGAAAGGACTCCCCACCCCATCTGCATTTTCTTTGCAAGAATGTGTCTGCCTCTGAGAATGGAGAATAAATCCACACTCTGCAAGGGGTTGAGGCAGCTAATAAGGCTTCAGAAATTCCAACAGAGCTACAAAAGGAAGACGTCAGAATCAGTGCGGTTGAGCCCGAAGCCACTGATTCCCAGTTTCTGTGAGCCCGGTTTCAGAGGGCTGGCAGTTCACTGGCCTTCCCCTCCTCTCCTCTCACTCTCCTCGTCTTTCCCTGGAAAGCAGGTCTAGTGATTGGCAAAAACCTAGAGTGGAGAAGAGGGACAGTTTGTGTTATTTTGTGAACTAATTCACCCCTGCCCAGTTTCGGTTTACCAGGAAAGTAGATTGAAGTAGATGTGCATGTATGTCTGCTTTGTTCTAACTCCATTCCTACCTAGATAGTGGTACCAGTCAGGTAGCTGGGATTATAAATAACAGACATAAAAATGACTAGCTCTTATTGAGTGCTTACTGTGTGGCAGGCATCATAGTAAACACTTTACACAGATTGTTGTTGTTAGTTGCTGTTTTTCTGGCTCATGGTGACCTCGTGTGTGCAGAA
>NW_004443966.1:13754770-13756929 GCF_000243295.1 Trichechus manatus latirostris | reverse complement strand
CTTTTCAGTCTCTTCTTTTGTTATAGGTTTATTTAGTTGTTCTACCACTGTTTGTGTTGGTAGGGTGTGTTTTGAGTCAATCTCTTTTGAGATTTAAAAGAGATTAAACAAGCAAGCAGAAGAGCAGAGATGGGGTAAGATAGATGCCGAGACACAGGGAGATCTCCAAGGAACCAGGAAGCAGAAGCTGAAGAGACAAGGGACCTTCCTCCAGAGCCCACAGAGAGAGAAAGTCTTCCCTTAGAGCCGGCACTCTGAATTTGGACTTTTTGCCTCCTAAACTGTGAGAAAATAAATTTCTGTTTGTTAAAGCCATCCACTTACAGTATTTCTATTATAGCAGCACTAGATGACTAAGACAAACATGAATCCACCTGTGCCTCTAAAGCTCTAGAAAAATACTAATAACATTTCACATCTGTGTAGCACAACGTGGTTTTCAGAGCACACTTTCACACAAATAACCTTGATTTTGAGTTGTTTTTTAAATAATTTGTTTCTGTTATTACAAAGCAACGTGCTTAAGGAATACTAGAAAAATTTTAAATATGTAAATAAGAAAATTTCAAATATGTATATAGAATGGTACCCCTAGCAGTAAAATTTTCAGTAAATTTCCAACTGTTCTTTTTTTCCAAGCCCATATACATATACATTTTATCAAACAAAATTGGAGCTATACTATATAAAGAGTTCTGTATCATTTTGTTTTCACTTTACATCAAATCATAGATATTTTCCAGTGTTACCAAACATTCTGTTAGAACAATTCATAATGGCTGAAATTCTCAGTAGAGGTATGCCACAATTTCTGTAACCATGGCCTGACTTTAGAATATTCAAATGTTTTTTTAAATGTTACTATTATGAATAATGCTGCCATGAGCATCTTTTCACTTACATTTTTGTCTGTGTATCTGATTTTGTCCTAAGGGTAAATTTCTAGCAATGGAATTACTGGCTCAATAGATTTGAATAATGTTTAATACATATAGCCCAATTATTTTCCAGGAAATATATTCAGTTTACACTCCCACCAGCAATGTATGCGAGTATACCTCTCGCTCTCCATTTTGAGCTTTACAGGAACCCAATGAGGTAGGTAACAAATGAGGGAAATTGAGCACAGAGTTTAAGTAACTAGTAAGTTCACACAACTGAGGCCCAGACTCTGGTCTTCTGGAGTGGTACCAGAGCCCTTCCCACTCTGCCTTCCAGACAGGAGAGCTCATGAAGAGGTTTTCCTGAGGAGTGGAGTTGTATAAAATTTTCTTTTTATATCAATACTTGCTGGCAAAAATATCTTTGGAAATCCTCAAGGTTTCTTGACCTTTTTAGTGCCATGGACCCCTTTAGCAGTCTGGTTAGGCCTATGGACTCCTTCTCAGAATAATGTATTTATATGCATACAATAAAATACAAAGGATTACAAGAAAAATCGATTATATTGAAATATAAAAGCAAAACAATGATACAGTAGTGCATCTGCTTCTTTATTAATGCATTAAATAACAAGGTCTAGTAGTACGTGTTGGAGAGGCAGTCCACCGTGGGCCCTGGGTGTCCCTTCATGTTCTTGTTGAGTGTGCCAGACTACAAGGCTTACCCATTGCCTGAGTCTGAGTAGTTTCTGTAGCTAGTCACTTAGGCAGCCAGACTACCTTGTTTGCTGCTTACTCAAAAAGTGCTGGGGCTTGGCCCTTGGTTTCTCTCTTGTAACACAACCTAGTCTATATGTTTGTGTCACCTGTTCTAGAAGATAACGTGAGAAGACCTTCATGAAGTTGAGGTAGGGAAAAACTTTTTCAACAGGATGTAAGAAAAATGGTTAACATATCGGACCCCATTTAAATGTAAAATATCCGTCCACCAAAAAGCACCATTAAATAAGTGAAGATAAAGGCCACCAAATGGGAGAACATATTTGTAATTTATATATCCAACAAAGGACACAAATCTAAAATATACGAAGAACTCCTACAAGTCAATTTGTAAAAGACAGACTACCAATGAGAGAAATGAGCAAAAGACTTGAACAGACACTTAACAAAAGAGTATATCCAAATGACCAATGAGCATATGAAAAAAGAGTTCAGTATCATTAGTTATCAGAGAAAACCACAAGAAAATGATTCTGAAATACCAACATCCACCACCAG
>NW_004443966.1:13748537-13754670 GCF_000243295.1 Trichechus manatus latirostris | reverse complement strand
GCACTGTCATATATTGCTGGTGGAAATATAAATTGGTTCAGTCACTTTGGAAAACTGGCATTTACTATTATTCAGCAATTCTACTCCTACATAAATGCCCAACAGTAATAAGTGCATATGTTTACCAAAAGACATATATAAGAATATTCATAGCAGCACTATTTGTAACAGCCCAAAACTGGAAAAACCCAAATGTCCATCAGCAGTAGATTTGGTTATATTTATACATCAGAATGATTTACTACTACATATTTTTATATACCAAACAAAATTATATGCTACACCTATGTATATACACTACCTATATGTATGCACTTCTATGTATATGCACTTTTGTAAAAAGAGTACCTACTGCATCATTCCATTTATATGAAGTTCAAAAGCAGGCAAAAGTAAACGTTGGTGATAGAAGTCAGAAGAGAGGTGCCTTTTGTAAGGGATATTGATGGGAGTGGGGAGGATGAAAAAAATCCTGGCATTCTGGAAATGTTCTGTTTTTGAGCTGGATGATTGGTTACATGTGGATACTCATTTGTAAAATTCATTGAGCTCAGTGTAGTTAATGTTTATTCACTTTATTGTATGTAAATTATACTTCAACAAACATGTTTACCAAAAAACTCAATAAAATATCTTTTTTTTTCATACATGGGGATGTTTACTTAGTGATAGTTCAAGCTGTACGCTTTTCTGTATGCATATCAAACTAAACCAAACCCACTGTTGAGTCAATTCCAACTCATAGTGACCCTATAGGACAGGGCAGAACTGCCCCATAGGGTTTCCAAGGCTGTAATCCTTATGGAAGCAGACTGCCACATCTCTCTCCCTCGGAGTGGCTGGTGGGTTCCGCGACCTCTCCTTTAGCAGCTGTGGTTTAACCATTGCGCCACCAGGGCTCCTTTATGTGCATATAATTCCCCAATAATTTTCTTTTAAAAAACTCTTCTGTTGACCCAATTTCCTTGCTAGCTATTGACTTTTTTCCTTTTTTTTTTTTTTCCTGCTCCTTTTTATATCAAAATTCCTAAAAGGAGCTGTCTGTACTCCTCATTTCCAATCACTCTACTCTCATCCTCTTTCTTTAAATGAATTTTTTTTTTTTTTTTTTGGCAGGGGGAATTTCAAACATCTGCAAAAGTAGAGAGTACTCATCATCTAGATTCAATAATCATCAAACACATAGTCATTCTTGATTTATCCATAGCCCCTACCCCACACACTCCCATTGTAGTATGCTGAAGCACATCCCAGACATGGTTTCATTTCAGCAGTAATTATTTCAGCATATATCTTTAAAAGAAATTTGTTAACCTAACCATAATATCGTTATATACCTAAAAAATTAAAATTTTAATATCATTAAATATCCATTCAGATTCAAATTTCCAATTACTCATAAATTATATTGTACTTTTTTGCTGTTTAAATCAGAATCTAAATAAAGTTCATATTGAATTTGATTGTTATGTATCCTAAATTTATTTTAATTAGAGGTTTTTTCTCCCTCCTCTTTTTAAAAATTTTAATTTCTTTATTGAAGAAACTAGGTTACCTGTTCCCTAGAGCTTCCTATAGTCTGATTTTGCTGATTGCATCCCCTTGGTATCTTGTTTAGCTTGTTCTTCTTTTCCCTATATTTTCTGTAAGTTGGTAATTGGTAGTTATAACTAGGGACTTGATCAGAATCAGGTTCATGCTTTTGGACAAGAATACTTTATAAGTAGTGTGATCCCCTAACACGAGGCATAGAAAGGCTAGTTGTCTCTCCCTTTCTCTGTATCTCTTCTGCAGCCATTGATGACCATTGCCTACATTTATTATTTCCTTAGGGACTGCATTATTCCTTCATTATTTAAGAATTGGAATACTTTCATAAGGAAAACTCCGTCATTAAATATTTGGTTTACATAGAAAAGGCAGGTTATACTTGATTCTTTCCTTTTGCTTTCCAGTTTGTTGTCAAAACAATGAATTGTTTCCCTAGCATCCTTCAGTAGTGACCCTTGAGGTTTGTTTTCTTCTTTTGCTATCATTACAAACTCATGTATTTCAAGGCATTTGATGTGTTTCAATTCATTCTTGTTGATGGAAATTCCATTTTTATCTACTATATTGATCGAAAAGGTTGATAACCTGTAGTGTTTGTGAGGCTGTGTAAAGTGGTTCAGCCTATATGGCAATATTTATCAAATTAGAAAACGCACATTTCCTTTGACCAACAATTTATCCCACAGAGACACTCAACACGTGCAAAGTAGAGTGTGTCCAAAGATGTTCATTGCAGCCTTATTTATTTTAGCAAAAGGTTGGAAACAACCTAAACTTCCATTAAAAGAGGAAGGTTGAACGTGACGGAAAAATTTGGAAATGGGTAGTGGTGACGGTTGCGCAACATGATAAAAGTACTTGGTGTCACTAAACTGTACGAGTAAAAAATGCTGAAACGGCAAGTTTTTTGTTATACATATCACACTACACTTTAAAAAAATAAATAAAAATTTAAAGAGGGATGGAATTAATAAACAAGTTAAGCAACTTTCAAACAAAGAAATATTATATAGTTCTTAAAAAGAATGAGATAAGCACATCAGGTGGTCCCATGAATCTGTCTTTTGCTTAATAGTATTTGGACTGGATGGAACACACCCGGGTTCCCCACCCCCAACCTGTGACCACCCTCCAACCTCTTCTCTAGGCCTCTGGGACCATCTTCTCGGCCATCCCATTTCCAGGACCAGCTAACACCATTTTTTGTGGTTAAGGTCTTTATTGCCAACTAACCATAAGCTCCCAGATACGTCAGAATTATTCTGCTGAAGGGCAGCCAACCTGCATCTGCAGGCCTCCTACAATTGACCTCTCTCTCTGGACTTCTATTTTGAACATGAGGATTTGGCCTTGGTAAGCTTGGGACACTTCTTTGAGAGTTGGAGAAGCAGGAAGGTGCCAAGCTATTGAAGATGCAAAACCAGCGCTGAGGCTGCACCCTCTTCCAGGCTGTGCAGAAGTCATCCCAAGATGAGTGGGGTAGAACCCTGGACACCCTGGAAGCCACCATGGCCCTGGACAAGAACCTGAGCCAAGCCCTTTGGTATCTGCATGCCTTGGACTCTGCCCGCATAGACCCCCATCTCTGTGACTTTTCTGGAGAGCCATTCCCTAGAGGATCAGGTGAAGCTCATCAAGAAGATGGGCGGCCACATGACCTCCACAGCCTGGCCAGTCCCCCAAGCCCGGCTGGGCAAGTATCTCTTCCAAAGGCTCACCCTAAAGCCTGACTAGGTGCCTCTGGAGCCCAGCAGCCTTTGAAAGGCCCTTCTGCATTTCCCTGGCCTCAGGGCTTCTGCCTGAGCCTCTCCCTGCAGCGATGAGGCAACTTTTTAACCCTGGAGCCCTCTCCCACATGATGGACTAAGTAGAAACAATAAAGCTTTTTTCTTTTTGGTAGCAAAAAAAATAATGAGTTAGCTCTGTATTACTGATATAGAACAATCTCCGTTCTGGGAGGGGAAGGCAAAAGAGCAAAAAACAAAACAGTGTGTATATTTATTTCTGTAAATTTTTATTAAACTAAATATAAATGTTGGAGAGAAAAACTGAAGTTACCAACAATTTCATTCTACTTGGATCAACAATCAACGTCCATGGAAGCAGCAGTCAAGAAATCAAATGACCTACTGCACTGAGTGAATCTGCAGCAAAAAACCTCTTCAAAGTTTTAAAAAGCAAACATATCACTGTGATGGCTAAGGTGCACCTAACCCAAGCCATGGTCTTTTCAATCACCTCATATGCATGTGAAAGCTGGACAATGAAACAGGAAAACAGAAGAAGAATTTATGCATTCAAACTGTGGTGTTGGCAAAGAATATTGAATATATTGCGGACTGCCAGAAGAATAAACAAATCAGTCTTGGAAGTGATACAACCAGAATGCTCCTTAGAAGCGAGGATGAGGAGACTTCAGCTGGTTTACTTTGGACAGGTCATCAGGAAAGTCCAATCACTCGAAAAGGACATCATGGTTGGTAAAGCAGAGGGTTGCTGAAGGTGAGGGAGGCCCTTGGTGAGATGGATTGACAACTTGGCAAAAACAATAGACTCAAACATGCAAACAATCATGAAGATGACGCAGGACCATGGCAACTAACAACAACACAGTCTAGTCTGGGGTCTAACGTTACTATGCTATTAAAAACCAAAAACCGAACTCATTGCCATTGAGTCGATTCCGACTCATAGCGACCCTACAGGACAGAGCAGAACTGCCCCACAGGGTTTCCAAGGAGCAGCTGGTGGATTTGAATTGCCACCTTCTGGTTAGGAGTGGAGCTCTTAACTACTACACCACCAGGGCTCCAACTATGCTATCATATAACGTTAATTTCTCTGTATCTGAAAAAAAAAAATTTTATAGTATTTTGTTAAGTAACTGGTGTGTAGTCAACACGTAGTAATAAGGTTATAGAATACATATTTCTCAAAAACAGTAGTAATCAGTACACTTATATTACCTGAAGTAGGTATTCCTTATTTTAGAAAGAACCACTCAAGTCAGGAGACAACATAGTGGTTATGTGCTCTGGTTTCAGACAGACCTGGGTTCAAATCTTGATTCTGCCACTTCCTAGCTGTGGACTTCATGTAAATATTTTAACTATCCTGTACCTCTATTTCCTCATCTATAAAGTGGGCTTAATAATACTGCTTACCTCTTAATGTTGTAGAGTCTCTGGGTGGTGCAAACAGTTAACATGCTCAGCTACTACTGACAGGTTGGAGGTTCGAGTCTACCCAGAAGTGCCTCAGAAGAAAGGCCTGGTGATCTACTTCCAAAAAATCAGCCACTGAAAACCCTACGGAGCATGGTTCTACTCTGACACACATGGGGTTGCCATGAATCAGAATCGACTCAGATGGCAACTGGTTTTCATAAAGTTGTTATAAGGAACAAGTATTATAATCCATGTGAAATAGTGTGTTCAACAGATATTTAAAAGTTTGATTTTTTTTTTTTTTTTGGTAGTCACTTTTCGTTATGTATGATGATCAGGCAATCATAATTCTGAAGAATCTAATGACTTGACCAAGTTGCCTCTCTCCTTCCTATTATCCCATTAACTCAGGTTGCTGGGGAGAGTGTAGTCAGATTTGCAGAAACTAAAATCTCTCCTTGGAGGAGGAAGATTAAGACCTTTCTTTCCCTTTAAATTTAGTCTGTGGTAGCTTGGGAAAAAAAAAAAGGCCACAAATTTTACCCAACCGTGTACATGAGTCCCTTTGCAATGAGATTTTGTAGCTTCTTCCACCAAGAGGTGGAGTCTATTTCCCTACTCTTTGAGTCTAGGCCTGGCCACATGACTTGGCTGTGGTCAGTGAAGAGGCTGTAAATATGACTAAAGCAGAGGTGTTAAAAGTTCTTGCACGTTGGGTCTTACTCTCTGGCCTCTCCTTGGAACCCCAGGTTGGCCATGTGAAGAACCCCGAGCCAGCCTACTAGGGAATGAGAGACCACAAGTTGCGGAGAACTGGGTTTTACTGGAGGTGGCTTTCGCCAGATGAGTACTGTGAAAGGAGAAGGGACAGGGAGTTGAGTGTGTATTCACCGCAGTGACTATAATGGTGGAAAATGAAATTTAAGCTGGGTAGAGAGTCTTTGGTCGGTGTAAATGGTTAAGCATGGGGCTACTAACCAAAAGGTGGGAGGCTCAAATCCAACCAAAGGCAACTTGGAAGAAAGGCTTCGGAAAGGTCACAGCCATGAAAACCCTGTGAAGCCAGTTCTATTTTGAGACACATTGGGTCGCTGTGAGTATTATGGATGGCAACTGGTTTTTTGTTTGTTTGTATTTTTAAGAAGGGAAGACAGGACATGGGTAGGAGGTGAAGGACAAAGATGGAAAGATCAATCAATTGTAGGTCCCACTGGAATCAAAGAGTTGCTGGATTTGGGGTGCTAGAGGGAGCGAGCTAGACAAACAGAAGAAGGCAGGATCAGTGATATTCATTTGCCAGGCCCAGTGCAAAATGAAGACGCAGGATCCCTTGTTCAAAAAGCAGGAAAAAAGTTTTTTCCTTTCTTCCGGGGTAGCTCTCTTGATTTGGTATGGTGCTCTTAATTTGCTATTTA
>NW_004443966.1:13737693-13739130 GCF_000243295.1 Trichechus manatus latirostris | reverse complement strand
CTGCACTCATGTTGAACCATGAGTCCACCTGCAACACCTTGGAGAAGTATGCCTTCTCCCCTTCTTCTGCCCTCCAGTGGAACCGCACAGGCAGAGGATTCTGGGAAATGTAGTTCCTGGCTTCTCTGTGATGCAGAGGAGACCTCAGAAGGGGGCGGCAGTGACAATGCCCTGAGATAGGCCTGAGTTAACTTGAGTCTGCCTCAGATCCCACACCTTGCCACTGTCAAGGGCAGGCTTCCCAGTAGCAGTAGATACGGCATTAACCCTACGGGCAGCCCACTTTTTCCTTTGCTTTCTAGTCACCACTCCCGATTCCAGCTTCACCTCACAATTTTTTGTTTGCTTTCAGTGGTGCGAACCTTGGAGATTTCCCTTACTTGCTGCATACCCGCCAATGCATACAAAGTATCTCTTTTCCCAGGATTTAGTTGTCATATAGGAAAGAAGCCCTCCAGAGAATCCAGTCTACCACGTTGCCCAAAAGCGGAAGATCTTGAAACCAAACCCATTGCCAGTGAATCCATTCCAACTCGTAGTGACCCTATAGGACAGAGTAGAACTGCTCCCATAGGGTTTCCACGGCTGTAATCTTTACAGAAGCAGACTGCCACATCTTCTTCCCACCGAGCAGTTGCTGGGTTCAAACCGCCAACCTTCAGGTTAGCAGCTGAGCACTTAACTACTGCGTCACCAGGGCTCCTAAAAGATGTAGAGTATTCCTTTAAAAATGATTCCAACTTGGAACACTTCTCTAAAGTCACTGTAATAATTTCGATGCCACTGCTTGTAACAGAAAATCTTAGGAGATAAATAGTACTAACTTACATCTGTATCACAGAGGCCTTTGAGAATCTAATAAAAAGCTTAGGACACCAGAAAAAACACATATCCTCAAAATATGTTGCATGTCATTTCAAGGGGTTCAAAGACCCCTGATACTCATCTGTGGATCCTGTCCACAGAAAGAACTTGATCAAAAAGAAATAAGGACTCTATAGAAATAAAAAGGAATAAGAGAATACTATGAACAATTGTTTGCCAACAAATTGGACAAACTAGATGAAATGGACAAGTTCCTAAAAACACACAAAGTACCAAAACTGACTCAAGAAAATATAGAAAGTCTGAATAGACCTATAACAAGTAAGGTGACTCAATCAGTAATCAAAAATCTCCCAACAAAGAAAAGCCCACGTAACCGCCTGAGCTGGAATCGGACAGGATCAGGTCCAGGTGCTACTCGGCATAGCCCGTCTAAACGGAGAAGTGGACATGGCTGTTAAGGCAAGGTGAAAGCGTTTATTTAGTTGGCCAAGTAAAGGAGCTCACCGGGACCTGTGTCACCAAGATGGCTCCCTGAAACTGGCTGGGGGTCTGCTTTTATGGGACTGTGAGAGTTAGCAGAATCAGGAGGTCCAAGATGGCTCCCTGAAA
>NW_004443966.1:13734477-13736304 GCF_000243295.1 Trichechus manatus latirostris | reverse complement strand
AAGCCATCCACTTGTGGTATTTCTGTTGTAGCAGCACTAGATGACTAAGACAACGATAAAAGCCATATGAAAAAAATCCATAGCTAAGACCATACTCAATAGTGAAAGCCTGAACACATTTCCCTGAAATCAGGAACAAGACAAGCATGCCTACTTGTACCACTTGTATTCAACATAGTACTGGAAGTTCTAGTTAGAGCAATTAGACAAGAAAAAGAATAACAGGCATCCAGATTGGTAAAGAAAAAGTAATTACCTCGGTTCACAGATGACATGATCTTAAATGTAGAGGACCCTAAAGAATCCACAAAAAACTGTTACAGCTAATAAACTAATTTCGCAGTGTTGCAGGATACAAAGTTAACACATAAAAATCAGTTGTATTTCTATACACCAACAATGAGCAAACCGAAAAGGAAATTAAGAAACCTATTTTATTTACAATAGCATCAAAAAGAGTAAAACACTTAGGAGTAAATTTAACCAAGAAGGTGAAAGACTTGTACACCGAAAACTACAAAATATTGCTGGAAGAAATTAAGGAAGACCTAAATCAATGGAAAGACAACCTGTGTTCATGGATTGGAAGACTTAATATAGTTAAGATGACAATATTACCCAAAGTGATACATAGATTCAATGTAATCTCTATCAAAATCCCAATGACATTTTTCATAGAAACAGAAAAACCCATCCTAAAATTCATATGAAATTTCAGAGGACCCAGAATAACCAAAACAAAGCAGGAGGACTCATACTTCCCAATTTCAAAACTTACTACAAAGATACAGTAATAAAAACAGTGTGGTACTGGCATGAGGATAGACATATAGACCAGTGGAAGAGAATAAAGAACCCAGAAATAAACCCTGACATATATGGTCAATTGATTTTTGACAAGGGTGCCAAGACTATTCAATGGGGAAAGGACAGTCTTTTCAACAAATGGTGCTGGGAAAACAAGAAAGAAAGAGAGAAAGAGGCAGAGGGCAAGAGAAAGCAAGCAGGCATCACATTTGGAATCTGAGGCCAGTTTTTACAAAGAGGCCAAAGCATCAAAACTCTTCTCCGAATGCTTCTCCTAAACACTAATTCAATATTCACTGTTCACCATTGTTAGCATATTAGTTTTAAATTATATTACAGGCAAAGTTTTTCATGTCACATAAAATGTTTGCATTAGAATAAGGTTCCCTGTGTAATTAACGTACAATGCCTTCATGCCTGTTTCATAAAGGCTGTGTGTAGTTTTACTAATTATTATAAAGGTTTCCATTTATAATAATTTAGCTTATACAACATTATCATCATTTAATGTATGTCAGGACCTTACTCAGGAACAAACTCAAACAACGTCCTTATGGGAAAAGCACAGTTTGATGCAATAGTCAGTTTTTTCAACCAGGAATGCCCTGGGTGAAAAAGTGAGTTGCCTGGTTTCATGCATGTTAGCCTTAGCCCTTCATGTTCTCCAGGGAAGGAATGGCATAGCAGAAAGACCTGGCACGTTTAACCATCTGTGAGAGAGTAATGACAATACCTGTAGAGTGGCTGGGTGAAGACAGTAAGGCTGCAAGAAATATTGGTTCTGTGTGTGCCTTAGCCTGGTGCGGCTCGACAAATGTCTGTTGACCAACTGGGTAACTGAGAACTGCCTCAGGTTAATTGTCTAGCTAGGAAAAGAGATCAAGCTTTGTCTGCCGGATCCATTTAGAATTATGACTTGCCCATTGTTCATGGGAGATCCTGTAGCCAAACAAATAAATAGTTAATTTAAAGTCAGGCCACTAGGGCTTTTTGCTTTGGGTGGAAACTTAATTCCTAGAT
>NW_004443966.1:13726860-13733351 GCF_000243295.1 Trichechus manatus latirostris | reverse complement strand
GATGACAAGAACCTTCCTCCAGAGCCCACGGAGGGAGAAAGGCTTCCCCTGGAGCTGGCGCCCTGAATTCAGACTTCTAGCCTACTAGACTGTGAGAGAATAAATTTCTCTTTGTTAAAGCCATCCACTTGTGGTATTTCTGTTATAGCAGCACTAGATAACTAAGACATACGCTAAGTAAAAGAATCCAGACACAAAAAGCTGTATGATTCCATTTACATGAAATTCAAAAAAAGGCAAAACTATAATGACAGAAAGATCAGTGGTTGTCAGGGGCTGGGACACCATCACTCCTGTGCTGCTGGTTATATGACAATATACGTGTCAAAACTCATCAAATTGTACTTAAAATTGAAGAATTTTATTGCATGTAAACTATACCTCAACAAAGCTGAATTTTTAGAAATGATGTGACTTGAAGCTATCATGTTTTATCTCTCAGTAAAACCTAAGACTAAGTCGACTTGAGTTTGATTTTAGACTCCTTTTCGAGGCAGGTCAGCAGGACTCAAAAGAATTCCTCAGGACCTGCTTCTGAGTCTGTGGGGGAAGAGGCTGATGTGTGCCTTCTAAAATCAGAACTTTATGGAGCTTATAGATTTAAAGACCAGAAAGAATTCAGGGCCACATCTATGATGAGAAGGCACCAAACCACCAGGTGGTATTTGAGGGGCCCAGAAAGCTCTCCCTCAGAGGACTCCCATGTTGGTGCCTGCACCTCCAACCTAGCGCTTCCTCTGGATTAAGCTTCTTCTTCCCAGAGTTCCCCACCCAGAAACACTTTTTGTGCTGCCAGGACAATGAGCACAAGTCGTCAGGTCTTCTCCGACTTGTTTGAGCCTCCCAATAACCTTGGAAGGGGGCTGTTGTGATCACCCCCGTTTTACAGCCAAGGATTTGCCAGGATTGCAGAGCCCTGAATCAACCCAAAAAATCCACCCAAGCTCTCTGAGTCTTTGTTTCTCCATCTGTAAAATGGGAATGATCACAACAGCCCCTTCCAAGGTCACACAGCACTGGATCAACTAACTACAAACGCGGGACTGGGCAGTATCGCTGGCCATTGGGGTGAAAATTTTTTTTTTTTTTTTTTGGTTTTAAAAATCGAGACCTGTGAAGATGCCTCCGGGAAAATCAAGATTTTCTAAAGACTAACAGCTCTGGGTCTCCTGTAACTTGAACAGACGATTATATTCCAAAGTTGACAACATACAGTTCAGGGTTAACAGTTTTTAAACAGTATTCAAAGCAGATATTACTTGTTGCTCACCATGGCCGGGGAAAAATCTCCCTCAAGCCTTCATGGACCTTCTGTTGCGGCGGTTTGCATGGTGGTTACTGAAGAGTGCAGGCCCCAGAGGCAGGCGACCTGGGTTCACCTACGACTACCCCATGGACAACCTACGTGTTTCCGGCAGGCGACCCAGCCTCTCAGTGGCTGAGTTTCCTCATCTGTAAAAGCGGGCAAGTTACTCCTACCTCTCAGGGCTGTTTTGAGGATTAAATGAGATAATAAACACAAAGCACTGAGGACAGTGGCTGGCATACAAAAACTGCGCAATAAACGTTAGTTGTTAAGACTGAAGGGAGAAAAGGAGGACTTTAGGACAGCGGCAGGCCCCAGGACGCTCTCGGCGTCCCTCAGCTCTTGGCAGCAGATGGGAGGAGAGGGGTTGGCAGATAGCAAACCAGCTCTGGGCAGTAATGGGAGGTTACCAGTCATGGTGGAGTCAATTCCGATTCATGGTGATCCCATGTGTGTCAGAGAAGAACTGTGCTCTATAGGGTTTCAATGGCTGGTTTCTGGAAGTAGATGGCCAGGCCTTTCTTCAGAGGCATCTCTGGGTGGACTCAAACCTCCAAGCTTTCGCTTAGCAGCCCAGTGCATTAACCGCTTGCACTACTCAGGACTCCAGAATGGGAGGTTAGGCTTCTGAATTTATACCCATATGTCGAAGGACGCGATCACTTCAATTAACAGGAAAGAGTACAAAATCTCCTACCTTGGGGCGTTGTTCACACGTGCAAGGCCAAAGAAGTAGACCGCCACCTCCGGGTTCTCCTCAGTCTATCTTGTTAGAGAGGGAGCAGCCTGGTTTTATACACAGCCCGGCCTCACCGATTGGTGCAGGGTGGGCACCTGACTCAGGCTGGGCCAATCAGAACCGCCCCGTGGGAAGTTAGCATTAGGCCGAGGAAAGTCCAGCCTCCTTCAGCTTACTTTCTTGGATGCAAGAGCGTTAAATTTGGGGCTGAGGCCATTTGCTGCCATGTTCCCTAGGAAGCTGGGAAAGCCACTTGGCAGGGAGAGAGAAGGATGACGCAGAAACAATTGGATGGGAGTGACATTCTGGGTTCTTGTCTGTTCCAGAAGCCTGGCTGCATCTTTGTGCTTAGATTTCTCAGGACGCCCCTGTATCCTTATAAAATCCTTTTTTTTTTTTTTTAATCAATCTGTCCCCATATGTTTCTAGCAGTCACAACCACAAGAATCTTAATTAAAGCAATTTGAGGCAAACACTTCCTTCTCTTTCTTTCCCCACAGTGTGACCTTCCAGCTTCAGCCTAGAGAAAGGAGTTCTAAAGACAACACCAGGTGACAGGTGAAGCCAGTCTCATCTTCTACAGCCCCTCACTCTTCCCCTCAGTACCACAGCCCTCTAGGGGCCAGTCCTCATGTGGCCTTCTCACCATGCATGATCCCTGCTTTCCACCCTTAGATATCCCCGTCAGGCCTTTCCTGCCTGCATTTCTCCCAGCATAACTGACCCTTCCCCTGACCCCTCCTTTCCTCTTTGTCTGCCCTCTTGGTTCCCCGCTTCTGAGTTCAGGGGTCTGCAGGTCATGCCCCCCAGGTTGTGGCTGTAGTCGAACAGGGGCCTTCAAAGCCTTCTGGAGGCAGGCCAGTGAGGGAAGATGTTTTAGGAAAAGAAAACATTTCAAAAGTTCTTAATTTCCTAGAAAGAGCACCAGATTAGGAATGCAGAGACTGGCTTCCGGTCCTGGCTTTTCTTCTAACTCACTGTGTGACTCTAGGTTTCCATTTTTCCAGCTGCAGAATGAGGGAACTGGATGAGCTTGAAGGCTTCCCAGGGAGCCCTATGGACATGCCTCGCCATAGCCTTGGAAACCATAAAGAGAGAAGAGATGGCACCCGAGGCCCCGTTTCTCTGCACTCAGAGTAGCCCCACTTGTATCTGTTTTACACACTGAGCATCCTTGGAAGATGATGTCTTCGCCCAGGTTCCCTAAGGAGTAGACCTGAGGCAGAAGCGTATGTGCTAATAGTTTATTAAAAACCAGTTGCTGTTGAGTTGATTCCAACCCATGACAACCCCATGTGTATCAGAGTGTTCAATGATGGATTTTTTGGAAGTAAATCACCAGGCCTTTCTTCCAAGGTGCCTCTGGGTAGACTTGAACCTCCAACCTTTCCATTAGCAGCCAAACTTTTGCATCACTCAGAGACTCCAGTACTCTATTAGGGAGTGCAATCCTACAGAAGCTTTAGTGAGGGAAAAGGAGAGTGAGGCAGAGAAGGATGGACAGCACACACAAGAGTGCATTGCTGAGCTGGCCACCACTTGGTTCCAACCAACTGTTAGAGGCTGTGTGAGCTGCTGAAGCTCAGGATACTCCATCCAGGAAGGGGCAGAGAGAAGAAATTATCTACCAGCCCCTGTGTCTTGTTGGTCAAAGGTTCACCCCGTGGTGTCCAACACTCCTGCACTTCCAAGGCCAGAGGTGCCGTGGGGGAAGGGGAGAGGGGGAAATGGGGTGAGGCAAGGCTCTGTTGGCTTGTGCCTGTGTGAAGTCAGTCTCCACGGCGACTGAAGTGAAACAGGTGACATGGACCTGGAAGACAGGTGTGGCTGAGAGGACCTGAGGTGGTGCATTAAAAAGGGTCTGATACAGCTGCTGTAATTGCAAATGAGCAAGAGCCTCTGCTAGAAGGAAAATTGAAATCACTGAACTGGACAACCCCAAAGGACCTTCTCAGCTGAAAAATTCCCTGATGCTGTTCACTGAAATTGCTGCTCAGACAGCTGAGACCATTGGCCCTTCTGGTGTGCAGGAACCATGTCCCCGGAGAGTCGCAAGCAAGATCCCTGAAAATGTGTACCCCTTAGTGCCCAAGAGCTGGCATCAACTTTGCTCTTACCACCCCCCCCCCAACACACACGCAAATTTCCATGCAATTTAAGAGCTAATGAAGATGGTATTTTAAAGAGTCCTAATGGGATGGGAAAGAGAGGGGTGGATAATCCCACCAGGCTAGGGGAGTTTTCATCTTGTTCTTTCAGGGAGGTCTGGCCTGCCTGCCGGCCTGGACTCCCCACCACTCAGGAGGCAGCTGCCGGCTCCAGGCAGAAGGCAGATTTGTTGGTATTTAAGGGACTGGAGGATTAAATGGGCCATAAAGGCTCCCTCCACACAGCCTCATCCTCTGATGGCTAGAAAGCCACTCTGAGTGTCATTAAATCTGTGATACCATGACTTTGTGTCCTTCCCTGCAGCTCAGCAAGCTTGCAAAGCCAGCATAGAAAGGGAGACTCGGTCAGAGCAGGAAGCCTCAATTCTTCTTCTCTGGTGTATACATAACCAATCTCTAAATCAAATTCACCGAGATTAAACCTGGAGTCCAGGCTGAGTGTTCCTGTCAGCTGACCTTGGGTACACTACTGCAGCTCAGGGCCTTGGTTTCCTCTGCTGCTCTGCTTATGGTGTGGTGGGGATCAAATGAAAGAAAGCTATAAAGCAAACATGTCTTTCAGTGAGGCCGCGGTGGGGACTGAGGTGTGGCCTATGCATTGCTGGAGCCCAGGGTGGGGCTGATGGAAAATGGTCCATGATCCAGGCAACCCCAACTTCCCACAGCTGAGAAGGGACATGCTGGTTCTGAATGAAAGGGACGAAACCCAACAAAAACCTCCCAAGAGAAAAGACAGATAAGAAAATGGAATGGAAATAGGCATAGCTCAAGGCCCTCCCACCATGGAGGGGGACTGAGGTCCAGGGATTATTGTAAATAACCAGTCTGCCAGGCCCAAGGTCTGTGCACTTTAGGTGCATTGCTCCATTTCATCATCACAACCCCAATGCGGTAGATGCAACAAAGTTCTTGTTACAGGTGAGTAAACCGAGGCTGAGAGGGGTGGAGTGACTTACCCGAGCGTCACAGCTAGTTAGCAGTGATGCCTGGACTGAAACCCAGGCATTCTGCCAGCCACCCCACCCCCCAGTCTTTCTCCTCAGGCTCCGCCTTCCTCCTCATCTCCTCTCCTCTCAGGTTCCCATTGTCATCTTTATTCCTTTGACTCCCAAGTCCGTCAGCCCAGCTCCCAGGTCTCACCTGAGCTTCAGCCTTCCTGACCTGTCTCAAGCTTAATGTGTCCAAAGGTGAGTCCTCACTCACCCTAAAGCCACATCAACTCACTTCCCAGTGGGCGTCTCCACCAGCCACCCTGCTGTCGAAAGTCAGCAGCCTAAACTCCACTCTCCCTCACTCCACATCCAACTACCAAGGCACTGCCCAGGGCCTCCCATGCAACTTTCTCCTTCCCACCACTACTTCCCACATGCTACAAGGGGTCTCCAGTCCTGCCTCCTCCCCTTCGCCCTCCACGATGTGCAGGGGATCGGCCTAAAATACAAATATAAAATATGATCCTGCCACTTTCCTGCTCATTACCCTTCTACTGCTTCCCAGTGTTCTCAGGATTCAGGCCCTCCAGGATCTGCACCTGCCCCTTCCCCAGGTCAGCTCTTGTTGTGCCTCCTTCCTGCGTGCTCTATCTCACTGAACTTCTTCCATTCCTCCATACACCAGTGTCTCTCTGGATGCTGGGCCTCCTCGCTTGCTGTTCCCTCTGCCTGGAATACTCTTCTCCAATACTCTTCCCCACCCGGCGTGTTTGCAGGACTCCTGCTCAGGCTTCACTCTCAGTTCAGAAGTCCAAAGTCATGGCTAGGATGTCTGATGTCTGAATCCACTCCCTCCACGTCTCTGCCCACACATGCTCTGAACTTTTCTCATCACACAGCTTACCAGCAACAAACCCCACCCCCTCACCCCCCGACACACACATATACACATATACCTTTGAGCCCTACTGTTGTTGGGTGCCGTCGAATAGATTCAATTGTGGCTCATGGCAATCCCGTGTGATAGTGTAGAACTGCCCCAAAGGCAGGTAGCCAGGTCTTTCTCTCCCAGAGCCGTTGGCTGGGTTCAAACCGCCAACCTTTCAGCTAGTAGTCGTGGGCTTAACCGTTGGTGCCACCAGGGCTCCTTGTGCGCTCTGCTAGAGAGGGGTTTAGCTGTTCCTCCCAGCAAAGGCACTTAACAAATGTTTGAGAGAGGGGAAGCGATTCTTCAAGGCCACACAGCCGAGTGACAAAGGCAGGACTGGAACCTGGGCCACCACCACCACTCCGAACTTGGGAGAACTCGCTGTCCTCTGCGCCCTGCCTTCCTACCCCACAGGTTC
>NW_004443966.1:13722301-13725793 GCF_000243295.1 Trichechus manatus latirostris | reverse complement strand
GGGAAAATTCGGGGTGGGAGGCGCCGGACTCGGAAGAACAACTTTGCTCGCTCGGGCCCCCAACGTATCTGCAAACCCCCGCGCCACCTCCAAGTTCTTGGGGTCCCTCCAGTCCTTAATGGGACTTGGATTCTGCTGTTACTTAAGAGGCTCACTCCCTGCTAGGAGGGAACCCAAGAATGTGGGAGTGTAATGGAAGACTCGGTGGAGAAGGGTGCATGCCCCCTCCCCCCACCCCATCCCCCCAAGAGAAGAAATGAGGAGCGGCGTTTCTCTCACCCAGGGGAAGAAGTTATTTTATTTAGTTGGAAGGGGCCTGGGCAGAGCAAGCGGCTTGGAAGCCGCCTTTTAAACTTTGCCTCCAGTCTGTCTCCGTCTTTTTACTAACCGGAAACATTAATTCAACAGGCGTTCATTAAGCATCTTGGGTGTGCCCGGCGCTGCGCCAGGCACTAAGGGGGTGGGCTAGGTGAAGCTGGGCGGGGCTCACAGTCCGGTAGGGGCTGGGAGGGACAGAGCCCGAGTGGGTGGTGAGAGGTAATCTCTGAGGGCTTCGTGGAGGAAGTGGCACTTGAACTGAGCCTCTGAGGACTCACAGGGAAGAAAAGTTGTTCCAGCCAGGAGACAGTTTGGGGAAAGACAAGGAGTGCAGTGGTGCTGGTGCTTTGTGGGTGTGAAGGGAAGTGGCTGAGGATGCTACCTGATTGTGAAGGGACTTTAATGGCCACAGGGGCTGGGACTAGAGTGAGGCGCCTAGAGCACAAAATTTAAGGAGTCACTCACTCAGAGCAGAGCACAACCCTGGAAGTGAGAGCCTCCTTTTGGGCCCTAGGCCCCTCAGTTGTTGCACCCTAGTTCTTAACCCGAATAGTAAGCTGAGGATGCTGCTTTTATTCTGCAGGCACTGGGGAGCCATGGAAGGTGTTTGAGCACTGGTGTGCTTAGAGCCAGTTTTAGGAAGTTTGTGATACGATTTGTGATAAGATGAGATGTCTGAGAGACTGGGCTGAGGGTAGCTCTTTCTCCTGCTACTGAGGCACTGTGGACAGTGCTTTCTTTTTCACTTTTAGAAACAATTTACTGAGTACATACTGTGTTCTTTAGCCCCATTAGGTCATCTAAGCATTGCCTCACCTATAAAGTATTATTTTACTGTGGTGGAAACTGGCTCAGAGGAGCTAAGGAGCCTGCCTAGGCTGAGTCATGCACCCCAGACTGTCTGCCACAGCACGTGCCCTGTGGCCTTCTACCTCCTCCAAGGAGGTCCCAGCCTACTTGCCAGCTGTCTTCTAGGGAGCTTCTGACCGAGGGACATCTCTGTTCTGGATCCCCATCAAGGTGGGGGTCTGTGGCTGCCCTGGTTAGAACAGCCTGTGGGTATCAGATATGGTCACCACTTTGTCATATGCATGGGGCTTCCTTGTCCAGCAGCTTACTCAGTCCTCACAACTTCCCAGTGAGCTGCCAGGTAACATTTCCAAAGTACAGATGAGGAAACTGAGGCCCACAGAGGTATGTCACATGCTGCCAAGAACTAAATTCAGGGCTCTGACTCCTGGTCTCTGTTCTTACTGCTCCACCTTGGCTGCCAGGGAGTGATATCCCCCTTTGCTTCTGCACGAGCTCCCCACCAGCCAGCGTGTTCCCTGGGGATGACGTGAGGGGCTGTCTCTCTCCCAGGGTGTCTCTGCCCCCTCCCTCCAGTGGGTGCTTCTGGGCTCATTCCCAGTATCATTGCTGCTCAAGACAGAGGGCAGAATCATCCAACCCAACTCCTCGGATGCTTGCATTACCTCTACTACATCCATGCTTTACTTGCATACCCCTAGTGACAAGGCACTCAGTACCTCTCTAGCTTCCAACTATTCTGTTAGACATTTTCTTGTATTATAATCAAAGTAATACATGCCTGTGATTAAATCAAACAGTACAGAGAACTCAGAGTAAAAAGCAACAATCCTCTGCCCTACCGCTTCCCTACACCAGAAACAACCGCATTAGCCTGTTTAGCTGTTCATATTTTTAAGTAATAGGCTTATAATAATAACAGATACTTATGTGGTGCTTTCTGTGGGCTAGGTACTATTCTGAGCTCTTTGCATATATTAACTCACCTCAACCCTTGAGGTAAGATCTATTACCCCATTTTACAGATGAGGAAACTGAGGCCCAAGAAGTTAAATAACTTGCTCAAGATCTAGTAGCAGAACTGGGATACGAGTTCAGGCAGTCTCCAAAGTCCATGCTCTTAAATGTTAGGCTCAACTACTGTTTCTTGGTTTATATGACCTACTGACTTCCTGCTATGAGTTGGCCCACTTATACCTCCCCCAAGGAGCCCTGGTGATGCAGTGGTTAAGCACTTGGCTGCTAACCAAAAGATCAGTAGTTCAAACCCACCAGCTGTTCTGCAAAAGAAAGATGTGGCAGTCTGCTTCTGTAAAGATGACAGCCTTGGAAGCCAGGGCTTCAAACTAGTTTGTTCTAGTTCGAACCCCTGCTGAGAATTCGCATTTCTAACAAGTTCCCAGGCAATGCTAATGCTGCTGGTTAGGGACCAATTCTGAGAACCACTAGTAGAGTGTAGAGCAGTGGTTCTCAAAGTTTATTATACGTAAGAATCACCTGGGGATCTTGTTCAAATGTCTGTTCTCATTCAGTATGTCTGGGGGTGGAAATGCAAATTCTCAGCAGGGATTTGAACCAGAAAGAACTGGTTTGAAGCTGTGTTGGAAACCCTGTGGGACAGTTCTACTGTGTCCTGTAGGGTCACTGTGAGTCGGCAACTCGATGGCAATGGGTTTGATTTTGGATACCTCCCCTATCTTCCCAAGATGGTTCTTTTTATCACTACGTTTTGTTTTTCTGTCGGTTACTGTATTCGTTTCCTAGAGCTGCTGTAACAAAATGAAACAAAGTGTGTGGCTTATAAGATCAGAAATGTATTGTCTCACAGTTCCTTGAGGCTAGGAGTCCGAATTCAGGGTGCTCAGCAGGGCCGTGATGTCTCTGTCTGCTGTAGGGGAAGATCCTTCCTTGTCTCTTCTGGTAACCCCAGGCATTCCTTGGCTTGTAGATGTACCTTCACATGGCTGTCTCTTCTCTTTTATAGGACACCTTTCAGATTGGATTAGTGCCCACTCTACTCTGCTATGACCTCATGTTAACAAATAACATCTTCAGAGATCCTATTTCCAGGCAATGTCATGTTCACAAGTACCAGTGGTTAGGACTTCAACATAAACTTTTGAGGGACACAGTTCAATCCATAATAGTTACCTTTGTAGCCTTAAGGGATGTACATAAACCATTATTTCTCTTTTGGTCAATTATAGGCAGTATCTCTTGATTGTCCACTTTTAAAAGGAGGATATTAATACCCTACCCTTACCTTCAGCTTTCCTCACCCTTTCTCCTAACTCCTATCAACTCCTTCAAGTTGTCAGTTGATGATATTTATCTGCTGTTCTGTAACCATAATAGTCTTCCATG
>NW_004443966.1:13699576-13722201 GCF_000243295.1 Trichechus manatus latirostris | reverse complement strand
ACCCTTTCTCCTAACTCCTATCAACTCCTTCAAGTTGTCAGTTGATGATATTTATCTGCTGTTCTGTAACCATAATAGTCTTCCATGTTTTGTATGTGGATTGAGTCTAAGCATGGAAAATCAATATACAATATTTATGTTATTTTTGCCATGTAAATATTTTTCCCTACAGGTTCAGTGATCACACTTGCTTTCCTATGGTGCTTTTGTTTTTTTCTGGAGTTTCTAATTGCCTTTATTTTTTTCTCTCATTATTTACGTTCGTTTTCTCATTTTTTGTTCAAGCTTTCCATCAGGTCAGGTGTTTATATAGATTCTTTATAAGGAATCAAAATCAGTCCCTCTAATGTCTCCATCCGTGGGTCTCTGCTTGACTCCCCCAGGATGAGACCGCTTCCTTTTCTGCCAGGTAGTCCTGCAGATGCTGCTAACTGCTTTGAATATTTGAGCTGTATGGTATGCGCTCCCCGTCTGTCATGGTATCGGTTTCCCCATATGGTAGACTTGTAAAGCTGTGGAGGAGAGTAAAGCCAGCCTTGTTTCAGGTTTCCTGCCATTGTTCTCAGCAGCGATTGTTGGTGATAGAGACCTAGGACTGGTTGGACTGGGGGCTCAGTGTGTGGAGTCAGGAATGCGGGTCGGGCTTGAGGTTGCTCATCCCCAGGACAGGGCTGGAGGAGAGGATGCCTTCATACCCCATGACCTGCCTCCCGTAGTCAGGGTCTCAACAGAAGAAAACCAGTCCTATGCTGATAAATCTGGATTCCCAAGCTGGATGTCTGGCCTGTGCCTGCCTTTTTTTCCTGCCTTGCTCAGCTAGGCTGGACTAATGACAGGGATCCCTGTGACTGAGATGCCTTCCAAGGTAAAGAAGGAAACAGTTACTGAGCCCGTAACAGGTGCCCAGGGTCCACAGCTTCCAGGGACCCACATCCAAGTGCTTCTTCCAGTTTTCAAAAGCTCTTAATACCTTATGCCAAACATCCCACTCTTTGCCCAGTTCGGAGGTTTCCAGAGGAAAAGGAGCAAAACACTGAGGGGTCTTACCCATCTCCATCCATGTTCTTTGGGCCTGGATGTTAGCATTGTCTGCTTTTTGAGGACTTGCCCTGATGGTCACTAACAGGAAGGGCAGGGTGGGGTCTCCGTGCTGGTCCTCATCTCAGGCCCCTGAGAAGTCCTCACAGTTGATTTCTGAGTATCTGCCCAGTCCAAAGACCCAGCCAATCCCTCCCTTTCTTCTTCTCCCTCCAGTAAGCCAGGCGTCTCACCTCGATGCAGTGCCTTTCTGCACTTCCAGCCCCAGCCTTTGATCCTGCTTTCCTCCTAGGTAAATTCACCCATCCATGCTTCAAGCCTCCCTTCCTTCAGGTAGTCTTTGTCTACTGTTCCAGGCCCCACCGAGCCCTTTCTACCGTATACCATATGGTTTATTGTAACAACCAGAGCAGAATAGTGAGCTGTTCAGAGCACAGGCCTTGAATTCAGATAGAGCTGGGCTTGAATTCTGTGCTATTCAGGACTCCTGGGTTGCAAGTGACAGAAATCCAGTGTGAACTGCAACACCCTTAGCAAAAAGGAATGTATTGGCTCATGTGACCAGCCACTGGCTGTGGGGATGCCTGGAGCTGGGGACCTGAACACTGTTAGGGCTGTTTCTCCCCTTTCCCTGATTCTTTCCACAGGGCTGCTTGATTCTCACCTGACTGACCCTTGAGACTGGAGCACTGGCTGCCGGCAGCCCTGGGCTTAAATCCCTAAAGCCCCAGTATCAGAGAGCAACTAGCTCCAGTTAGAAAAGTCCCACGGTGCCAGCCTGGATCACAGACCCTCTCTGTGGCCAAGGAAACCTCGTCTCTTACCAGGAGAAGCAGGGAGTGGGAAATAGGTCAACAAAAGGACTAGTCACTGCAGCTCCTTACTAGATGGGCGACCGTGGCTAAATCCCTCACCTGCTCTAAGCCTCACAATCCTCATCTGTAAAATGGGGTAACAGTTCCTGCCTCCTGTGGTTGCCACGAGGATTAGATGAGATGGTGCAGGTAAAACTCCTAGCGCAGCAAACAGTTGGCATTCAGTAAGTGTGGGGACACTGAGTAGAGATGACAGTAAGACATAGTTGATTTAGGGAAGGCCCACTCCACCTGTCTTACCTGCTACCACAGCATGATAAAATCCCTGAGAGCTTGTCTCCCTGGTCTTCGGGTTTGGCTACCAGCCCAGGGCAGACCGTTCTTGGGATTGACTGAAAAAGATCCTGGAATGAAACAGAAGGAAAGCCAACAGCTGCATTGACAGAGGAAAGCCTCTAAATCAGCCAAAATTACTGATCTTAAGCCAGGTACTGAGCTGAGAACTCTGGGGAATACAGGGACATGTCACACCTCTCCTGTTCTTGGCACATAGGTTTCACCATATCGAAAATGTGGTGAAAAACAGGTGAAATTATACGCTGCAAATTAGTAAGTAAGCACAAGTCAGCCTGTGTGTACCTTGCTTATTGGGTGATCTGTCCCTGGATGGAAGTTAAAAGTACAAGCTCTGGAGCCTAATCATTTAGGTGCAAATCCTTAGCTGTGTGACCTCGGGCAAATTACTTAACCTGTTGGGCCTCAGTTTTCTCACTTGTAAAATGACAGTAGTATTTTAACCTCAGAGTGTTTCTGTGAGGCTTAAAAGAGTTAAACGAGATACTACATGTAGAGAGCTAACAATAGTGCCTGAAACATAGAAAGTGTCAATAAAGGTTAGCAACTGTCATCGTCATGATCATGTTTTACATTTTTTAGCTACGTTCATATCCTTTGTTTATTTTAATCTTCCCATCAGTCCATGGGGGAGAGAGTCCAACAGTTGTTATCCGTGTTGGGCAGTTTTTTCTTGAAGCACGGAAGGGCTAAGGCCAGGGCAGCTGCCGTCTACTCCCTTGACCGCAGGGCCAGACCCTAGTGTTTCCAACAATAATCCTTTCCCTAGAACTTAACCTTGTGTTTCCCCCAGCCCTCTCTGTGGCTCATGTCTGGGGGAAGAGTCCCACAGGAGGAGGAGCAAAGACCTGACCCTCTAGTCTGGTTCCTTCCAGGCACGGCTCCATCAAGGCTGATGAGGCTGCCCCAGCTCCCTTCCACGTCGACCTCTGGTTCTACTTCACCCTGCAGAACTGGGTTCTGGACTTTGGCCGCCCCATTGCCATGGTGAGTGTGAAGCTGTGGACGGAGCCCTGACCAGGAGTGAGGAGACTTAGTGTGACCTGTATTAGCTAAGTGACCTTAGGCAAGTCACTTCCCTTGCCGGCAAACTGAGAGAATGGGCCTGGATGCTTTCAGCTCCTTTAGCTCTGTGAGTGTGGCCATTGAGGCAGCTGCCAGCATGCTGGGGAACCAAGGGACCTGAACAGTCCTACCACACCCCAACCCTCATGGGACACCTGGGTGCCCTGACCATCATAGGCCCACTATTAATCTAGTGAACCAGGTTTAACCAAATCACTGAGACAGGAGTAGAGGAAAGGAAGCAGAGCAGCCTCACTGTCCTTCCGCATGACCTGCGGATATTCTTTTTCTGAAGGTGAAGGGCAGCGGCTGGTTCTGCGTATTATATGTGACTCTGAGACTCGGATCATTCTTAGTGCCGTCTGGTGAAGACATCTCCTCGCCCCCAAGGCTGCCTGATATGTTGATATCCAGTAATGGCCTCCACAGAGGAGGTTAATACTGGAACAATACCAAAGCCCCTCCCTTGTCATGGATGGATGGATAGATAACAGAATGTGAAAAAAATTCAGTGAGGTATCACCATGTACAAAATTGCTGATCTGTGTGCGTGTGTGTGTGTGACAAAATTAACAATATCCAATGCTGAAATCGATGCCTTGTCCATGCCAGCGATAATGCAAACGCGCAAAGCCCTTTTGGAAAGCAGCTTTGCGAGACATTAGTGCCTAACATGAAAAGTGCTTGATACGTTTTTACTGAATGAATAAGAAGAGGAAAAAATGGCAGCTAACATATACTGAGCGCCTAATCTGTTCTGAACTCTTTACGTGTTCCAACAACGATTCTCACACCAAGCCTGTTATAGTCCCTGTTGTAGAGATGAGGAAACTTGAGGATAGAGAGGGTAGGTAACCACCCCAAGGTCTCACAGCTAGCAAATGGAGGAGCCAGGATCTGAATCCAGGTACTCTGGGTCCAGAACTCACCCGTTCCCAACATGGTTAAACTCTCTCGTGTGTGTTTCAAGAATCCTAATATGTTTATCCCTCCTGAGCCAGTAAGACAGATTTGGAGAATCTTCCCTGAGGAAGTGATCAGCTAGAAGAGGATCAGCTCTGCACCCAAAGATGTTCATTGCAGTGTTGCTTAAAATAGCCAGAACTTGGGAGAGACTTCAGTGTCTAGCAGTAGGGATGGGGGAAATCAATACTGCTGTTTCCAGTATAGGGAATGTTAACTTGGCCATTAAACAGGAATTATGGAGATATAGAGCAGCCTGGAAAATGTCTACAACTTAATGTTTAAGGAGAAAAACAGTTCCTAAGGGGCAGGTAGACTGACTGATGGCAAGGTGGTAACGATTTTGTATCCCCGGGACGGAAGACTTGAAAGGATAAAGAAATGCTGCCTGGCAGTGGTGTCAGGAGGAAGAGCGATGGTGGGTGCTGGTAGGTCCTTGCTGCAGACTTTGTGTGATGTTGTCATGTTGCTTTTTAAATGTAGGAAAAAGGAAAGGCACTGAGCCAGGAGTCAAGACACCTGGTCAAGTATGCAGGTGACCTTGGACAAGTCACTGTCCTCTGGGCTTCAGTTCTCTCATCTGTAAAAAGATTGCTCTGAGCCCCCTTCCAGCTTGAATAATAATAATAATAATACAACCTGTTGCTGTTGAGTTGATTCCAACTCATAGTGACCCTATAGGACAGAGTAGTACTGCTCCATGGGGTTTCCAAGGAATGGCTGGTAGATTCGAACTGCTGACCTTTTAGTTAGCAGCCAAACTCTTAACCAGTGCACCACCAGGTTCACGAATTTGTGGCCAAAGGAGCCGGCCATCAAACTGTGGTGTCTGGGGGGCGAGAAGATGGAGTCAGGAGTGGGCTCATAGCTTGTGGCTGTCTTCACTCACTAGGACTCAGTCTCAGCTGGCCTAATGGGGGTCTCCTGCTGGACAAATTACTTTCCCCCTCCTGCCCAGAGTTGCTGTGGCCATGTAACCCTAAGTGGGGCTCATTGAGAGCACCTCCCAGGCTTGCCCAGCCAGGAGAGGCTTCTGAGGACCAGAGCAAATTAACACCTGGCTCATGTGTACGCCAGAGCTTTTCAAATGTATGCATGATATCCCCAAATTTGTAACAACTAAAAAAAAAAAAAAACTTTTAGAAATTATAAAAGTAATATTGTTGTAACAAGTGAGTTCATACCCAAGTGTACAAAAAAAAGATGGGTTAAACCTTCCCTACCCCCTTTCCATTTCCACCCCTGACAGTTTGGGGCACATCCTTCCACTCCTTTCTCTGCTCATACTAACATATACATACAGAGGGGTTTTCTTCCCTTGCCTTTTTTTTTCTAACCAAAATGAGATTGTACTTTACATGTTAGTCTGCAACATGCTTGTCTTAGGAGATATTGTGCATATCTCTCCACGTCAGTACACATAAGGAATCCTTTCTCTCAATGACTTCTTCTGTAGTCAAGATGTACTATAATGTAACAACTAGTCCTGTTTGGATGAACAATCAGCCTATTTCTATTATTTTACTGTCACAAAATATTTCATTGATAGAGATAAAGATATAGAGATGCACACATAGAGTGAGAGAGAGAAAAAGAGATTGAGACTCCTATATCCTGGAGGTTTTATTTCTGCAGGTTAGCTTTATCCAGCGAGGCATTTCTAAGTTAAAAGAGATGCATGTTAAATTTTTGATTGAAACTCTTAGTCATTATACATATTCTCAGCCAACATATACTAGAAGCACGGTTTTGGGTTTTTGTGACATAGGGGGTCTTCGCATGGACCCTGACGAGGCCAAGACTTGATAGATGGAGGGCAGGAGAGAGGGCATTCCAGATGGGGGGAGCTGCCCCTGGCCTGCCTTTCTCTCTCAGGGAAGGTAGGAATTGAAGCTACTTTGTAGAATGTACTTTTTTCTACTTTGTTATACTTTCACCTGATCTAGAAGGGTCCATCACTCAGTAGATAGAGAATCTTTCCACACCTGGGGTGGGGCTCCTGGCCTGGGAGACAAGCCACTGACCTAGTGGTCAGGAGACCTTGTCATCAACATAAGATCTAGAGTACCAGAGCCCTAAAGGTCCAAGTGAACAACATGGTGGGCCACCCTAGTTGTGTTACATATGGGGAAACCGAGGCTCAGAGAGGTGAAGGACTTGCGCCAACTTACCCAGCAAGTTGGTGGCACAGCTGAACCCCAGAGCAGCCTCCTGACTCCCAGGCTGGTATCCAGGGACATTGATTTAGGACCCACTGGGAGAGACACAAAAGGTCAGGCAGCAAGTTTGCATCTACTGTGTGACTGGGGACAAGTTGATTTACCTTCTCTGGGACTCAGTTTCCCTGTCTGGTAATACCTTCTGTCTGGGGTTGCCATGAGGATCCGCAGAGATCACAGAAGGATGTGTGTGTGATTGTGGTGGGGGGGGTTTGGGGGGAAAGGTGGCTGACTTCCTGAGGGCCTTGTGGGCTGTGCCTGGGTGAACACCATTCCCTCCCCTCCTCCTCAGCTGGTGTTCCCTCTGGAATGGTTTCCGCTCAACAAGCCCAGTATGGGGGACTACTTCCACATGGCCTACAACATCATCACACCTTTTCTTCTGCTCAAGGTATGGTCTCAGGCCCCCGCCTCCTCAGGCAGCACCCTCCCCTCCTTCCTTCGTATGTCTGTCTGGGCTGGGAGCTGGGCGGAGCCCTGGGAGCTGGGCGGAGCCCTGGGCCGAGCAGAATCAGGCTTTTCCCCTGCCTGACAGGATGAAGGCTGTGATCAAGGAAGACTTCAAGTGCCTGTGGGTTCCAGGGGAAGCAGGGGCTGCCTCTGGGCAGGAGGGATGGAGGAGGCCTCCCCAGAAGGGACGTTTGATGTGGACCTCAGCCCTGTGTGCTGGGAGGTGAATGGAAGAGGTTCAGGGAGCAGGCTCTGAAGACAGGGGTGTGCTTAGGAAACCATAAGGCATTTGGGGAAGCCGAGGTGGAAGGAGTGATCGGGATGCCCAGGGAGAGGTCAGGGATGATTGGGAAGGCAGGTTGGGACCGGATGGCAGGGGGCCTTTTGGCCTGGGATCCCTGATGTCACTGGGACCAGGACTGCCAGCTTTGCCCTTTGCCAACTAAGAGCTCTTAAGACAACTGCCACCATCCACTATCCCCATCATTTTGTTTTTAAGAAAGAAACCTCAAATTTTCAAAAGTAGGAAGGTTATAATCTCAGAATTCAAAGGAGTATTTCCAGTTAAATGATTTAGCTACAGAAGCACCCCCATCCCCATGTTTGCTGTGGACCAATCACTCAGAAATCGGAGGGTCCCTTCAGCAGCTCGACCCAGCCACCCAGGGGTGTTGTGGCTGTAGATGCATCTGGGGCAGTGGGACGATGGGCCTGGGGCCTAGAAGCCTGTCACCTCCAGCTTCTTTGTGACCTTAGACAAGGAGCTGGTCCCTCTGTCTATTTCTGTCCTGGGAAAAGGGGGTGCTGGTCTCCCTGGTCCCTACCTGGTTCACAGGGATTACGTGAGAATCTGGAGGCTGGCATGGGGGATCACCAAAGGGACCCACCAACTTCCAAGTGACTTCCCATCCGGTGGCATCCATACCACCCCAGGTGTCGGGAGGGAAGCAGAAGGTGTCACATACTGTGATGGAGGAAGGGGTCGGGCTGTTGGGACTCACCTCACTCTGCACCCCAGCTCATCGAGCGGTCCCCACGGACCCTGCCACGCTCCATGATCTACGTCAGCATCATCACCTTCATCATGGGTGCCAGCATCCACCTGGTGGGTGACTCTGTGAACCACCGTCTGCTCTTCAGTGGCTACCAGCACCACCTGTCTGTACGTGAGAACCCCATCATCAAGAACCTCAAACCAGAGACTCTGGTGAGGCCGCCTCCCCCTCCCTGCAACGGAGCACCGTTGGCACAGTCTGTCCTGGGGGCGGGGGGGTGGGGGTGGGTAAAGAAATTGCTCTGCCCCTCATTCCGGTAGGTGAGGGCTCTGTTGCCCTGGCCAGGCGGGGATGCTCATGTACTATTAGAAATAACACGTCAGCTGGCTCCCACCTGGGCCCCATGGTAGAGGCCAGGCCCTGAGGGTAGGGAATGAGGGCAGGTGGGGGAGGCTGGAGAGTGGGGAGGGTGGCCAGAGGGGCTGCTTGGGGCCAGGCACCCTCCCTGAAGGGTGTCTGGCTCTAACCGGCTGTGTCCCCATCTCCTGCAGATCGACTCCTTTGAGCTGCTCTACTATTATGACGAGTACTTGGGCCACTCCATGTGGTGAGTGATGGGTCCAGTCAGGGCCTGGAGAGTGCACGCAGCCAGTCTGTCTATTCCCAGGGTCTGGACCCTGTCTTCATGTGTCAAGTGGAGCAGCTGCAATGGCGTTCTCTTCCCCTAAGAGGGCTCTGTGAGCGCGGCCACAGGCTGGCCTGGGCCCCGGCACCCTGCCTGCCTTCTCCTAGCCCGCAGTGCCCGCGACGGCCACAAGAGGGCAGTGAGCGGCTGTCGTCCCTGCCTTGCCAAGCCTGGAGGCTGAGGAGGCTGAGGGAGGAGGAGGAAACAGCCCTGATAAACAGCCCCGCAGATGGTTAATGCGGGCATGGGGATGAAGAAGGCGGTCCCTCACCCAGATCAGGCTTGTGGTCTGTGGCATGGAGGCAAGGAGGAAACAGGACCAGGTTGGGGGTATAAGGTGCTGTTTGTGCTCTCCTGCACCCCAGGGGCGCACACCTCCACCCCACCTCATCGCGCGGTCTGGAGGAAACCTCAGACATGTGGGCTCAGCCACAGGAGATTCAGCTGGGAGAGGTCATCTGATCCAAGCCTTCACTTCGCACAGGATAAACTGAGGCCAGAGGAGGGCTGGGAAGGGTCAACAGCTAGTGAGTGACAGAACTACCCTGAAACCTGGGCGGCCTCCCTCCTGAGTGAGGGGGCTCGGTCGCTTCACACACACTCTGCCCTTGTGTTTCCAGGGTCTGCTTCAGGCATGGAAAGTGGCTCCTCCTGGCTCAGCGCGTTGGGGGGTCTCTGGGCAGTGTCTACGGGCTCTCCCCTGGCCTTTGCCAGCAGACCCTTCCCTTGGAAGGGTGGGGAAGGGAGGAGCAGAGACCTGGAGAAACAGCTGGAGAGAACATGGGGTGTAAGGGGTGGTTGAGGGGGAGCGAGGAGGGTGGACACACAGATGGCCTAAGAGAAAGGGGTGTATGTGAGTGAGAGTCAGCACAGGTGTGCGGGCAGAGCCTGCGTATGGAGAGGACAGGGAGGCACCTTTGGGGTGAGATGTATGGCATGGGAGGGGTGAGGCTGTGGGCTGAGTGGGGTGGGGGTGTCTCAGAGCCCTTGGAGGCTGCCAACAGGTGCTGTTCTCTTTTCTTTTTTAACCTAGCCCTCGTCCTCTGTCTCCTCCCTCGACCTCCTCCCTCATCCTCTCTCCTCAGCCCTGCAGGGCACACCTGTTTCAGCCATTGTGGGGCTGGGGCTGCTTGTGTTTGGGGTATGTGTGTGAGACCAAGACACCCCACACACCCGCCCCCACATGGAGTGAGTGAAGTGCAGGGTCCCAGGGTCCCCACCCCATAGCCTCGGCCTCTGATTTGCATGTGCCCAGGGAGCCGGCCTAGTCGTCCTGGTTCCATTCCTGTCCCACCCTGGGTCTCCAACACAGGAAAGGCTGAGCAGGGGTGGGCACCCTCATCCAAGTCAGGTATTTTGTATGCCATGAAGTGATACCTACGGGAAGGTGCAGGGCACGGGCTGAGGATTGAGGAGGCCCGGGAGGAGGGTGGCTGGGGCGGCCAGGAGGCCCTAAGGCTCTGGCCTCCCTGTTGCAGGTATATCCCCTTCTTCCTCATCCTCTTCATGTACTTCAGCGGCTGCTTCACACCCACCAAAGCTGAGAGCTCGATGCCAGCGGCAGCCCTGCTCCTAGTGGTGCCCAGTGGCCTGTACTACTGGTGAGTGGACACTGGCCCCGGTCGGGGTTGGTGTGGGGGTTGCTCAGTGAGCCACGGCATTGAAACTCCGACCCGGCCACAGACTTGCCGAACCACCCCAGGTGAGGATCGCCCTCTCAGGCCCTGTTTCCTCCTCTGTCTAGCCAGGAATGTGACGGTACCTTGTGGCGCCTCTTTGTTACCAGGAAGCCAGGCCTGAGTGTGGCAGGGAGTTGGGAGGAAGCAGCGAGGTTGCACCACCTCTCTCTCTTTGTGCCCCTCCCGCCTCTTTGCCCCACCTCCCAGCACCTCAGTGCCACCTGGGGCCAGAAGAATCCACCTCTGACACCAAGCCCTGTAGAACCCCGTGGGCCTCAGTTTCCTCCTCTGTGAAATGGGGATGATGATACCTGCCTGGTTCCCCTCCAGCTCTCCCTTCGCCTTTCGGACAACCCAGGCTTCAGCCAGGGTCTTACCCTTCTTGTCACTGCTACCCAGGGGACAGGTTCCTGGGGACCGTGGGTGTCATAGGAAGGACCTGGGTCAGGACTGGGCTGAGAGGAGGTCTCCCTGAAAATGAAGAATCTCCTCCAGGGCCTGCCCCTCACTGGCTGAGAGGTCAGCTGAGACAGCGTTAAAAGAAATAGATACAGACCACAGCAGGCGGAAAAGAGGGTAGACACAGGGACCTTCCTCCCCGTGGTGTGTTGGTACAGTGGTAGCTACAGTCATAGAAGTAACCCTCTGCTGAGCGAGACGCTTGTCCAAGTGAGAGATGTATGTACATCGCTCATCGCGGTAACCCGCGGAGGTAGGACCAGTTATGGCACAGTGGTTAAAAGCTCAGCTGCTTACCAAAAGGTTGGCGGTTCGAATCCACCAGCCGCTCCTCGGAAAGCCCATGGGGCAGTTCTGCTCTGTCCTATAGGGTCGCCATGAATCCGAACCAATTCGATGGCAATGGGTTTGGTTTTTTTAATAGGTTATAAAACAAGGGCTCCAAGATGTCATGTAACTTCTCCAAGGTTGCACAGCCATTAATTTGCAGAGCTGTAGTTTCCTGAACAGGATGGGTCAGCACTGCAGTTCTCCCCAGAGGCAGGAGAGTGGACCAAGTGACCTCTCAGAATCCCTTCAAGTGTTACCGAGCTCCTGGCTATGTGCTAGGAGTAGCGTTGGGAGCTGCAGGGAACCCTGGGAGATCTGAGACTGTCTCAGCCTTCAGGGAGCTAGTTAATGACAGCTCTATAAATTGGAACATTCCCAAACTCAAATGCCAACAACAAGCTGGTAACAAATGCATCAAGCAGGCAGCACATGAGGCAACAGGGAAGGGTGGGGACCGTGGCAAACTGTTGGCCAGCGCTCTCTCTAAAAGGGGGGCGGCTTCCTCCTCTAGTCAGCTGTTGTCATGTGTGACCAGAGAGGCCAGACATCCACTTTTTCAGGTGATCTGCTGTTTAAATAGTGGCAACTGTTCAAGTAAACCAACATGCTGCATATGGGATGCTGTTAGAGCAGCATGGCTCCCTGGGCCTGGGCGGATAGCATGGTTCTTGGGCACAGGGAGGGGTGCGGGGCACGATGGGGGTGGCCTCGCCCCCCTCACCCCACCCACTGGCCTCTTCAGGTACCTGGTCACCGAGGGCCAGATCTTCATCCTCTTCACCTTCACCTTCTTCGCCATGCTGGCCCTCGTCCTGCGCCAGAAGCGCAAGCGCCTCTTCCTGGACAGCAACGGCCTCTTCCTCTTCCACTCCTTCGCCCTCACCCTCCTGCTTGTGGCGCTCTGGGTCGCCTGGCTGTGGAACGACCCCGTACTCAGGAAGAAGTATCCGGGCGTCATCTACGTCCCTGAGCCCTGGGCCTTCTACACCCTCCATGTCAGCAGCCGGCACTGAGTCCCTGGCACCAGCCGCTGGCACTCTGCTGGGCGGGCCATGGGCCGGGGAGGGCGTCTGAGCAGGTGTGTGTGTCCGCGAGTGTGCGTGAGTGTGTGAGCTACAGACAGAACGTGGGCAGGGCGAGTGCTGTGCACGTGGGTAGGCGTGTGTGCGTGCGTGTGCACGTGTGCACCACTGTGTGTGCCGAGTGTGTCGTAAGACTCCACTGTTTTGGCCAAGTTTCTGTGGGGTTCAGGTCTTTCGAGGTTAGTGTTAGGAAGAGCGTCCAGGCCAAGACCTGGGCCCCTTTCCTCCTTGTGCCCAACTGGACTTGGGGCCACTGACCTCGCTCCTCAGGGCTGTCTCCTGGTGGCTACACAGGAGAAGCCTGGGTGGGGAGGAAGCACGGAGGGGACTTGGCCTGTCCCTCACCACCTGTTCATCCCTCAGGCCCACCCCTGACCTGGAGGCGAGGTTGCATAGGTTCCATGAACTTCCTGTGTGCTGTTGAGCAGATCATTCCCTTCCCTGGGCCTCGTTTGCATCGGATAGTCCCATGGTCTCAACGTGGGGCAGGGAGCTGGGGTTGCGGATTCCTCTTGGGGCAGCCTTGGGACAGGTGGTTATATCCTTGAGGCCCCGCTGCCTGTCACTGCCCTCTCCCACCAGGGTGGTATGTGTGTGCCCCAAACCCTCACCCCACCTCAGGCCTCCCAGCGTGTTGAGCCACTCCCCACCCCAACCCTGCCCCCTAGAAGCCTGAGGCCCAGCTCACTCCTTAACTGCACAAGCCTGAGCTTGGGCCTGGGGATGCTAGTTCTCCCACCATCTCTCCCTACCCCTGTCAAAAACCTGTCGCCCTGCTCCTGCTCCAGAAGAATTGGGAGGCCCCCTTCATGTCAGCCGGCCACAGGTGTCTGAGCTGCATTGAGGGCCAAGTTCGCAAACACTGCACTGGGCCCTCTGGCCCATTATAGAGGTGGGGCAGGCGCCTTGAGGCTCTCCAGTCAGCCTTGTCTCAGACTGACTCACACGCCCAGCCCTGCTCCCAGAAGAGAAGTGTCCTCGTTCCCGGCAGTGGGTCCCGGGCTCCACGTGGCTGAGGCAACACAGCCTCATTTCCTGGCCAGCACTGACCCACATGTGCTTGTAGGTCTCGGGCCTGCCTCGCCTTACCAGGACCCAGCCTTCTTTCCTTGACTTCTCAGGTAGCCCTGCACCTCAGCCTCTCCTGTTATGTTAGGGCCCTCTGCGGCCTCCTTAGCTCCCGCTAGACCAGTCCTCGTTGCTGCCGCCACCGTCTGAGGGTGAGAGGTGCAAATAAAGGCTTGCGGAGCCTGGCTGGCGGCTGCTTCTCACTTTGGGTGTGATTTGGGAGGCAGGAGGGAGTTCCCTGGAGTGAGAGTAGGGAGACTGGGTAATTTCGGGCTCCCCCTGGCAGCAGCCCTAGACGGACCCCAAGGCCTGCCCAGCCTCCCGTCTGGCTGAGAGCAGGCGCTGCCAGGCCCACTGGCCTTCATACCACCTCATAGGCTCTGGGGGTGGGGGATAAGTGGGGCCTCCTCTTCCCTCCTTCCCATCTCTCTTCAGGGGAGTCTGGGGCCTGTGGGGGAAGGCAGGATAGGCGTCCCCAGGTGTGCCTCAGGATGTCCCGCTGAGCCTGCCAGCCGCATTCCAGAGGCTGAGGCCGAGAGGGTGCCCTTTGGGGGGGAAGGTAGGGCCGAGGGAAGGTAGGACTGCTTGTTGGCAGTTGATGCTCAGCTTTGGGCAGTTCCCTTGGGGCCTTGGCTCTTGGTATTCAAAACTGCTCAGCCTCACAGCAGTCACCGGGGTCTCACTCACTGGGGAGAGTGTCATCAGATGACATCGAGGGCAGCACTGAACGGGAGATGGCTGGGACCTTCATAAGCTGGGCCCAGGAAGAAGCCCCCGACAGAAAACTCATGTGATTGCTTCCCGACACCGAGGACCTGCTCCTCCAAACCCCTGCTGCCAGACAGTTCTCGGTGGACGGCCTTGATGACTGTCCTATGAGCAGGGGTGGGTCTGGTTAGGTGGGGCCTGGAGCTTCTACAACTTAGGGGCCTTGATAAGCAAACAGTAAGAAAAAAGAAGAAATTAGGCATGAAAGTGACTATTTAGAAGGGTAAAGAAATTACAGCAAATTGTAGAGCCTTGGACATTTGTCTCCCTCGTAACCTAGCTCTCTGGGAGTTTACTAGGAACGCTTCCCTGCAAGTACTTCTTGACGGCAGCCTGGCTCCACTCCACCTGGAAGCCTGTAGGCTGATGGTTCGCCAAGTGTGGTCCCTGGCTAAGCTGCATGGGGTGGCAGGAGAACTAGTTAGAAATGCAGGTTCCTGGGCCCCGCCCCAGAGCTGTTGAGTCGGAGGCTCCAGGGGTGGGGCTTCCTGGGGATTCTGACACCTGCTCAAGTCAGAGCCACCATAATGGGCCCTGGCTACTCAAAGTGGGCCCTGGACCAGCAGCATTGGGTTCACCCAGGAGCTTGTGAGGCATGCGGGATCTTGGCCCCACCCTGGACCTCCTGAGTCAGCATTTTAACCTCATCTCCGAGTCACTGTTCCCCATGCAGCACCATTCCACAACTCCCCTGGGCTCCCAGCCCTCCCGGGGTCCGGGGCAGGGTGAGGTGGGTCTTTGTAGCAGTTTCTTAGGGCTGTTGTAACAAAGAACCGCACATGTAGGGGCTTAAAACAAGTTAACTCTTCTGTAGTTCTGGAGGCTGGAAGTCCAACATGAGGGTGTTCCATGGCAGCACCCCCTCCGAAGGCTCTAGGGAGAATCCGTCCCTGCCTCTTCCTAGCTTCTGGTAGCTGCTGGCAGCCCTTGGCTTGTAGACATCTCCGTTTCTGCCCATGTCACCACAAGCTTTCTCCCCTGTGTGCCCCTCTCGGAAGGATACCAGTCATTGGGTTTGGGCTCCACCCTAATCCAGTCCAACCTCATCTTCACATGGTTACATCTGCAAACACCCTGTTTCCAAATTAGGTCACATTCACAGGTTCCAGCCGGGATCTGAGTTGGCAGGGGGACGCTATTCAACCCAGTACAGACCTGAGCTTCAGCTCCGTGAGTCCTCTGTTCTGGGGCACGCAGGCCTGGGAGAAGCAAAGTTCAAGGACCTCTGAGGGCCACCTCTGTGCCCTTCACCCAGCAAGTGCTCCCTGAACCTGCCAAGAGCTCAGACTGGGGGCTCGAGGGGTGGAGGAGCCTCGTGGGGAGACAAGCTTGGCCCGGAATTGAGCACAGGGTGGTGGAGAGGAAGGAGGACTGGCATATCAGAGGGCCTGTGCCTGGGCCTGCTGGGCCTGGGGCTCCAGGGGGTGGGGAGAGGGGCAGAGGCTACCAGCAGACACCAAGAACTCCTCATAAACCCTTTAGAAGATGCTGGGGCCCAGTAGGGGCAGGCACAGGACAGAGGAAGAGCTTCCTCCTGCCTAGAGCCCCTCCCGTGTCCAGATAGTGGGGGCAGGAGGGATAGGACCCAGAGGAAGTGTCTACCCCCAGCCAAGAGAGGCCAGGGTTCGAGAATAAAGGAAACAAACTAGAGTATTGGAGGTGTCTTCTGTGTGTGTCTTCCATTTGGTGTTGAGGTGCAGAGCACACAGCCTGATGGGTGCAGCCACCGCTCCACTGCTGGTGTTTTTGACCATATGTGCGACATTCCTTGGAGACACGTAAAAAGAAGAGGGAGTTTGCAAGGGTCTATCAGTTAGGATGCCTCTGGGGGCATGTAACCCCAAGCACAGGAGCCCTGGTGGTGCAGTGGTTAAACACTCGGCTGCTAGCTGAAAGGTTGGCAGTTTGAACCCACCAGCGGCTTCGCTGGAGAAAAGACCTGGTGATCTGCTCCCATGGAGATTGCAGCCTAGGAAACCCTATGGGGTCGTTCTGTCTGTCCCACAGAATCAGAATCGACTCGATGGTGCACACAACAACCCCAAGCACGTGCACTGACCTAAACCTCAAGGAAATGTCTCATCTCCCCCAGGGCCCTCCTTCCCTAACGCAGGGTGACCGCGTGAGTGTAGCCAGCAGAGCTGTAGCCTGCCCTGTTCAGGCTGCCCCACAAGCCTCAGCTCTGCCCAGTGCCCTTCCACGGCCCCGTCTGGCTTCTACCTTCTCCTGCCTTCTGCCTGGGGGCCAGCCTTTCCTCCTTTTCACACCCAGTGGGGAGGTGTCAGGATCTTCAAACTGAAATTCTCGGGTGGAGGAATGGGGAAGAGGTAAATCGAGACACAGTTTGAAGGACACAAGAGAACTTCCCACATGGAGGTGGTCAGGGAGGGAGGGAGAGAGAGAAGACCAAAGGCAGGCCCCTCCAGGTCCATGCTTCTTTGTACAAATTAGAAAGAGGTCTCACTTCCTCTGGCCTGAGGCAGCCCCTCGCCAGGACCCTCTCGCCCCTGGTCCAGGAGCCCTTAAGCAGGGCATAACCTGTGCGGCCAGACCTGGTGGCCTGGCAGAACTCCGGGTTTCAAGCCCCGCGGACAGGCCAGACAGCTGTGGGCAAGGGCCTGCAGCCCCACAACGGGGAACTGGGATCGCAGAGATGGCGTGTGAGACCCCACGAAGGGCCTGCCCAGCCCAGTCGCTCTGGGAAACACCCCCACCCTGCCCTTGTTTCCTTTATGGGGGGAGGGGAGCAGCACAAACCACTGAGGAAATTAGGGGTGTCAGCAGCTTCTGCCGGAAGGGGTGGAGCTGCGGGAGTGAGAGGGTGGGAAAGAAGAAAAGGAGGAGTCTTCCTGAAGGCTAGGGGAAAGCCACCTAAGAGGTGTCCCTCATGTCCCCTGAGGGGCTGGAGACCCCAGCCCAGGCACCCATCCTGACCCGAGGGAGGGAGGGGAACTGACTAGGGTTGAGAACTTGTGTGCTGGCCATTTGATTCTCTCAGCAGCCCTGTAATGTGGCACAGAGAGGAAACTGAGGCACAGACAGGAGAAATGACTCAACCAAGGTCACTCAGCACGTCAGGGTCAGAGGAAGGATTTGAACTCAGATCTGGCAGCCCCAAAGTCTCTGTCCTTTCTACAATCCCACATTCCACAGCTTTGGAGTCAGAGACATGTATCTCTGAGATCTGCCATCTTGGACAAATTTCACGCTTGTCTGCAAGACATGTCCTGAGCCTTAAATATGATACCGTGCGTCCCATGCCCGGCACAAGAGGAGCATATGCCCTCCCCTCCCAGCTGGGTCCCAGGAGAGAGAAGGTCCCCTTGAGGCAGGCACGGGGCAGGGCAGGACCGGCCCCACCCCAGGACCCCCTTTCTGTGTTTCACCGACCTCTTTGGGGTGCAGGGTGCCCAGGGCACTCAGTCCCTGAGGGCTGCCGTAACAACATACCACAAAGCAGGTGGCTTTAAAGAACGCAAATTCAATTTCTCACCGTTCTGGAAGCGAGAAGTCCAAATCAGATGGCGTGGATTCCTTCCGGGGGCTTCCAGAGAGGAGCTGTTCGTGGCTCCCTCCTGGTTTCTGGCGAGCGGGCGATCCCTGGGTTCCTGTGCTGTTTACAGGTGCATCTGCCTCCGTCGTCACATGGCTTCCCTCTGGGTGTGACTGTTTCCGTGTCTGTCCTGCTCTTCATAAAACGCTACTCAGAAGGGATTAGGATTAGGACCCACCCTCCTCCAGGGAGCCCTGGTGAGGCAGTGGTTAAGTGCTCAGCTACTAACTGAAAGGTCAGCGGTTTGAACCCACCAGCTGCTCCACGGGAGAAAGGTGTGGCAGTCTGCTCCCGAAAAGATTTACAGCCTTGGAAACCCTGTGGGGGCAGTTCTACTCTGTCCTAGGGTCACTAGGAGTCAGAATCGACAGCAGTGGGTTTGGTTTTAGTTTTCTACTCTGGTATGATTTCCTTAACTGATAACATCTGCCAGGAAAAGCCGTATTTCCCCAAACAAGGGCACATCCACCGGTGCAGGGGTTAGGACTTCAACATATCGTTTGGGGGGACACACTTCATCCATAACACCCGGGAAGGAACAACAACGTTTGTCATCTTAGCTACAGAGTGTCAGCTTCCCAGGGCAGGGGCTCCTGAGTCTGAGGAGGGCCCCCTGCAGTCCCGCTTCCTCCACAACAAGCCTGCCTCCCCGCCTTCCCAGGCCCTGGCTGGGGCACGAGCTGTGCACCGGAAGCTGGAATCTGACCCCCGTGGTGTTGGGCCCTGTCTCCATGGCAGCGCGGATTTATTACCGAGGCCTCCACCCGGCTTGGCTTGGCGGACTTTCGACTTGAAGCCAGGAGGAAAGGGAACGGAGATCACCGGTCTGGGAGCAGGAGCCCAGGCTGGCACCCAGAGAGCAGGACTGATGGTGAGTGAGGGTCTGTGTGCCCCTGGCCGGCTGACGGGGCTGGGGAGGGGGCAATTTAATGGATGCCTCCCCTGATTGTTGTCTTCTCTGCTTCAGGCCAAGTTTCTTTCCCAAGACCAGATTAATGGTAGGTTGTCTTTGCTCTTTAATTAGCAACTCACAGCGAAATATGGGTCCATTAGGCAATTTGCTCTGCTTGTTTTTTATCAGTAGAAGCAAGGCGGCTGGTGGGGATGCTGGGCCCACCCACGGGCAAGGGGTGGCTGCTGCAGGGGACACGAGCTTGGTGGAGGTGGGGGGTAGGGTGCAAAGGTAGAACAGTGGTTTTTATATTTGTCAGTGTGGTTTACAAGCAGGGGTGATGGGAGAGAGAGCGAACTAGGTTTTCCTCCAGAACCTGATAATTTTTTTTTTTTTGGAAGGAGGGAGTTAGGGGATGGAGAGAGACTTAAGTGGCTGTGGCTGAGGCAGGCCCAACAAAAGAAAGGGGCTTTGTAATTGGCTGAAAAAGAGAAAAGAGCCCAGGTCTGCCTCCTCAAGCAGGATACTTCTACTCTCTGGGCCTCAGTCTCATCTGTAAAATGGGGCTAAGACTAGGTGGTCTCTGAGGTTCCCTTTGCCCTGACGTCAAGCCTAGCTCTGTGTGAGCACTTTATTCCCTGACCTGCCGGCCCCCAACCAGGCTTCAGTTGGCCTTGGTGTGTAGTTCTGCCTCCACAAGGCCAAGGAAAAGAGTTGGGTTACACAGAACCCGACTCAGGCTGCGTTATACAGAACTCAGGGGCCCAGACCCCGGCCAGTGGATGCCGCGTGGCTGAAGTACCGGACGGAGCCCCTGAAGGGGAGAGGCCCGGAGAGCCCAGCCTGGAGCCTGAGGGAGACGTTGCCAGCTGCCCCTGCAGGCTGTGCCCATAAAGCAGTCCCAGCGGTGGGCAGCTGTTGGGCCTGCTAGTCCACCTGTATTAATCCTGTTCCTTCAGGTCTCTGCTGAAATGTCACCTTCTCACTGAGACCTTCCCCAACACTCGAAATAGGATCACAGCCACCTCAGGCCTGTGGTGCCCCAGCCCTCCTGCCCCCTGGGAAGTGAGTTTAGGGTTACCTGGGCAGGGATTCCACAGTCCCAGGTACCAGAGCTTGGTCTAGAAGGGCTGGGGGTGGAGGGGTGGGCTTCAGGGGGACACCTTCCTTAGACTCCTGGGACTCTTCACCTCAAGAGGAGGGTCAAAGCCAGAGCAGGGCCTAGGACAGGGGGCCCTCTTCCGTCGGTGGACTCAGGGATGGAGTCCAGCTGTCAGCCTCAGCGTCCCCTCTTTTACCCCCAACCCGTTCTGAGGCTCACTGACCCCCTGCGAGGCTCCCAGAAGGCAAAGGTGTAAGCTGCTCTTTGTATCCAGCCTCTGGCGCCAAGAGTCCACAAATGTTTAATAATCGCATGACAAACTGGACAGGGTAGCCTGCTGGAGTGGGAAGAACAGAGAATTTGGAGGCAGCAGGACCTGGGGTCGTCACCCCTGAGCCTCAGTTTTCTCATCTGTGAAACAGGGAGAGTGATACACCACCTCGCCAGGCTGCTGTGAATGAGGGACAGAGGGGATATGTCATGGCCTGACCCTGGGCCGGGTGCAGGGCGGGTGCCACCAAGTGTGTGCTGGAGCTGATTGGTACATTTTCAAGAGTTTGTGAGCTGGTTGTTAAACCCAGCCATTATTAAATAATGTAGACTCAAACAATATCCCAATCTCTGCATCTATCAAGAAGCTACAAAGATAGCTCTATTGCAGTCAGTGGTGCCAAAGCTTTTGAAAGAGGTTTCAGTTTAACGAATATAATTTGTACAGGGTGAAAAATAGTTTAACAGTGGCTCACATGCCGGATTTAATAACAGTACATTCCTTGGGAAAAGCCATTGGCCTCAACTCCAGCTGTCAAATCATGGTTGAATCGCAACTATATGTTGGCTACGGATACAAGCAGTTGGCAACATTCAATTGTGATCATCAGGTGACTAGGTGAAATTTATAATAAAGAATACTATGCATCTTATTACTATTTGTAAATTCTGTGCTACATATTCTTGAAAAAAAAAAAAAGTTGCCATCTAGTTGATTCTGACTCATGCCAACCCCCTGTGTATCAGAGTAGAACTGTGCTCCATAGGGTTTTCAAAGGCTGACTGTTCCAAAGTAGATCACCAGGCCTTTCTTCCGAGGCACCTGAGTAGACTCAAACCTCCAACCTTTTGGTTAGCAGTCAAGCACACTGACCATTTTACCACCCAAGGACTTCACCCTTTATGTTGGTAAAATTTATAATAAACTTATGTCCACATTTATATATCTCCACCTTCCCATCAGAACTGCTTGTTAAACATTCACCAGCACACAGCTGGTGTTGTCCTGGGCCTTTGGGGATAGCTTTTCCTGCCCTGGCACATTTGCATTTTCAAAGGGAAGGCCTAAAGTTTTTTTGTTTTTTTTTTTAAATCCAATTCGTTTAACCCAATTCTTTCTTTAATTCAACAAGTATTTGAATCCTTTCTTTGTGCCAGCCCTGTTGTAGGCACTAAAGAATCAGCAGTGAACACGAAAGACAAAGTCCCTACCCTCATGGGGTTCACATTCGAGTCAACAACAAACAAAAATAAAACCAAACCAGTTGCCATCAAGTTGATTCCAACTCATGGCGACCCCATGTGTGTCAGAGTAGAACTGTGCTCCATAAAGTGTCCATAGTTATGACCTTTTGGAAACAGATCACCAGGCCTTTCTTTCAAGGTGCCTCTGGGTGGGTTCACACCCCCAACCTTTTGGTTAGTAGCCCACAGCTTAACCACTTGTGCCACCCAGGTACTGCACAACAAATAAAAGTAGTAAAACATCTAGTATGTTCAGTGGCGGAGATATGGGGCCAGGGCCAGTTTTGGGGGACCCCCGGTTGTTTCAGCGCAGATCTGGCCTTCCAGACCTTAAAAAGGTCTGTGAAGGTCTGTGAAGGCAGAAAGATAGACATTATCTAATGCACCAGTTTGTTAGCCTGACTTTAGAACTTCTAACATTGTAGACTGGGAGGTGGCCTCCATTTGAGCACTGGCCCTGCCGACATGAGGGGCGGCTGGTCCAGGCCTCTGAGGAACCATGTGGGTGACGTGAGAAGCAGGAAGGAGAAGAGACACCTGGAGGGGGCAGAGTCCAGGGCCAGGAGCCGCAGGGCCTGGGCCAGCAGGATTCCTACCATGAGGCTCCAGCAAGCAGCTTCACCCTGTGGGCTTCAGTTGCCTTTTTGGGAAAACAAATGGGGTTGCATTAGAATCACCTGTTGGTAGGTGCTGCTGAGGACTCATAGTGACCCCATGTGACAGAGTAGAACTGCCCCATAGGGTTTTCCAGGCTGTAATCTTCACGGGAGCAGCTGGGTTTGAACCACCAACCTTTAGGTTAGTAGTTAAGAGCTTAACCGGGTTCACCACCGGGGCTCCTTCTGTCAACTCAACCGCCTGGGGAGCTTTTAACCAATTCTGATGGCAGTCCCCGCGCCGCTTCCTCAACAGGACTCTCTGCCCGTGGGGCTGTGGGGTCTTCAACAAGTTTTCCGGTTGGATTTACTGTGCCTCCAGTGTGGGGAGCCAGAGGCACAGGATACAGATTCCGGACTGCCGGCTCTGCTGGGCTATAGTCTGTGGATCTCGAGGGGCCTTAGCTCTGGCAGCTGCTTCCACTGCACTCCACCCAGTACTCAGCAAAAAGCGGTTCAGTGGGAAAGCAGCAAGCCGAATCACAGTCAGACCCTGGGAGGACTTTCTGACAGCGCCCCCTGGAGTCTTGAAGAACTGGTCCAGCAGGGGGCTGGAGCAATGGGCTCCAGAAGTTTGGACAGTTGTAATGATAATAATAACCACCATCTATGGAGTGAGAGCAGCCCCGGATGGTGCAGTTTGCGCTGGACTACTTACCTAAAGGTTGGCAATTCGAACCCATCTAGTGGCACCATGAAAGAAAGGCCTGGCAGTCTGCTCCATTAAGATTATTATTGTTAGATGCCGTCTAGTTGATTTTGACTCATAGCAACCCCATGTGACAGAGTAGAACTGCCCCATAGGGTTTTCTAGGCTGTAATCTTTACAGGAGCAGATCTTTCTCCCAAAGAACCGATGTGTAGGTTCAAACTGCCAACCTCTCGGTTAGCAGTGAATGCTTGAGCGCTTAACTGTTGCACCACTAGCACTCCTTTC
>NW_004443966.1:13622286-13699265 GCF_000243295.1 Trichechus manatus latirostris | reverse complement strand
AGGGCAAGGGATGGGTGGGGGGGCTGCAGTAGGGGAGGGGAGAGAAGGAAATCTAGGAGAGGAGGGGATAGAGGTCAGAGAAAATGCAGGACACCCAGTTAAATCTCCGTGTCCGATAAACAACAAATACTTGTCAAGTATGTTCCATACAATATTTGGGACATACTAAAATGTTATTCGTCATTTATCTGAAATTAAATTTAGCTTGACAGGCCTGTGTTTTCACTTGCTTAATCTGGCAACCTTAGGAGGGGAGGAGGAGGGAGTGGGGAAAAGGAAGGGGGGGAGAAAGGGGAGGGGAGAAGGTGCTGGGAGAGAGGGAGAAAGGGGGGAAGGGAGAGGAGGGTGAAGGAGCAATGCTGATTTTCCCATGGGGCTGTGCACAGAGTACAAGGAATGCTTCTCCCTGTACGACAAGCAGCAGAGGGGGAAGATAAAAGCCACTGACCTGATGGTGGTGATGAGGTGCCTGGGGGCCAGCCCGACACCGGGGGAAGTGCAGCGGCACCTGCAGACTCACCAAATAGGTAAGTGACCTGGGCCAGTGCAGCCTGTAGGTAAGAGGCAGCCTGTAGCTGAGGGCCTGGTGAGGAGCCCAGCAGGTGGAAGCAATGGAAGCTCAGAAGTGTCAGGGGCAGGTGGTCGTCAGAGCTCGCCAGGACCAAGCTGCGAAGGCATCTGGCCAGGGGGTCCAGCATCACTCTGCTTCCTCGAACCCTCCCACCAACCATGGATGCCGCTGTTTCCCAGAGGACTTCGGGTTCTGGGCACTCCAGCAAGTTGATCACAAACCTGTAATAAAGACAGTGCCAACGGGGTGGGCCCAGTTTTGTTTTTAAAGGAAAGATCACCTTTATTGAACACTTGCCACGTGCCAGGCTGGGCTCACACAGGTTGGCGCTCTCCTAGGCCCCACTGTGCGGTGAAAGGCAAGGTGCACAGCCCTTGAGTAACTTGCTCAAGTTCTCCAGCCAGTGGTGGAACCAGGATCAGAACCAGTTCTTCTGATTCCAAAGCCTGAGCTGCTAAAAACTGTGCAATCCTGCTGGAAAAAAGCCTGCGAGGAAACTCACCCAAAGCGTTACCGCGGTTCCCCCCGGTGAGGGGAGGGGCGATTTTCCTTTGCCTTCTGGTTGTTTCCTGTATCTTCACCGCGGGAACTCACCGCACTTTCCTCATCCGACACAAACACCAAGTTAAAAAAAAAAAAAAAAAGGAGATGGTGTTGGGGGGAGCTGTTTGCTCTGATCATAGGACACTCAGGAAGGGGAGGGGGGAGGAGAGGAAGTCGCCTGGAAAGAACACTTGACCTGGAGCCCAGAGGCCACTCGTCACTCTCTGGACCTCGGTTTCCCCATCTATCAGATGGCTGATCACCATCTGTTGGGGTTACAGGAGGTCCCGATAGAGCGCGGCTGCAGCAGCATTGCGGGGGCATCTGGGGGTGGGCCAGTCTGGGCCCTGGGGCATCGCACCTGGTGATGGGACTTGCAGTGGTTTGGTACCTGAGAGCCCCCCCCCCGCCCCGTTTCCACCTGCAAAAGGGGTGGTAGTTTCTGTTTCCGCCAAAGAGCAAGTTGCAGTCAGGCTGAAGATCCGATTTCCGGCAGGGCTTGGGCTTCAGCCCCACGGCGTTCCCAGGAGGGGCGCCGCTGGGGAGGCTGCAGGTGCGGGAGGCAGGAGACACCCAGGCTGGGACTGAGGCCTGAAGCCTCTGGTGGGGTCATCCATCCATCCTCCTGGCCGTCTGCACGGGCTGCCAAGGGAGGCATGGAGCTTGGCCTGGGAGGGGCGGACACGTGGGCAGCCTTCCTGCAGTTCAGGGAAAGAGGGGAGCAGCGGAAGGAAGTGGGGGTGCCCCCTCCTGATCCTGCCACCGCTTGGGAGGATACTGCACACTCTGAGCCTCTGTCTGCTTAGCAGGTGGATGGTAACCGTAATGACTGAGCACTGTTGGGAGGATTAAACAGGGAAAGGCCAGTCCAGAGAGCGGCTTGGGGTGGAAACTCAGTGAGAGGTGCTGCCTCCTCACCATGACCGCGGCCACCAGTATGGCGCCTCCTGAATTAGCTGGCACCTGAGCTGGCTGGGAAGACTTGGGCAGGAGGCCAGTTAGTTGGCGTCCCCAAGAAGAGCCTTTTCCTGCTGCTCACTGGGCTGTGTTTGGGGTTTCCTAGACAAAAATGGAGAGCTGGATTTCTCTACTTTCCTGACCGTGATGCACATGCAGATAAAACAAGAAGACCCAAAGAAAGAAATTCTCCTGGCCATGCTGATGGCCGACAGGGAGAAAAAGGGCTACATCATGGCATCTGAGCTGCGGTCAAAGCTCACGAGACTGGGGGAGAAGCTCACCGACAAGGAAGGTAACAGCCTGGGACCCTGTCCCCCAACAGCTGGGGTAGGTAGTTGGGGAGGGGCACTAGAGCTGAATCAGTGCCACCAGGTTGTTCAGACCACCACAGCTGATGCATGTCACAGAAGCCTAGGACCAGACATCAAACTAGGGGAACTCTGGCCCTGAGCCCAGGGGGAAGAGCTGAGGCTCACCCCGCGGGGCCCTGGAGGATCTGGAGGTGAGAGGGGAGGGTCTGTCAGAGTGAAGGGACAGCCTGGGGAAACCCGGCTGTGGTTGGACACAGCATGGGGTGGGAGCATCTACTTGGGCCCTGCCCTGCGTTGAAGCCTTTACTGTGGGCCTTCATTTAATGCTTACAACACCCCTGTGAGCACTGTTACTCACCTTATAAAACCTTATAAAACCATCTAGTCAACTCTGACTCATGGCCATCCTGTGTGTGTCAGAGTAGAACTGTCCTCCACAGGGTTTTCAATGGCTGATTTTTCAGAAGTGTATCACCAGGCCATTCTCCTGAGGCACCTCTGGGTAGACGTGAACCTCCAACCTTTCGGTTAGCAGCCGAATTTGTACCACCTAGGGATTCCTACCCATGTTATACTGATAAAGAATGGATGTGAAGCGAAGTGAGTGCTTGTGAGTAGCAGAGCTGGGATTTAATGCAGGTCTTTTAGGCTCCCCCCACCCCCACCTTCCATCTCAGGCCCTTTTCCCTCAGCACAGCAGGGCTTTGAAACAGTTCTGCTAGGTTCAGTCATGGAGGAAAAAGCGAAATCCAAATGGACTCGAATTTTTAAAATGTAAGTGAATGATAACCGGAACAAGAAAAAGTTTTCTGCTAGAAACTTAATCTCCCTCTTAGAAAACAAGGGCAGTATGCACATTGCATATCAACCAAATCTCTTGACCAGCAGAGTTGGAAACAGCGGTGTCCCACTCAAAGATGGCGGCCAACCATGCTGCTTTGAATGTGTGTTGCTCTCCACAGTCCTCACAAGAACCCAAGCTCATGCATCAGGCTTCTGAAAGTGCTCACTACGTCTCTTCTGAGTCTCCCATTGCAGGGCTTCGACCCATAGTTTTTCCCGTTCTGGTTATCCTTCTACTTCACCTAAATTTTAAAAATTCCAGTCTGTTCCCATTTTGCTTCCTCGGTCCTGCAGCATAGCTGTCCTCTGAAGTTGCTAGTCATGCCAGGAACTTCCAGATTTAGATGCTACTTTGGTCCCTTTCCTCATGACTCAGCCAGCTGTAAGAGCTCTTCCAGAAGGAGTCTGTGGTGGTCTTTGCTGGACGGTTGGACAAGTATTGCTGTCCTGGAGCCCCACGGGGGGCTTTTCCCTCACACCTTCCAGAAACCCAGCACGCCTTATCCTACTGTAGAGCAGGATGACGGCCCTGGGTCCTTTGGGAAAGCCCTTTATAAACTGAAAAGCTGGGCCATTTGTGGGTGCTCTTTCAGCCTGAGGGGACACTGCCTGGCTAGCCTCTGGGTCCTGCCACAGCAGCCATCGCCAGTCTGTCCCCAAGGCTGCACCAACTCCCAGAGGCTGAGATTTCTAGTTAGGCCGCCTGGCTTGCCTGTGGTTGGTATGGGAGGGCTGGGGCTCGGACACAGCAGGTGGAGGGAAAAGGATTCATTTTGAGTGAACTTTTGGCCTTTCATTAAAGCTGGGGTTTATGGAGGGGTTGCACAGGTGTGGATTCAGGTTTGCATCTGGGCTCCCCCTCTTTCTGGGAAACCTTAGACGAGTTTCTTAACCTCTCCCACCCTCCTCAGTTTCCTCAGTGTGGAATGAAGCTACAGTAGTCCCTCCAAGACTCTCTATAAATCAGTCTGTTTAGATTTTATCTGCAGTCACAAAGACATGGTACAAAGCAATTAAAAATAGCCCCACAGAAGGCACTTCATCTTCCCCACTGCTTTCTCAGGCTGGCAGCGATCACGATCTCGTCTTTCATTGTGGCCGTTTTCATGTGAACAGGGGAAAACATGGGTTCTCCTTCCTTCTCAGGTTCTGAGGACACCTCAGCCTTTTATATACCAGGGGTAGTGTTAGCATATAGAACCAGCCAGAGTCTTAATTCTTTTGGTTAATGAGCTCTGTCTAAAGCAAACACCACGGCCCCCAAACCTGCATACATCTCTCATTTGTTTAACCAGCAAAGAAACATTTCAAAGAAACTGGTAATGTGTTCCAGACAAGCTGGGAGACAGGTTTCACTTCCTCGTGCAGTGGGGGACAGGAAAGATGATACCAGAAATAGGAATCCTCTAGCCTGGGTGAGTGGAAGAAAATCTTCAGTTTTGTTAAGAAGCCTTCTTGGGGCACCTGCAGAAGGCTTCCAGGCAGGACTCCCTTCTGAGGCCTGGGAATAGGCTGACTTGAGCACCCTGGTTCTTCAAAGGGAGACAATGTGTACCGCCATTTTACGCAGACGGCATTGGCAGGCTCCAGCACCTGGCTTTGAACTGATGCACCCTCTTCTGGACAGGAGGCGGCAGTGGCAGCCTGGACTGGCTGGAAGGGGCACTGGGAGCCCTTGCTGAAGCTAGAGCTGGCGTTGGGCACATCCACTGGGGATAGTTTTAACCAACAGGTGGATGGGTAGAAGTTTCTCAGTGAAATAAATTACAGTCCCCTCAACTTTCTAAAAATACCCGGAACTACTATCACTGGCTATCAGCTTAGGCACAGAGCCCAGTAATTACACTTTCGAGGATGGTTAAGCAGAGTCACAGGATATTTTCTAACTGCTGAGAATTGTGTGTGTTGGGTGCATCTGGGGCTGGGAAGTCCCCACAGGGTAGTGAGAGGTTTTGCAGGAGGATGAGGATGGTCCAAAGAGCCAAAAGCCCTGGAGAGGCTGCTGTGGAGCTATACTGGCTGAGATGGGGCTTCTTGTGGACCCCTGGGACAAGCTACTGTTTGGCCCCGGAATCCAGAACCAGAAGAAACAAGCATATGAAGTGATGTTTTTTGAGCGACGCCCGAAAACAATGGCAGTTTTGTAGTCCTGGAGCTTTAGACACAGTAGGATTTATTTTTCCCTTATATTGCCCACACTCCCAAAACACACACTATTTTTTAAGAGGTGGTGGTAGCAGACACCACTTGTCACGAAGTCCCCCATTGGTGTGGGGGCAGGGGCGGTGGGAAATGCTGATCTGGAAGAGAAAGCAGGCTGGTCAAGGGCAGGCCAAAGCCTGGGCCGGGCTGCCTCAGGATGGAGCTGCAGAGGGTATCCTTTTTGCTGGGGTGCTCAGAGGCTGGGCTGTGGAAGTTGAAATCCAGGCCAGAGATTTCTGGAAGTATAGACACAGGGGTCCCATATTAAAAGAAAAAAAGCATAGAGTGGCTTCAGCAACTGAAAACTAACCACACCTCCCCCTCCCCCACCCCTGGCAGAAAGCCCACTCAGCTCAGAATTGAATCGGGTGGTCTCCAAAGGGGTGGAGGTGGCTTGTCCTTTCTGTTGGCTGTTTTTCTTCCTGGTCTACAAGAACAGTCATTTGGACACTCAGGGAAAACCTCTGGGGAGCCCCAGTCCCCAAAGAACTGCATGTCCTGTAACACCAAAGCCAACCTGAAAAATTAATGTGATTTATTGCAGTGGACGAACTTTTCAGGGAAGCAAATATTGAACCAAATGACAAAGTGAAGTATGATGAATTCATCCACAAGATTACCCTTCCTGCAAGGGACTACTGAATGAGGACGAGCACAAGAGAGCCTTTCCTGGCCTGAAAACTCAGACTGATGAATTTTTAAAAAGAAAAGTGTTCCTTTCACTCCAGGGAGACGGCAGACCAGCAGCAATGTGACAGTACCCGACTGCTGCAGAGTAACAAGCAATGGAAATAATGTCAGCTCTGATATTAGCATGACTTTAATAAATGATTTGTATTGATTTTAAGAACTGCCATACAGCACTTTATAACATGGAAAGAGCCTGTGGTTTGGAGTCGGACCTGGGTTCTAGTCCTGGCTCTCTGTTTCCCATCCGTGTAACTAGGCACTCCATTTCACCCCTCAAGGCCTCAGGATCCTCACTAAAGTGGGATTCCTACCCCTCACCTCAGGGAGGAGCCTGGGTGGCACAGTGGTTAAGCGCTCAGCTGCTAACCAAAAGGTCAGTGGTTCAAACCCACCAGCTGCTCCAAGCGAGAAAGATGTGGCAGTCTGCTTCCATAAAGAGTTACAGCCTTGGAAACCCTATGGGGCAGTTCTGCTCTGTAGTCCTATAGGATCGCTAGTCGGAATCATCTTCCACGTTTCTGAGGGAAAAAAGCCAATCTCTAGCTGACAAATAGCAACAAGCAAAGAGCATTTAAAACAAAACAAAAACTTAAGGCAACATTTTCTTGCAGCACCACAGGGCCACTTACAAATTCTCATTTCCCTCTTGGCATACAGTGCAGGCTATTCATTCATAGATACAAAGCACAGAGTGGAAAGACTCACGTGAAGGTGAGGCCGCGTCTGCAGAGCAATGGGAAGAGTAAACTGACTTCACATCCTCTCACCAAAGGAAACCAGAGGATGCACCGTCTTGCATTCAGAGGCCTTGCAATCTTCTGAGGAGGCCTTTCTGACACTCCTGCTAGAACTCTGAGCTCTCTCCTGGGCTCTGTTATCAGACAGACTTTCAAGGGACTAGGATGGTTGACTCAAGTGGGGCAAATTGCTCATGGCCTCAAGTCCCTTCCCCAGGATGACTGAAAGGAGGTAAGGGGATGTATCAGGGCTGGCTGCAGTCATAGTTGAATCAAGAGACTTGGAAAACAGTCGTTGGGCACTGGTCCTTCCGGGATCCCCCCAGCTCAACTAGCTTTGAGTGAGTTATGCAGCCAGGAGGTATTGTGGGCTGGTGCTGCCTGAGCTTCAGAGCTGGCCACACATTGTCAGATTTGTAGTGTCAGCACCGCCTGAAAAGCACTAAAGTCACACGCCAGCATACAGGATGGAAGGGCGGGAGCCTGAAACAGAGATGTTCATCCTTAGATGTATCAAAATTTGACTCTCCGGGCTGTGGCTTTGTCTAATGGTGTCTTAGTGGCTAAAACATAAGAAAACCAAATCAAGGGTGTGCCTTCTGGGAGGTTATAGTTGCTGTTAGCTGCTGGTGAGTCGGTTCCCACTCATAGCGACTCTGTGTATGACAGAACGGAATGCTGCCTGGTCCTGCACCATCCTCACAATCGTTCCTATGTTTAAGCTCATTACTGCAGCCATTGAGGGTCTTGGAAGGTTATACAAATCTTTGCTAAGGGTCAGGCATAGTCTTAATGCAAATACCTCACCATGCTTTGTGGCACCAGACCTACTGAGGTCCTGAGAAAGGAGATCCTTTTATTTTCCCAGTGTCGTAATTGCCTATGGGAATGACTACGAATTCCCTGCAAAGAAGGGTTTTGGTGGGGGCAGGTAGTAAATGGCCCCAACACCAAGTGAAGTTGTGATCATCCATCTGGGAACGCCCAGGTCCCATGGTGCAGGGGCTGATCCAGGTTTTTCTGGGGCCTGAGGCTTATGTGACTTGGCAGCCTTCTTTAAGCATACAAAAATAGAAATGCAGAATTTCTAAGGCTGCTCCCAGGATCCTGGAAGAGGTCCGAGCAAGTGAGGAATCATGGTGGTTAAGCTTCATTACCTTCATGGTGAATCCGCCTGAGAGGTGGTTAGACTCTGGCACCTCATGTTGTTGTTGTTAGGGGTCATCAGTTCGGTTCTGACCCTGTATACAACAGAACGAACATTGCCTGGGCCTGAGCCATCCTCACAATCATTGCTACGTTTGAGCCCATTGTTGCAGCCATTCTGTAAGTCCATCTCATTGAGGGTCTTCTTATTTGCTAACCCTCTACTCTACCAAGCATGATGTCCTTCTCCAGGGACTGGTCCTTCCTGATAACATGTCCAAAGTATGTGAGACAAAGTCTGGCAATCCTTCCTTGTAAGGTGCATTCTGGCTGTACTTCTTCCAAGACAGATTTGTTCCTTCTTCTGGCAGTCCATAGTATATTCAATATTCTTCACAAACACCATAATTTAAAGGCATCAGTTCTTCAGTCTTCCTTATCTGTTGTCCAGCTTTCACATGCTTAGGCTGGGTTCTCTAGAGAAGCAAAACCAGTAAAGCGTATAGATATATATATAGAGAGCGAGCGACCTTTATATCAAGGCAACAGCTCATGATTGTAGAGGCTGGAATGTCCCAAGTCCGTGGATCAGGATAGAGGCTTCTCCCAATTCACATAGCCACAGGGGCTGGCAAACCCTAGATCTGCAGGTCAGAAAGCAGGGCTGTTGCTCACAGGCTGTGAAGATCAACGAATCCAAAGATCGGCAGATAAGCTGACAGCTGAAGTCCCAAGAACCAGAGGTCAGATGAACAGGAGGCAGCCACAGATCCACAGTGAGCAAAAAGCCAGAATGTCTGCTTATGTTTGGATACAGGCCACACCACCAAGGAAACTCCCTTTCAACTGATTGGCTGCTCAAAGTAGATGCTATCTTGGGTGTGATCACACATGAACACTGAGAATCATGGCCCAGCCAAGGTGACACACAATCTTAACCATCTCACATGCATATGGAGCGACTGAAAACAACATCGCTTGGGTCAGGCACACCTTAGTCCTCAAAGTGACATCTTTGCTTTTCAACACTTTAAAGAGGTCTTTTGCATCAGATTTGCCCAATGCAACATGTCATTTGGTTTCTTGACTGCTGTTTCCATGGGTGTTGATTGTGGATCCAAGTAACATGAAATTGTGAACAACTTCAGTATTTTCCCCATTTATCATGATGTTAACTTATTGCTCGTATGCAAGTTCAGGTTGAAGCTGAAGAAAATTTAAAAAAGTCCATAAGAGCCAAAGTACCACCTTGAGTACATCCCACCTGAATTTAGAGACCATTTCGAGAAGATTTGATGCACTGAACGCTAATGACGGAAAACGAGATGAGTTGTGGGATGACATCAAGGACATCATACATGAAGAAAGCAAAAGATCATTAAAAAGACAGGAAAGAGAGAAAAAAATCAAAATGGATGCCAGAAGAGACTCTGAAGCTTTCTCTTGAACATAAAGTAGCTCAAGTGAATGAAGGAAATGATGAAGTAAAAATGCTGAACAGAAGATTTCAAAGGGCGGCTTGAGAAGACAAAGTAAAGTAATATAATGAAATGTGCAAAGACCTGGAGTTAGAAAACCAAAAGGGAAGAACATACTTGGCATTTTTCAAGCTGAAAGAACTGAAGAAAAAATTCAAGCCTCGAGCTGCAATATTGAAGGATTCTGTGGGCAAAATATTGAATGACGCAGGAAGCATCAAAAGACGAATAGAGTCAATGTACCAAAAAGAACTGGTCAATGTTCAGCCGCTCAGGAGGTAGCATATGATCAAGAACAGATGGTACTGAAGAAGTCCAAACAGCAATGAAGGCAATGGCGAAAAACAAAGACTCTAGGAATTGACAGAATACCAATTGAGATGTTTCAACAAACGGATGCAACGCTGGAAGCGCTCCCTCTTCTATGCCAAGAAATTCGGGAAACAGCTACCTGGCCAGCCGACTGGAAGAGATCCATATTTACAGCCATACTAAAGCAAGGTGACCCAACAGAATGTGGAAATCATCCAACAGTATCATTGATATCACACACAATTTTGCTGAAGATAATTTAAAAACAGTTGCAGCAGTACATCAACAGGGAACTGCCAGAAATTCAAGCTGGACTCAGAAGAGGATGTGGAACTAGGGATATCATTGCTTACGTCAGACGGATCCTGACTGAAAGCAGAGAATACCAGAAAGATGTTTACCTGTGTTTTATTGACTACGCAAAGGCATTCAACTGCGTGGATCTTAACAAATTATGGATAACATCGCGAAGAATGGGAATTCCAGAATACTTAATTGTGCTCATGCGGAACCTGTACGTAGATCGAGGCAGTTGTTTCAACAGAACAAGGGGATGCTATGTGGTTTACAGTCAGGAAAGATGTGTATCAGGGTTGTATCCTTCCACCATACTTACTTGTATCTGTATGCTGGCACCTCATAGAGAACTTCTATTTCACCCTCAGGCAAGGCATGAGGGTCCTAGACCCATACTTTTTTTTTTAAACTCATCATGGACATTAGAAAGCAAATTCTGCACAGCTAATCTGGAAGACCAAGGATTAGAATGGTTTAGATGGCATAAAAAAAGGAAGTTCTGGGCTATAGTAATAAACAAGGGTCATTTCCCTCAAAGCATTTTTATACGTGTATTTATCATCGAATGGTATATTTATCATTGGGCATATGGTTTTAGAAACTCGTTGCTGTAAGTCGATTCCGACTTGTAGTGACACTGTAGGATAGAGTAGAGCTGCCCTATAGGGTTTTCAAGGCTGTGAATTTTTATGGAAGCAGGCTGCCACATCGTTCTCCCACGGAGTGGCTGGCGGGCTTGAACGAACCTTCCAGTTAGCAGCTGAGTGCTTAACCACTGTGCCACCAGGGCTTCCACAGTATAGTTAGAAGACAGGCTTTATTAATTTCACTTGCCTAAGAGGACGCTGAAGTACAGCTTGCCAAAAACACACAGCTGCTGTGGAGTGGTCCTTAGAGGCCGGGCTCCTATTCACTGAGGAATGTCTGTTCCCAACTGAAGCCTCTGCCCCAGGAAAGGCTGTCAGACTCCCCCTCTGTCCTTGTTTCACGTGCGTTCCTGAAATTCGATTTGGTTTATCTAGACTTTGTGTTGTTTACAAGAAAGGCCGTGGTGCTCTTGGCACTCAAATTGCAGATATTAAACAGATTGAAAACCAAACAGATGCTGTGGTTCACTACAAAACTAGCCATATTTCAGTCAGAAGGGGAAACGACTGCTGTTACATTTCTTACTTACCTCAAAGCGTATTGCAGGACAATCAGTTACTTGTCATGCTTTGAAATCTCTGGATGAAAGGTGTTTTGAAAGCTCAGGCATGATCACTTTTCTCACAGGGACTGTTGCCTTGTATACCCAGCAGTATATTTTACAGAAGACAAATTAACTGAAGGCTTTTCTTTTATTACATCTAAAGAGCTCTACATAAACAGGTAACATTCAATAGGTAAACAATTTTTTTTCCAATGCATGTAATAAATATTTTCACTTGGTACTTTTATACAAACTGACATTGGTCTACTATACATTTTTAAAAGCCATTTTACTGGTTTGGCATGCGATATGGAAATTCTAAGAGAGAAAGTTTTAAGGCAATGAATCACAGATTTTAAGTTTATGGAATTTATGGTAACTTTTATATCTGTTTATATACATAACAGCAGCACACTCTGGGACCACCAGCTATTCTTCCTCCCTCTTTTTGAAATCTAAGCTTTGTGTTTTATTAAAAAACAGAATTCAACATATATTGGTAAAACAAAATTCTTACTAAAATAATTTCAAATATGCTTTAAACTCTCAAAAATCTTGAAGTATTTTATGTATTTAAAACTGATTAAAAAAAACAAAACGCTTCCTACAGTTATTACTTTAAAATTGGGATACAATTTCAGTTTCAGACATCTGACTCAAAGGAAAATCTGCCAAGAAATCACATTTGTCAAAAGCTTAGGTGAATCCTTCCTAAGTCAGTAATGATACAGAATTGTGATAATGCCTAAATAGTAGAAAAATTTTAATGCTCAAAATAAATTAGTCAACCAAATACGGCATGGTTAAAGTTCAGATTGCTGTAAAAAGATGTGTCCAATAATGCCCACAAAGTAATTAAAAGCCACTTCAACCCTGCTACTCAAACAGCTGTTTTATCAAAGATGTGTGCACACACACCACACACACACAGTACTGTACAGAAACACATATACAAACATACGCACACTTATTATGAAAGACCAAGGCAAGGGGAATGGTGACAACTTGCCTAAAGATTCCAAGAATTGCTATTTGTCCACAGACAGCATGTCAATACTGGCAGGGGTGGGGACTGAGGATGGGGCAAGGAAAGAAGAGATGAAATGACTATGAGCTTTCTTTTTTTAATCAGAAAATAAAGATGCAGTGCATGACTCTACTAATAATTGTTACAGAAAAGTCACTGACTGATATCAACCATGAGACCAACAAAGTGATAAATACTAATAATACAACATTTTGGACAGTAGACAACTGAAAGAAACATCAACTCCTCACAGAATGGAATGAACTAAAATAAAAAGACAATTGAATGGTTAACTTCTCCCACGGAGACATGACGATAGCCACTGGACAGACATTTATTTCTCCCTATTACCTGTTCTTCACTTAGGTTGGTAAAATGCAGGAAACGAAGGGAAATTAACCCCCTCCAAAACTGGCTAAAGAAAGTAGAGGGAAGAGTTTTCAACTGGATCATTGAAAGAGTTTGTAATTCAGCATCACATACAGTTACTGATCAGAGTTTTGAGACCACTAACAACAGAAAAAGGAAAAAAAGAAAAAATTATTCATCTTACCTTAGGTAGCTGAAATAGAAATGTGTGTCCTAATGCAATGTGAAGAAGCAACTCCCTACAATTTAAGTAATTTCAACCTCAATCCAAATTTAAACACAAATTATGATACTATTAGATATTAACCTAAAGTAATATGCAGAAAGAATTCTTGAAGTGTTTATTCACCATAACACCAGATTCATTTAAAAAAAAGAAACTATTTCCTGTTTTAACTGACAATGAATCCATTTTTGTTTTTTGGTTTTTTTTTTTTTATTGCAAATTGTTTAGTGACTATAACTCAGCCATTTCTGTGTGGGATACACATGCACAGGGGAGACTACAGAACTCACTTGTCACTCACACATTGTCTATAAATACAGATACACACACACATATATACATATCAACACCAACTTTTTTTTGCCCAAAATTCAAGTCAACAATTTAGTGGCAGAGATGCTGTAAAAACAGACATTAGTTTTAGATGCCACACAGTCACGTGAACCATTGAGTTTAGCATACAACTGAAGATACAGCCATCGTGGATTCCACCTGGATTAAAGTGGGTCATTTTGTTACCAATGCAAGGTTTAAAAAGGCAAGTTTATACACAAAAAGTGGTCCTTCATCAACTCTGACAACAACTCGTTAGCATTAACAGTTGTGATATAAAAATCCGGTCTGGAAAATCGGCAATCATTATGCCCCTTTATCTTTTCTGTTAAACCTGCGCTCTCAAATCAACTATAAAAATACTTTCCACACCTGAGACTGTACTACCTTCTCTGATGAGGATTCTGGGACACAAACAGAACCACTTTTCCTTCCCTCCAGGCCTCACTCATCTCCTGAAAAACAGCTTTCAATATATTTACATGTTCCATTATTAATTAGATCAGACTGATCCATGAATTCTAAAAAATGACTTTCCTATGGCATGCTTATCTTTAAAAGATGAAGAAAAAACAAAGTAGACAGGCTCAGAAAATAAGTACACTCAGAACTACAGAGTAAAAATGACTAAGGATCAAACCCATTTTGAATTTCAACTGTATCAAAAAGCAGATTTCTAAGACTGACACGTGTGGTAGACTGTATTTTCAAAGCAGGATTTACTTTCAGGATAACTGACTGACTATCTTTTTTGATGTGATGTAACCTTATCTCTGTCAGCTGCACAAGACATGCAACAGGGCTTTCTAAACTACTTTTACTTCCTACTTTGGTACAAAGATCTTTCATGAAAACTTGTTACCCTGTGGCCAAAAAAGCAGGTGCTCACAGACTTTGCTTAAATACACAGTACTGGCACTCCAGATTTAGAATAAAGAACTAAAGTGTATTATTCACAGGTCTGCTAAGCCTACTCTTTAACTCTTACCCTGACAGCTTTACTCCATTATCTCTAAAACATGTTCTCAGGGAGTATAGCAAATAAGAGAGAATATGTGATGGTGAACATGCAGTTGGGATAGCTGGTAAAGATGCTTTACATGTGAGTTCAAGGCCTTCAAAGCACTTTGAAAGAAGCAGGCAACTGACATATCAACTGAATGCAAACTTGGGAAGAAAAGGAACAGTAATGACGAGAAAATACACACAGACCCACACACTGAACACACACCCCCACGAGCTATGTCCTGAAAATATACAGGGAATGCAGTGGGACAGATGAGAGTTATAACTTAAAGCTGGATAAAATATGCACACACACACAAATAGAATTCAACTCTGTCATTTTTAGCAAATGGAAATTAAACCTACCTCCCCCAACCCCTCCCCACAACAAAGAAAAGCCCACAATTTAAAACTTCATACATGCAGTTCCTCTTATGTTATTGCAAATAAAATAATGCCATTTGTCTGAAGTAAAATAAAACCAAAACCAGAGGACAAATGATGAAAATCTTCAGAATCCAGAAAAAAATAAACAGAAGGTGGTTTGTGGGTGCTTGTTTTTTTTCTTTCCTTTCCTTTTTTTTTTTTTTTTTTAAAACAAGTGTTTTATCAGACAGGCAGTCTTAGATTTATATACAAAAGTAAAACTGAAAATATAGTTTTGTTCTCTGTACAATTCTTTTAATTTTTTTCCCTAAAAAAAGGAAAAAAAGAAACACGCTTGTGTACTTCTCTAAACAGAATAAGGTCAAACAGAGCACAAAGTTCTTCTTTTTGCCAAGTCCATCCAATCCGGGGTGGGAACGGGAGCAGCAGGGCAGGGGCATCAGTCCAATGAAATGATGTCTGGTATGATGCCGAAGATGGACGCTGTGTCCGTGCTGCCCCGATTCGTCACCGTGTGGCTGTGGCTCTCCCTCAGGCTGTTGGAGGACACGAGGCTGCTGTTACTGCCACTACTGCTTCCGTTGGTGGTTGGCAGAGAAGCACTGCCTCCCGCACTTAACTGATCGAGAAACATCTGCGAGGAGGTATACGGAAAAAACCGAGACGAGTGTAAGAGGTCTTGATCATCTGAAACTGCTGCGGCAGCAGCGGCAAGGAGGGAGGTGTTGTAATGCTAGGGAAGGGAAATGAGACAAAAACAAATGTTAATTGTACTCATTTATAAGTATATAAACATACACTAATATATCTGGTGTTTCTGAGATGTTTAATAAGACATTGTGCAAACTCAAATGGCCTTATGTAATGATCTTTGATCTCGAGAGACTTTATGTATCTGAAGCTAGGAAGAAAAATCTGAAATAAAATTTTTATTGTTGTTTTAATTTGTATTGCAAACAAGCCTCAAAATTCTATTTCCAAAGAGGCATATGCTCGGAAGAAGCACGAAATATCTTCTCTTAAGGAGACATATGGCCAAGAAACCTATCAGTCAATATGACTCACTGCCCTGTTTCTTCATAAAGCAGTACTGGAAAGTGACAAAGAGACACTGTTCTTAGCATATACTCAGGCACAGCTGAAACAAAGGGATAAAGGGATTCTTCTTTCAATTCTTCAAAACATAACAACGAAGGGTAGGAACAAACTAAATTTTCCAAGGAAACTTATTTTCTTTCTCTCGGCTACGTATTAAGGAGCCCTGGTGGTGCAATGGTTAAGTGCTTGGCTGTTAACCAAAAGGTCGGCGGTTCAAACCCACCAGCCGCTCTGTGGGAAAAAAGACCTGGCAATCTGCTCCTGTAAAGATTACAGCCCAGAAAACTGTCTGGGGCAGTTCTACTCCGTCACATGGGGTGGCTATGAGCTGGAATCAACTTGATGGCACACAACACCACACTGAATTTTCCAAGGCAACTTCCTTTCTCTTGGTTACATATTATACTTTTAAATATTTTAATGTACAATTAAAATAAGAGTAATTTTTTTTCATATGGCATACCTGATTGTCTCCTGATAAGAAAGGAAAGAAATCTAATCCTGTAGGATAAAAAAATTATTTTAGTTTTGAAAAGCATACAAAGAAAAAAACCTCCCAATGCCCCAATACTTCAAAAACAAATAAAAATCTTAAATGCTGTATCATTAGAATTTTATTTAAACATGAAGAGGTGAGCTGAATAAGCTTTATGGTCTCCCATCTCTAGATTACCAAGGCTGACACCCGAGCTTTAGCAATCATTTCCCGTCCCCGTGCATTTGCAGGACTTGGGCCACTGCTGCCCTCTTAGATCTAACACCGATCCCCTAAACTGGCGTAGCACTTTCCATAAAGTGCTCTCAATGGCTCTTCTCAAGTAACCATTCAATCTACTCTAATTTACTCCCAGAAACACCTCACAGGTGTGTGATTATTTTTGGCCTCATTTTGCAGAGGAGAAAGGTTGAAGTTGAAAGAGGTTAAGCAAATTGTAGCACAGATTTTCTGTTTCCAATCGCTGTTTCTCAACTTTCCTCACTTGCTACCTCACCGGCACTTGCTACCAGACTCTAACTCAGAGACTCTCAGTGGCGCGAGGGGGGAAGAGACCTGAGGAGTGCCCGAGAGCTGGGATGGTGGGTATTACAGAAAGACCAGCCCTGGTTCCAGCTGCCAGGAATTCGCTGCAAGCACTCCTCTTCCAATCCACCTTCTTGTCCACAATACCCATGTGTAATGAACTGTAATGCGATGAAGTGCAAGTAAGCCAACATGAATAAAAGGCCTCATTATGATATCTAATCTTTGGGAAAAAGTACAACAAGCAGATGTAGGTAAAAATACGGCACCACCACATAGATTGTGAAAGATACGTTGTGTGGGGATCCATTCACTGTCAACACTAGAACAGATTACAATATGAGGACCCGCAAAATACACAACAGCACTGTGGTTCTTGATAGTGAGAGCTGGCAGTGGGCTAAGTGAGACACAGAGCTACACTACCCGACAGAGCAGCCACTAACCACCTGTGGCTATTTAAATTTATTAAGATTAACTAAAATTAAAAATTCAGTTCTGCAGTCACACTATCGACATACATGGCTAGTACTGGTCAGTATAGATTAATACATTTCCCTCATCACAGAAAGTTCCATTGGACAGTGCTGAAATAAGGTTTTCATAACAATCACTAAGAATTCACTCAACTTTCAGGCTCCATGTCCATCTGTCAGTGGCCCTGGAATCTTCTGTACAATCCCACAGCCTAAAGGGAGGAAACTTGACTGCTCTTTGCTGACCAGCCTCTATTTGTGAGGGCAGGTCTGGCCAATGGGACTAGTTAAGGAAGATCCACAGGCTTTCTAACCCACAGGGACATGGGTCTGGTGTTGCTGGGGTAGGGCCAGGGTTCACCCAGTAGGAAGTGAAGAGGCTAGGAAGGGAAGTCAGCACACAGGCTTGCTGGCCAGAGACCTATCTTTCTTACTGGTAAAAACAGATTAAAAATCGGTGTGTGTGTCTGTAGGTGGAGGAGAGAGAGGAAGAAAGAGAGTGACAAGGTCTAACATTAAAACAAGCACAAACGTCACTGAATTCATGAACAGCCTTTAAAGTAAAATACCTAGTAAGAAATAACAATGGAAATTCATGAGGCAAACAAAATACCTACACACTTGCCACACAAAGTTCCCATTTTGATTTAGTTGGCAGCTTGCAAAACCTTAAGAAAGAGCCTTTCTAGTTACCTGGTTCATCCGTGCCCCCCTCCAACTCCAGATCTTCTTAAAATATAGAACCCTAACTTTTCAGAGGGGAGTCATGCTCACTTTTACTTAAAGGATTTTACGTGATGACATATCTTTACTGAGAATAAGTCAACTGATGGCCAAACGATCCAAACAAACAATAACCAAATTATCTGCCTTGTTTTTAACCAAGATCATTAATTATAAATTCTAAGAAATGTTCTTGATATATATTAAATTAATAAAGCAAGCTGCAGGAAAAAAACACCTTTTCAAAAAAAACAAAAAAACCTTTGTGTGTATATTTCACACATGTAAAAAAAGGGTCTGGAAGGATATCTAACACACCGTGAAGTGTAGTTGTAAACTGTGAGGTGTACAAATGGGGAGAGGTGGATAGAAGCTTTCACTTTATTTGTTTTGCTTTTCTTCCTCACTTTGTTTTTGCATTGAATTTTCTACAATGTGCATATATGGCTTTCTGTACAAAAAATTTTCTTATATTATCTGGCTAATATACAAATTATTAAATTATAAAGATACATGAGAACAAGTAATAATTCTTTTTGATAATGCAAACGATTATTGTTAACTCAAAATATATTGTACAAATGAGAGCACTGACATTCCAAACTACTCTTCAAAAGAAGGATCAGGTTCACTGCAACAAAAATTTCAACTTTCAAATGTCTCAATTCTAAAAGATAATAATACAACAGAGTACCTACAATGTCTGCTGCATTATAACTGGAATCGGGGAAAAAATGAATGTTCATAAACATCAAAATTCAAAGCAACATACTGGAAGCCATCCAAAAACAACTTCCAGGGTACTTCGAAGCTCATAGAACCTAAAGATCACTGCACTAGGTTTACCACTGGTAGTGAAACACTGGCTACAGATGAAGGTGCCATCAAGGACCTCAGTCTGTATCTATGACCACAGTATAAATTTCCCCCAGTTCCTTGGGTCCAACCCCTTATATCCCCCCAATCTTTCAATTCTTCCTTAGACTCACCCAGAAGAGGGCTATATAGATCAAAGGCATTCATAATGCTCTGTGACAATACAAAAGAGTCGGTGACTCACCTTGTAAGTCATAAGGCATGGGTGTCATGTGGAAAGGATGCCTGTAGTCTTGGATGAGGGATGTGTTAATGTAGCTCGTGTCTACAGCAGGGAGGCTTGGGGTGCGGGACACTGGAGACGCTTGATGTGGAAGACTTAAAATGCTGTAAGAAGGAAAGGTTTGCACAATTTTCATGAGTCAGTCGAACTTCTAAGTTTAACAAACAAAACAGTGGCATTTATTTCACAAGTCCTAGCTTTCGTGCTGGAAAAACAAACAACAATAACAAAAAAAAAAAAAAAGAACAAAAACAAAAGACAAGCAGAGCAATGCATAATTTAAACTATCCACAATTATTAGGAAATAATTTGTATATGCTATAGTATTTTGCAGAGGTTATAGGCAAAAACGGATACAATGATATTCAACATTCACAAACTACTAGCTGTTTTTGGAACATCATCACCTACACTTTCAGAATGTAGGGGAAAGATATAGTTGAGTCATTTCAATCGGATGAGGTGAAAGGTATCTACAGCAGAGGAAATTCTGAAACCCTTTTAAATCAAGCACTGAAGTCCTGACAGGAGTCCCTGAGTGGTGCAAATGGTTAAATGCCTTGGAAGGAAGTCCTGGTGATCTGCTTCCAAAAGGTCACAGCCATGAAAACCCTATGAAGCACAGTTCTACTCTATGACACGGGGTCTTCATGAGATAGAATCCATTTCATGGAAACTGGTTTGGTTTTTTGGTTTGGAGTGTTGGCTACTGAAAAGTATAAGTAAACCCTAGCAAAGAAAACACATACGGACAAGACTAGGGGAATGTAGCAACCTAAGCAGTTAGGAGTTAACTGCTGGCCCACCAGACTTGTAAGCTTTATAAGAACAAAAACTGGATCGAGTTTATCTGGGTTATCTAAAGCTTAGCTCAGCCATCAGCACACTGTTTGCATAAAAAGGCTCACTGAATGAATGAGAGCAGGGAGACATGGAGAAGAAAAGCTCCAAAATGAATAGGTGATGGACAGTTTTAAAAGGGAGAACAGTACAACTGAAAAAAGAAAAAGAAAGAGGGACCTCTAAAATAAGAGAGTGAAGCGTTCAAGTAACCGAGTGTCAAAATCTATTTTTTTAACCAAAAACGAAGAAAAAAGCAAAACGAAGGAAAAAAGGAAGAAGCTAAATTATTTTTAAAAAGAAAGAAACTGAAAATAGTCCTGGATGGAAACATAAGGGTCATATTCTACCCCAACTATACAAGAGGCTATAGGCTATATTTCACAACAGACCTATATGTTTTATACAATAAAGACAAAGGAAGAAATAAAAAAGAGCCTGTCTTTTGTTTATAAAACCTCATTTAAAGTATTTGGGATGTGGGATGTAATCTCAACGGTACAGAATATTTCAAAAGACACCGAGGTTAGATTTCCAGAACAGAGCTCTAGCTCTGGCCATCTACTGTGTTTTTATGAATGGGATATGAAGCATAAAACACTCTCATCCGCCTCATAAAAAATGTTTCATCTAATGGAAACTTTAATTAAACCTCTTACATCTATAAAAAGTACCAGTTTCCATTAGCTGCTCCTCTGACAATGCCTAAGGGATTACAAGAAAGAAGAAAGCAGTTGAAATGCTAGTGTTTGAAAACATCTCAGTATACCAAACAGTATAGGAAATTTCTGGATGAAATACTGAACTAGAAGCACACTCAGTGACTAAAGATGGCAAAATGTTTTACATTTACTGGTGTTTGCTTCTTTCTGACTCCTAGATGGCACCTTTTCTTTCAATGTTGTGATGTCCTGAAATGCATTTCCATCTTTACACTGTACAATAAACAAAAACAGTATGCTGGGTTTATCTTTCCAGTTATTGACTAGTCATTACTGTACAATGGCCATGAGTATTGAGTACGACATTACCTTACTTCTAAAAATGACATACACTTTTCAGGTTTCCTGTTTTTTATCTGAAAGCAGAGAAAGAAAGGCCTGGCATTTGCAAACACTCTATCTGGGTTCAAGTAGTCCCTGGGAAGCTCAGGAAGTAGTTAATGCCACTAATGTCATTTTCCAAACATAATGAACATAGAGCTGTATTTGGAAAAACAGCAAAGTAAATATTCAAAGAAGAAATATTAGATTTCAAAACACTCAACCATTTCCTTTAAGGAAAAAAAGTCAGAAAAAAATACATAAACATTGCATAGTTTATATATATACATAAATTACTATTAGTATTATAAAGAGTAGAACTAACATGCATAATAATGCATCTAACCCATAAATTAAGTATTTATACACTCAGAAGTTTCTGAAACATCTTTTAACACTGCAATTACGGCATTAAAAAAAAATCAGATGACAATATGTATTTGGTCATACAATGATTTGATATTAAACACAAAATATCTTAGAATCAAAATTTTATAGTTGTTCTAATTATGTTAACTTTACATAATCTGGCTTTTTTTTGCTCCTACTCAAATTAATAAATTAAGTTGGTGTAATAACAAGGCCAGGCTTGCTGGGTAACAACCATCAAGGCAGGCTTTCACCAGAGGTGATGTTCAGAGAGCAGGATTTAAAGACGAATTAGTGTTTAAGCATTCATGTTGTTTAGAATAATACTGATTTTAAAATCTTCATTTCTGTTTTTCAAGAGTATGCTGAGATGAAGGAAACCCTGGTGGCACAGCGGTTAAGAGCTACGGCTGCTAACCAAAAGGCTGGCAGTTCAAATCCACCAGGCACTCCTTGGAAACCCTATGGGGCAGTTCTACTTTGTCCTATAGGGTCGCTATGAGTCGGAATCGATGACGGCAACAAGTTTGGTTTTTTTGGTTTATGTTGAGATGAGCTACTCTAGAATAAAAATATCAACTTTTATAATGACTGATTATATTATGTAGATTACTGAAATGGTCAATGTCCTGACAAGTGAGAAACTACATCTATCGGAACTGTGCTATTTTATTGCTGCAATTTTATCTTTCAAGTAACTACAAACATATTCAAATAGAAGATCTTTTAATCTCATTATACAATATCAAAACTGAAAATGATTTGGCTCCAACAGCAGGGAAATGCCTGCTCTTGGTCTGATGTCAACTTTGCCTCCTGAACCTGGAACTCTGTAACAATGCCATCCATGGGCTTGTCTTCTCAGCCTTAAGTACATTCTATCCTCAGGCACTACTGTCAGTCAGAAAATTTTCTGAACGGCTCTTATTCAGTTACAACAGGCCATGTGATCTTACTGATAACACACCTAAAGAGGGGCACATCTATTTCTAGATTTACCCTGGTATTCCCAATTGTGCTAAACTGTGCCACAGCAGAACATGAACTCTTTGCTGAGAACCCCTGATGTGTCTCATGGGACTAACAGCCTGCTTTAGAGTATGGCTAGAGTTATACACTTGTTACAGTACACCTACAAGGTGCTAAGCTCCTTAAGGTTAGGACTGTACTTGCTCATTTTATCATCATCCATAACTAGCACAGGGAGTTTTACACACACTAAATACTAGTGTTTCTTGAACTGAAGCATAACCAAGCATTATTACTGATGTGATACTAACAGAAAATATGGGAAACAAGTCTGCAAATAGAAAGTATTGTGCATTGTAACCAAAGTCATCTCTGACCTCCTTCATTTCCATCCTCATACAGATCCAGAGGCAGACTGAAAGCATTCATCTGATGTTCTGCTTTCCGCGAGAAAAACTCAACACAGGGTTGATTTTACAGTATACATTGTCCAGTTTGAGTAAATGCTCTAAATCCTATATGCAGCACCAGGATCGCCTGGGAACTTACTAGAAATACAAATTTTCTCAGTCACTACTCCTGCATCAGAAGAGGGGGAGGGAGGAGTGATGTATGTTTTAATAAACACGCCAGGTAATTCTGATGCACACCAAAGCTGGAGTACCAGAGTCATCTTTTGGTATGACGAACACTGTACCCAAATGACCCCTTTAATGCATTATCCCAATCCCTCAAGAATGTCTGGGAAAAATCCACCTATACTTTGATTGCGAAGTTAGGTTTCACAATCATGAATAATCAGTTTATTTGGCAGGTCTTTTAATCTCTATTGCCAAATTAACTTGCACAACTTTTTGTTTCCCCCTTCAGTCTCAGCACTTACCCTTTATTATTGAGTGGTGACGTGGGAGATAGGGAAGGACAGGTCCTCTTGGCAGACGGCTCTTCTTCCTCTTCATCAGATGAACTATCTATGGTTAGGTCAATCACCTCTACTTTCTTATTTTTGTTTGAGGACTGGTGGTGAGAAGCCACCTGATGCTCCAACGTGGAGCTCAAGCATCCTGCATGGGCGTGATTAAAACACAAGGCAAAGAACACCTATGACTTCACTTCTTCTCTCAGTGTCCCTATGGATTAATTCATCAGTTACAGCTTTGACTCACAATATTGCTAGGGCCAGAGACTAAAGAAATTAAAATTGGCTCTGTTCCCCTAAGCTTAATTAAAACTACTATTTGGTTATCGTCTGTTAAAGGATTTTTTTTGAAAAATCATTTTGAATGAGAGCAAACAATCAAAATGTAAGTCTTAAGTCCCCCTCAGAATAAAAGCAATTTGAAAGTGGAGACTGTATATTACATACGTTTATCTGGACAGTACCTGACATACTTAAGAAATACTATGGTAACATTTTTAAAAAGCCTTAGCCTCCTTTCAGCAAAAACATACTAAAAGCCAGGGGAAAAAATGCAAACGAAAAAGGAATGTTCACTATTCAGTATCAACTCTATTAAAAATTTAAAAGGATACCATTTCAAAAGCATGACTTTACAAATGACTTGTTAGATTATGCTACTTCGAAATCAGAAAATATCTAAAGCTGGCAAAAAAGTGAATTTAAAAGGAGTCCTACTACTTCTGAATATTTAATCAATGATTCAGTAAGTGTTACTGAGGTATTCATGAATTGCTCAGTGTTTTTAAAAACTTTATGCATTTTAATATTAAAAAGCAAAGCTTTACAACATCAGGGAAATTGCACCATCCTTCTGGAAAAGTAACACTCACCATCAACTCCATTGTAAGAGGCAGAAACTTCCTGTACTTCCTTTTTCGATCTCATAGGTGCCCAAGAGCCGTCCTCCTTAAACTGTATTTCATCACAATCTGTACAGTATTTTAGGATTTCCATAAACAAGCTATAAAAAATGATTTGTCCTTTGAATATCACATTTTAAATGAAAAAAGTTAGAATTATTACTGTTCATAATTTGTTCAAAAATATGTTCACCAAAATATGAAAGCCTTCATACTTTCTATGTTTTGTACAAATATACATGAGGAACAATAAAGTAGAATAGACAAGTGATATTTATTCTCAAAATTTAATGCTGACTAGGAAAATAGTTATAGTACATTTATATAGTATTATGTGGTCATGAAAAATGAGGGTTTCAAAGATTATAGATATTTTTCTTATTTATACCTTTTTTCATATTCCAGATTATTTACTAGTACGTCTTACTTTATAAACTGAAGTAATAGATATAAAAAATGTCAATCAAATGTTAAGTATCCTTGATTTCACGTAAACACTAAAAACCGGTATTTGCAAAGATTGTATAAAATTAATAGTAAAATTCTTGGGATATAATGTTAAATTAAACCAAAGGATAAAAATTATGAATAGTATATAATCACAATTATGTAAAAACAAAGCCCAGAAAATTCAACACAATTTTTCCTTTGTTGCTGTTGTTAGCCGCTGTCAAGTCGACTCTGCCTCGTGAGGACCCCGGGCGTGCGGAGCAGAACTACCCCATCGGGTTTTCAAGGCTGGGACCCTTCCGAAGCAGGTCACCAGGCCTGTCTTCTGAGGTGCCTCTGAGTAGTCTGAAAAGCCAACCTTTTGGCTAGTAGAAAAGTGCTTAAAAGGATCAATTTTTCTGCGCGCGCGCGCGCGCACACACACACACACACACACACACACACACACACACACACCCCTATTGTGTGTCATCTATTATTAATTAAAGAAACATATTTGCTTTAAATCACTTTGTAAGCTAGTAGGAGACTTGCCCAAACCTCTGCCCAGTCACTCTTCTATGCTCGCACAGTATCAGGCAGCCTCTCAATTCCCTCACACATCTTTTATAACAAGAAAAAAATCCCTATCAGGGGGAATCTAAAGCTATATACAGAGTTGGTAAAATATTACTATTCAGTTCAGATTTATTCGTGATCACTGTCATCACTGAAAAATTAAACATAGAGAATTTAAGTTATGTGTTTATTTCTTGGATGAGAATTTTGACATCTTCTAAATTGTGGACCATACTTGCATTGCTAAATATATTCCATTTCTTGTACTGCACCTACAGACTCCTGTTTTCTCTAATATTACACCTAAGTTGCCTTCAATGTTTTACTAGAGAATACAGGAAATATTAAGTAGATCCTCCTTATCACAATTTGTTACCTTTGTTCAGTGTCAAAAAGGAGGCTAAAGAGTAGGGGGAAATTTACAGGAACATTCCATGATGTCTGATAGGATAGAAAAACCACAGGAGTATTAAAAAAATAAGCAATTATTGTGATGCTGTAGATGGACAAGAAAGAAAAAGACCAGTATGTCTTCAGAGGAAATAAAAAAACAAAGTAAGCTGCCATTCACTCTTCTGATCAGTCTCAGGAGCCCTTACAGTGGAAGAATAGGTAGGATGGGCCAGGACTACAGCTCAATCTAATCTGAGAAACAGGCTAACTTCCATTAAAGAAGCCCAATTTCTGATGAGCTTAAGTTAACCATAGTTTCACAATTCTTTCATTCTTCCTCCAATATATTCTGTATGTCTGGGGATAGATGGACTCATGTTAGGAAAAGGAGTTAAGTATACTCTCACTTAGAACCACTGGTGCTTTAAACATTAGAAGGTACTAACAGTGAAGTATGCATCTGCAAAACGAGAGACATCGAGTTAAAAAGTGAAAAAATACTCACAGGTTACTTAACTTTGAAAATACTGATTTCTAGAATCACGAGAATTCTAAAAATACATAACTTAGAAAATAGTACTAATATTTTTATATCAAACCTGATGGGTAATAAACCCAGATAACAGATGGTCATTTCAAGGTACAAGGAAATACTTTAAAGTGACATACCCATCAATAATAAGGTGTTCATACGGAGCCTTCTTATCACAGACAGGACAAACCCAGGTTGGTTTTTTCTCATTCATCTGAATATAAAGAGTTGCATCAAAACACTGCAGATGAGAACATGTAAGGGCCCGACATGGAATTGTCAGCCGCATTTTACCAAGCTTTAAAAGAGGGGAAGAAAAGTAAATATTAGACAATTGTTAACAAAAATTTAAACTTTGGTCAAAATTTCCTGAAACACAATGTGCGTATGTTCTGCTTTGAAGTATACTGTTTACTTTGCATCAATGTGGAAGAACATTAAGCACACATTCTGTGAAACACAACTACAGGTTTAAAAACTACAGCATTTCTTTGGATATTAAACATGACAACTCTGGAAAGTCTACATTAGGGTTATTTACTCTAATCCACAACTCACAGAATTTCTTTTTGGAGGGAGCTCCTTGAAATTCTATATAAAATTTTGTCAGTGTGTGCATTTTTCTGGATATATTGCTTTCACCAAATTCTTAGAGCAATCCCTGATCCAAAAAAGTTAGGAGCCACTTAACCAGGGATTAGGGAAAGGAAAAAAGGAATGTCTTATTAAATATTTCTTTTCTCACTAGGCACCATCACAGGCAACTTAGCAAACATCCCTGGACCTCTAGCATCTCTAGCTTGTTACGGGACTTTCCTGTCTTGCCCTGCAAATGTTGTCCAAGCTGAAAAGGTTGAGTCTATCCTGTTGTTATTGTGTGCTGTCGAGTTGATTCCAACTCATAGCAACCCTAAAGAACAGAGCAGAGCTGCCCATAGGGTTTCCTAGGTTAAAATCTTTATGGGAGTGGATTGCCAGGTCTTTCCTCTCATGGAGTGGCTAGTGGGTTCGAACCGCCGACCTTCCAGTTAGCAGCCATTGCACCAGCAGGTGTATCCTATGAGTGATGCACACCCCTTCTTTGGGTCCTTGTGCTGCTAGCCTTGGCCCACTAAGGCAGATAAGCTGCCAAGAGGTCTGCACAGGGAGCTGCCATACCACAACCCTTGCCCTGGAGGACACCTCGTAACAGGACAGCAAGATGACCACTGTGGTGACCTCACAGTCCACACTGGCTTATAGCATACAAGTTATTTGCTTTCAATTATCACATTATTTGCTAAATATCAGGAAAAGATTTTCTACATGTTTGCCAGCTTGAAAAACAAAGGCTCAAAAAGGATGTGAGTTAAATAAGGACAAAAAGAGGAAAAAATTCTTGGCCTAGAAGAATTTTAGGGAAACGTGCAACTTCCTACTCTACTAAGGAACTCAACTGTCATTTACAGCCTTAAATTATTGTTCTGGTACCAATGATTTACTGTGCCTCTAGGAAAGGCACTTAACTTTTCCGGGCCTCTTTTTCTATCTCTAAAGTAACACTGTTTCCTCCTCCTGACTTTAACCGGACATAGGAATGAAGAATAAGAAAGGACTCCCAAAGTGTTATAAACACTTATGAGAAGGAACTGATGCCAGTTTACAGTATTATAAGTATGGACAAGAGGGACCTCCCAGACAGAATGAATAGCTCCTTTCTCCATGCTCCCACCTCTACCCCTGCATAGGATAGCATTTCTTACACTATTTATTGATGTGTGTGTATACTAGAAATGTATCACACTCATCTCCTTCCCTCAGCACGTACAAAGGTACCTGCTATATAGCAGGAAGATGGTCTCGTGTACCAACAAGACTTCGGTTATGCACACTGAATGATCTAAAAAGCACCATTTTACAGAGGGTGTGCAGGTCATATACAGCACTTTACAAGGTAACCAAGTTGAGTTCTGGACTTAGACTACTGTCAGGGACTGAACTGCATCCCCCCAAAATTGTGTGTATCAACTTGGCTAGGTCATAATTCCCAGTACAGTATGACTGTACAATCTGATATGATTTCCTTATGTGTTGTAAATTTAATCACTATGATCTAATAAAATGGATTAGCGGCAGTTATACTGAAAAGGCATACAACATTGGATAGTGTCTTAAGTCAATCTCTTTTGAGATATAAAAGAGAGAAGAGAGCAGAGACACATGGGAACCTCATACCACCAAGAAAGCAGTGCTGGGAGCAGAGCACATCCTTTAGACCTGAGGTTCCTGTGCAGAGATTCTCCCAGACCAAGGGAAGACTGATGCATCACAAGGACCTTTCTCCAGAGCTGATACAGAAAGCCTTTCCCTGGATGTGATGCCCTGAATTTGGATTTATAGCCTACTGGACTGTGAGAGAATAAACTTCTCTTTGTTAAAGCCATCCACTTGTGGTATTTCTGTTACAGCAGCACTAGATGACTAAGACAACTATCTAGGTTTAAATCCCGGCTCCATTACTTACTGACTCTGTAAATCCTGAATGTTAGTCACTCCGAGACTCGGTTTTGTGAAATGGGGGCAAAACTAGCACCTACATCATAGAATGATGGGGATTAAATTATATACATGCTTGCTGTACAGTGCCTGACACCTATTGTGTGTCATCTATTATTAATTAAAGAAACATATTTGCTTTAAATCACTTTGTAAGCTAGTAGGAGACTTGCCCAAACCTCTGCCCAGTCACTCTTCTATGCTCGCACAGTATCAGGCAGCCTCTCAATTCCCTCACACATCTCTATTTAATTTTTATAATTTATATATGTTCCTGATGAAAAGCTCCCCCCACCCCCCACAAAAAAAAAAAACAATCATTTGTGTACCAGAAAAATCCCCCTAGGTACCATTAGTCAGGACACACTATGTTAGTCCAGAAATATTTTCCAAGTAACAATCTGGTTGCTGGTACAAAATTTTTATATCTTAAGTCAGACCTTAACTTACCTGTAAAGTGCAAATTCCTACTGAGGAGTATTTTTGCTATTGCCCTAATACTAAATAGAGGAAACATGGGCTAAAAGTTCTAGACAAATACGGTAACAGCACAAAAGGTTCATGCACTGCAGAACTAGTAGGCTATTTCTAATGGTTTATGAGGACAGTGGCTAGGAAGAAAGAAAGATTATCTCAGAATCTAAGCCATAGGCTGTAGAACTTACACTCTGAAAAGCAGTAAATTCCCCAAATGCCTTCAGTTCACATACTTTTAACCTCATAATTTACAGTTGTCAGTTCATATCTTTTTGGCAAGGGAGCAACTCTCACACCCTTACGATCAGCCACACTGACAAGCTGACCTACAGAGCTGTTAAGGAATACTGAAACATGAATGGCACAGAAAGGACATTTACAAATGGATACATGGAGGCAAAAGTTTGCTTTCAAATGCACTGTTTATTAGCTGTCACACACACATGCCTCCTTTCAAAGAGCCACAAATTAACTATCATGTGATAATCCTCCTCATATTCTCGATTTTTAAAAAATCACTAAATTCTAAATATTTACCTGACAAATGGATAGTGATTTTCTCTAACTTGGTATCAGAAGAGAAGCTGACTTTTGAACATCTTCATCTTGTAACTACAAATCCCACCTCTACCTTTATAGGATGTGATGGATATCTGCATCATTTCCAAATAAATACTTTGAAAACAACTCCCAAACATGTTTTCTAATGCTACTAACCTTACTACTATAGTACATTTGAGCTGTATTAACTGATAATGTTGCAAGACAGAGGAAACATCCCAGAGATAAGTTTAAACCAGTTTATATCAAAAGGATCCTTAAAAAGTCAATAAAGTATGTATTTTTTACCTTGTAAGAAGAAAGGAAGAGAAGTGTGATATTAAGAATCACTTCACAGCTATTTCATAACAATATAAATATTTCATAAATATCCAAACTGCCCCCCGCCCCCACCGACTCTAAGTCATTTTTATTTGCATTTGCAGGCCTGTGAGAATCTCACAAAGCGGTCTCTCAAAGATCCTTTCTGGTTCTACTTTCAATAAATCAGAACCAAAAAATTCCCACCTAAGAGCAAAAACATTTTAAATTATTTTTTGCCTTTAGCTAATGGCACAGAAACTCATTTATTTTGAGATTTGTACATCTCAACAAGGACAAGTGCATAGTGTGACATCTTATTTACATATTTTCAAGGGAATCTTTTAAATAATTCTATAAATTTGATATATAGATGAGTTGTCACTAGTAAATTTTACTTTTGAGTAAAAACATACCTAAAATACATGGCCCCACTGTTCCAGGGTAACTGTAAAGGGACTGTCCCTTTAGCCAAAGAGAAACCCATCAAATTATTACAGATTTTATATACATATAGCTGTTTTTTTTCTATAATGTGAATCTTGAAAGCAGATGTCAATTTAAAATAAACTGCTAAAACTGTTGGACGAAAAAAGGAGGAGCAAGGAGACATAGGAAGAAAAATTAAAAGCTGATTCACTAAATTAGGAAGTTCAAAGAGCAAAGTATGATCAACTTTTTCTAATAATATAGAGAATAACATGTGGACTTTAAAATTTAAGACTAGTTCCACAAATAAAAATTTCCAGTATTTATACTGGAGTGTTTATTTATATGAATAAATGCTTCCTGTGAATGTTAAATATAAACATTATATATACTAGCACAACTCTAAGTACTTTTAAAATGGGACTGAAGAAAAACAAGACTTCTTCCAGTGATTTAAATGGAAGACAAAAGCTTATACACTTGTCTAAATTTATCATATTCTCTAAATTGCTGTTTCATAAAGAAACAGGGTACCAAAGAACTGTGTGTGCGTGCGTGTGTTTGGGGGGAGATAAATCAGGATTGGGGGGAAAATGGTGGGATAAGTATATATTTTTGTAAAAAACCTTAGTCTTCCCACCCTCCACTTCCTGATCTATAAATCACTTTCTAAATGTTACAAAGTACCAGTTTCCTTTACAACACAGAATGTCCTTTAACATTTATCTGGTTACTTAATTAAATAATCTTTAATTATAGAAGGCCTGGCGCTAAAATATTTTCCCTAAGGAAAAGAATGGCTATACAGAGAAAACATACAGGAAGAATAAAAGAATATGATAGGATTTGGTGGTTTATATTAACTTATTTATTTTTTTCTATAACTTCCAAAAGTTTTATAATAAACAGGAATTATCTTAGTTATTACCAAAAAAAAAAAAAAATGCGAGGTGGGTCGGTGTATTTGTTTTTAAAGAGCTATGTAAACTATAGTATTAGAAACAAATTCAAGAGCTAATGACTTCTTCGTATTGTGTTTAAAGTTTTACAAACTATGAAAGACTAGGATGTAGGATAAATAACACATTTAATTTCTGTTTAAATTCTTTGTTTCTTTCAGATTATAGTAACTTCATCTCAGATAAACAGGACTTCAGTATTGAAAGCCTTCAATATTAGACCTGAACAATCCAGTTAATCAGGAAACAGATGTGCCCTCTCATTCTTCAAATTTCCCCCAATTTAGACATGATTAATTTGATTAATTATAGAACAAAAGGTAATCAAAATGTTGAAGTACTTTACTATTTACTTTTCACATATTTCTGTATGAAAGCCATATTCAACCATCACCTCTACTATTGGTAGATCTAATACCAAACTAGTCAAGAAATAAACCTCAAGAGAATATTGTTTTAAGGCCTTTTTACTGTAAGTGTAATAATTTTGTAAGTCTTGAAGCCTTATATTTATTTCATAAAAGTGATTGATTCTGACCTCATTTTCTGCTTTAAAAATATTTCTAGGCTATTTTTGTATGCAAAACAAACTCAATTATTCAAGTTGAACAGAATAGTTTTTATCTAATAGATTCTTATAACGCAGACAATGTGGGCAAAATGGTTAAATTGAATGTGTGGGTAATCATGGCCAGATTTTTATTCTGAAGGATGTTTTTTTAAAAGATCAAACACACAGAGTTAATAAATATTCCTTATTTTGAGATTTTACACTTGAGCAGGATAGTCATTATTCACAGGCAATATTTAGATATGTCTTACTAAGGGTAGAAAATTTTAATAGACTTGTATGGATTCTAAACCCTATGTCTAGATAATAATGTCCACTTTCACAAACTATGAGAAAGGTGGGCAGATTTTAAAAGTAAACAGATTTTCTCAAATACCGGAAATAACCTAATAATAATAAGAAATTCATGCCAAACCTTCTGGAAAACAAGTATTATTTAACACTTACTGGACATAGCAGAGAAACCCTTAGGCTGGTTGTAGCTATTTCACTGTCTGGATCCGCAGTCAATTTCTCTTTAACTGACCATCGTTGAAGAAAAAAGAAATAAACAGAAAAAGTTTATTGAAGATACATCACTAATATAACATTAAAAAAATGAGGAACTTAAAATGAGAAATCGTAAGAAAAAACTAAAAGACAATTTGCTCAATTATTTTCCAATCAATTGAATAGATGAATAAAAACAATTATATGGTCTATACATTCTACAATAAGCAAAGGAAGAGAAACAATTGTATATCTGTGGGTTGACTACATTTCCTGTAAGCTTCCCATTTCTCACCCACGGAACAAAAAACTGCATTGCAGTAACAGAAAGGAAATTTCTACAGCAGGTTGACATATTCAACTGATGGCAGGCTCCCCCGGCCCCCATTTTTTTTTTTTTTTAATTCTAAGATACTAGATAAAAACATTCTTTATTTTAAACTGTGACGAATATTATTTTGGCTCTTCTATTTTAAATGAAATTAATAAGCAGCAACTATAAAATAGCACTTATAAATTTTTCAAAGTCCAGGTAATAAGATATTTACTGTAAAACATATTAATTCTAATTTCAAATTATAAAAAGAAAAAAAGTTAAATTGCTTTTCTTCCCCCATATAATTATTTGCTGATGTGGCACGACTCAAAATGAGAAGAAACAGCTGCAAACATCCACTAATAATTGGAATATGGGATGTACGAAGTATGAATCTAGGAAAATTGGAAGTCGTCAAAAATGAAATGGAACACACAAACATCGATATCCTAGGCATTACTGAGCTGAAATGGACTGGTATTGGCCATTTTGAATCGGACAATCATATGGTTTACTAGGCTGGGAATGACAAATTGAAGAGGAATGGCGTCACATTCATCATCAAAATGAACATTTCAAGGATCTATCCTGAAGTACAACGCTGTCACTGACAGGATAATATCCACATGCCTACAAGGAAGACCAGTTAATAAGACTATTATTCAAATTTCCGCATCAACCACTAAGGCCAAAGATGAAGAAACTGAAGATTTTTACCAACTTCTGCAGTCTGAAACTGATCAAACATGCAATCAAGATGCATTGATAATTACTGGTGATTGAAATGCAAAAGTTGGAATAGAAGAAGGATCTATAGTTGGAAAATATGGCCTTGGTGATAGGAATGATGTCAGAGATCATATGATAGAATTCTGTAAGACTAACAACTTCTTCATTGCAAATATCTTTTTTCAACAACATAAACAGTGACTATAATGTGGACCTCACCAGATGGAATACACAGGAATCAAATCAACCACATCTGTGGAAAGAGATGATGGAAAAGCTCAGTATCATCAGTCAGAACAAGGCCAGGGGCCAACTGCAGAACAGACCATCAAATTACGCACATGCAAGTTCAAGATGAATCCGAAGAAAATTAAAACAAGTCCACGACAGTCAAAGCACAACCCTGAGTATATCCCACCTGAATGTAGAGATCACCTCAAAAACAGATTTGATGCACTAATACTAATGACCGAAGACCAGATGACTTGTGGAATGACATCAAGGACATCATATGTGAAGAAAGCAAGAGGTCATTAAAAAGATAGGAAAGAAACAAAAGACCAAAATGGATGTCAGAAGAGACTCTGAAACTTGCTCTTGAATGTAGAGCAACTAAAACAAATGGAAGAAATGGTGAAGTAAAGGAACTGAACAGAAGATTTCAAAGGGCTCGAGAAGACAAAGTAAAGTATTATAACGACATGTGCAAAGACCTGGAATCAGAAAACCAAAAGGGAACAACACACCGGGCATTTCTCAAGCTGAAAGAACTGAAGAAAAAAGTCAAGCCTCGAGTTGCAATACTGAAGGATTCTATGGGGAAAATACTAAACGATGCAGGAAGCAACAAAAGAAGATGGGAGGAATACAAAGAGTCACTGTACCAAAAACAACTGGTTGACATTCAATCATTTCAGAAGGTAACATATGATGAAGAACTGATGGTACTGAAGGAAGAACTCCAAGCTGCACTGAAGGCACTGGCATAAAACAAGGCTCCAGGAACTGAGGGAATACCAACTGAGATGTTTCAACAAACGGATGCAGTGCTGGAAGTGCTCACTGGTCTATGCCAAGAAATTTGGAACACAGCTACCTGGCCAGCTGACTGGAAGAGATCCATATCTGTGCCCATTCCAAACAAAGGTGATCCAATAGAATGCGGAAATTATCAAACATATCATTAACATCACACACAAGTGAAATTTTGCTGGAGATTATTCAAAAGCGGTTGCAGCAGTACATCGATAGGGAACTGACAAGAAATTCAAGGAGGTTTCAGGAGAGGATGTGGAACAAGGGATATCATTGCTGACGTCAGACGGATGTTGGCTGAAAGTAGGGAATACCAAAAAGATGTTTACCTGTGTTTTATTGACTATGCAAAGGCATTGGACTGTGTGGATCCTACTAAATTATGGACAACATTGTGAAGAACAGGAATTCCAGAATACTTAATTGTGCTCATAAGAAACCTGTACATGGACCAAAAGGCAGTCATCTGAACAGAACAAGAGGATGCAGCGTGGTTTAAAGCCAGGAAAGGTGTGCGTCAGGGTTGTATCCTCTCACCCTACTTGTTCAACATGTATGCTGAGCAAATAATCTGAGAAGCTGAACTACTTGAGGAAGAACATGACATCAGGATTGGAGGATGATTCATTAACAACGTGTGATATGCAGATGACACAACCTTGCTGAAAGTGAAGACTTGAAGCACTTACTGATGAAGATCAAAGACCACAGCCTTCAGTATGGGTTTCACCTCAACATAAAGAAAACAAAAATCCTCATAACTGGATCAATACGCAACATCATGATAAACTGAGAAAAGACTGAAGTCAAGGATTTCATTTTACTTGGATCCACAATCAATGCCCACAGAAGCAGCAGTTAAGAAATCAAACAATGTATTGCACTGGGCAAATCTGCTGCAAAAGACCTTTTTCAAGTGTTAAGAAGCAAAGATGTCACCTTGAAAACTAAGGTGTGCCTGACCCAAGCCATAGTATTTTCAATTGCCTCATATGAATGTGAAACCTGGACAATGAATAAGGAAAACCAAAGAATTGTTGCCTTTGAATTACGGTGTTGGCGAAGAATACTGAGTATACCATGGACTGCCAGAAGAATGAACAAATCTGTCTTGGAAAAAGTACAGCCAGAGTGTTCCTTAGAAGCAAGGATGGAGAGACTTCGTCTCACTTACTTTGGACATGTTATCAGGAGGGACCAGTCCCTGGAGAAGGACATCATGCTTGGTAAAGTAGAGGGTTAGCAAAAAAGAGGAAGACTCTCAATGAGATGGATTGGCACAGTGGCTACAACAATGGGCTCAAGCATAACAATGACTGTGAGGATGGTGCAGGACTGGGCAGTGTTTCGTCTGTTTTATGTGGGGTCACTATGAGTTGGAATCAACTTGACGGCACCTAACAACAAGAACAACTATTTGAGTTCTACATTTATTTACCTATAAACTAACAGTGTTATCTTGAGCAAGGCAATCCACCTCTCTGAGCTTAATTTCACTTACAGTAAAATAGAAATTCATACTAGATAATCTGTCTTTTCAGTTTCAACTTCTTATGGTTCCTAAGAGAGAAGGCATTAGCAATTTTATCTTTTAATGACTGTTCCATTACTCTCCTTCAGTCTAATATAACGAGGCCATTTATACCCCTCATTTGGAAACCTGAAAACCTCCATCCACAAAACATTATAAGACTGGAAATGCCTAAATGTAATAGTCCAATACTTTCAGAGAGTACTCCACAATTACTTTAAAGTCTATATTGTATAGGGGGCCCCAGTAAAGTGGTTGTGTACATAATGAATCATGGAATTTCAGAGGTGTGGCACAACTAAGTGTGACCAGATAGGTAACATACAGTAGAAAGCAGAAAACTGGAAGAGAGAAAAGTACTGATAAGAAAGAATGATTTCAGTTAGATGTCTGTTGTGCTGATAACCATTCATGAAAATTAAGAATTGTGCCTTTAATGAATATGGGGACCATACTGCTGAAATTTCTGAGATGGTCCAGATCTTGATCTTCTAGCCAATTGCTTCCATAAATCAGTGGTTCTCATCTAAGGTGCATATCAGAATTACCCCACAGAGCTTTATAATTGTGCCCAATGAATCAGAATGAGGAAGAGGGACACCAGTGTGTAGTTTTTAAGAAGGCTCAAATGTGATTCTGATGCCAGAACCCCCACCACAAATCATTTAATGGCCTGGAAATTCCAAATTTTCAAAATCTATATATTTCACAGACTGCCTCTCACATCTGAAAATGCATAAAACCCCTGGTTTTTATTTTGAAAAAATATAGTGATTACATCACTTATGCTAATTAACACCATATGTTTAAGTTATGAAAAGTATGCCTTTGTGCCATTACAGACCTAATCTTAATCAATCCTTTCTTGTACAGACACTTTTTAAAGAATAATGTATTGTACTAAAGGCAACACATAATTGCCATACAAAATAAACATGAAAACAGAATTCTAATGTGATTACTAACCATTCTGCCTGCCTTCACCAACCACCCCACCAGCACCCTCCCACACACACAGCAATGGGAACAGTAACTGAATTTGGGCTTTGTCTATTGAAAGTTTCACTTAAATGAAGCAATAACATACATCATGATATCAGCCTTATGCAAAACGAAGTTCAGTGTACAGTACTTAGAATAGAAATCGAAATAGGAGAAGCAACATAAACTAGTGGTTAAGAGCACAGGCTCTAGTTCTAGAGCTAGCCTAGGTCTGAATCTCCATTCAGTCTCTTACTAGTTACGTGCCTTAGTTAAGTAACATGTAAAATATTCTATAAATATTAGCTGTTGTTACTTAAAAATAAATGTGATTTGTATGTTCATTTTCTCTTCAGCGTGAGGAGAACTTTCTGAAATTATTTTAGAATCAGCTTATCAGTTTCTATTTTAAAAAATCTGCTGCGATCTAGATTAGGATTATATGCAATCTATAGATCAATTTGGAAAGCACTGATATATTAGCAATTTTAAGTCTTCTAATCCATTAATATGGCATATCTCTCCACCTATCTAGGTCTTCTTTTAATTTCTCTCAGCAATGCTTCACAGTTTTCAGCATACAAATCATGCACATATTTCATGAGATGCATTCCTAAGTATTTCATATTTTTGGGTGTTTCTGTAAAATTATCTTGTTTTTTGAATTTCAATTTCCAATTGTTCACTGCTAGTATAAATACAATTGGTATTTGTATACTGACCACGTATTCTGTAACCTTGCTAAACTCATGTAGTAGTTCTAGTAGCATTTTTGTAGATTCTTTGGGATTTTTCCCAATAATGCCATCTGCAAATAAAGACAATATTATTTATTCATTTCTAATGTGTATGAATTTTTTTTTTTTTTGGTCTTATTGTGCTAAGTGCTGAACAGAAGTAGTGAGAGCAGATATCCTTGCCTTGTTCCCGATCGTAGGGTAAAACATTCAAGTCTTTCACTCTTAACTATGCTATTAGCTGCAGGTTTTTTAAAGTTGTCTTTATTTGAAAAAGAAAATTAAGGTTTGTGGACTCATACTACCTGATTTCAAGACTTACTATCACAAGCTATAGTAATCAAGACTCTGATATTGGCATAAGAATAGACATCAATCAATGGCCCAGGAATAGACTCATACATCTATGGTCAGTTGGTGTTTGACAAAGGCGCCAAGGTAATTAAATGGGTGAAAAGGTAGTCTTTTTAACAAATGATGTGGAAAAACTGGATATCTGTGCGTGCGTGGGGGCGGCGGGTTAAGAACCTCTACCCTTACCTTGCACCATATACAAAAATTACCTCAAAATGGACGGTAGACCTAAATCTAAGAGCTAAAACAATAAACCTTCTAGAAGAAAATGTTTTTTTTGACCTCAGATTAGGCAAAGATTTCTTAGTATGCAAAAAGCGTAAACTGTAAAAGGAAAAAAAAACTGATAAAGCAAACATCATCGAAATTAAAATATAAATCAAGACCCTGATAAGAAAATGAAGAGGCAGGCCATGAAGTGGGAGAAAAAATTGGCAAAAACACATCTGTTAAAGGACTTGTATCTAGAATATATAAAGAACTCTCACAACTTAATATAAGATAAACAACTCAATTTTAAAAATGGGCAAAAGATTTGAACAGACACTTCACCAAAGAAGCTATAAGGATGGCAAATAAGCACATGAAAAGATGTTTAACATAGTCAGTCATTTAATTTACATTTTTCCTATTTAGTCATTAGGAAAATGCAAATTAAAACTACAATGAGATTCCGCTACACACTAACCAGAATGGCTAAAATCAAAACCGCCTGACAATGCCAAGCGCTACTGAGGATATGGAGCAACTGGGAATCTCATACATTCTTGGTGGGAATGAAAAAATGGCACAGTCACTTTTTAAGAAACTGTCAAACTGTTTTCTAGAAAACTACCATATGACCCAGCAATCCCACTCCTAGGTATTTACCCAAGATAAATGTAAACATATGTCCACAAAAATGTGATGCCCATATGCAAACTGCGATTGTTTATAGCAGATTTATTCATAACTCAAAACTGGAAACAATCCAAATATGCATCAACTGATAAATGGATACACAAATTATGCTACAAATAAATGGAATACTACTCAGCAACGAAAAGGAACAAGTTACTCATACATGAAACTACATGGATGAACCTAAAAAGCATTATACTAGGTGACAGAAGTCAGACACAAAAGGCTATATACCGTATTTTTACACAAATAACGTGCATGTTGTATGTTTTTTTCCAACTGCACCTCCCCGTCGAGTTACATTCATAAGAACACCATGCTGATTTTTTTACAGCAACACATAAAAAAATTATCATAGTGCACTTATGAAGATACCTGGGGGTGGGGGCATGTAGGAGGGTAAGTGGCAGCTAACAAAAAAACATATAACATGCACACTATTTCTGTAAAAATACGATACTGTAGGATTCCATTTCTCTGACATTCTGTAAAAGGTAAAACTACAGATATAGAAATCACATAAATGGTTACAGGAATTGGGGGTAAGGGATGGGACTGACTGCAAAGAGCCACAAGAGAATTTCTTGGGGGTAAAACCAAATGTTCTCTATCATGATTGTGGTAGTGCTTCATGATTGCATACATTTGACAAACTCATCAAACTGTACACTAAAAAAGGGTGAATTCTGACTGCTTGTAAATTATACTTCAATAAATATGATCAGAAGGGAAGAAGGAAGGAAAATAGATAGAACTACACTAAATCTGATCACAAGAAAGAATGGAAAAAAATAACTGAAATAAAAGTACTTGTCTTCTGTGAGCAAGAGAATAAAAATTAAAAACAGACACATAATGTTTATCCTGCTGTAATAAACACCACATGGGAAGTCATCTGGATTTGCAGCAGTAACAGTATTTTATTATATGACCTATAATAAAGTTACAGCTAGACACTTGTGCAATAAAGAATTTGCACCTTTGTCTTCAGTTCCTGGGAGGTAACCTTTAAGTTCTCAGAATTTCCCAAATAATTTAAGTGTCTTTGCTATTCATGGTGGGACCCCTAGACCACACCTGACAGTTTATGCTAGAAAGATGGCTCAGTATAGGGGCTGCCCATGGCAGAAGTCCAACCATGTGATTAGTGGTTTGGCCCTTTGAAAGGTGTAATATAAGCTCAACCTTGGGGAGGGGGCTAGAGATGGAATTCAATCACGTGGCCAGTAATTCAATCAACCATACCTACGTAATGAAACTCCAATGAAAACTCTGCGCATCAAAGCTTGGGTGAGCTTCCCTAGTTGATAATATTTTGAATATTATCACGCACTGATATGCCAGGAGAGTGATGCATTCCTGAGAACAAGGGAAGCTTCAGATTTTGGACTTCCCAGACCTCATTCTATGCGTCTCTCCCTTTGGCTGGTTCTGATCTGTATCCTTTCCCTATAATAAAAAGTATAACTGTAATATAAATGTAAATAGTGGCTTTCCTGAGTTCTGGGAGTTCCAGAAAATTATCAAACATGAGGGGGTAGTGGCAATCCTTGAATCTGCAGCCAGCTGGTCAGAAATGAGGGTGGCCTAGGAACCCCTGAATTGTCGCTCGTGTCTGAAGTGAGAGCAGTCTTGTGGAGAAGTGTGCCCTTAACCTGTGAAGTCTGGCCTAACTCTGGGTCGTTGGTTTTAGAAATCATTTGCACAAGTTGCTTTATATGTCATGTTAAGAAAGTGGGAGTTTTTATTTCACTTAGGTTACTACCAGTGGAGAGACATATAGAGGGGTCAAGAAAGAAGAGGAAGATTATTTAAAATAGATTTTAAAAATAAAGGCAGGATGTAAGGGCTCAAACCAGGGCAGTGATGGTAGGGATATAGAGAAGACAGATTTGAGAAACATTTACGGTGTAAGTTTGATAGGACTTGGTGAGTTCAATTTTAAATAACTGAATTTGAAGAACCAATTCAGGTGAAGGCAGTTAGCTATGTAAGTCTGAAATTCTGGGATGAAGATACATATCTGTGAGTTGGTGTTAGTTTAAACCAAGAAACTGGAATGTGATTGTCTACACAGGAAGTATGCAGTGGGTCAAGGATGGAACCCCCCCAGGAAACACCAACATTTAGGATGCTTTCCTTAAGAGAATCCATTGAAGGTAAGTTACTGGAAAGAAATGATCTGAGAAGAGGGGAGGGGAAAATTTCAAGGAGAAAGTGGCTGGTATCAAATGAGGCGAAAGTATCCAAGATGAATACAGAAAAGGTATACACGTGACAATCAGGATATCACTGGTGACATCTGCCAGAGCAGTTTAGTGGAATGATGGGGGTTAAAGACAGATCACAATGGGTTACGGTGAGGAGGTAGAAGGAGCAAGTAGACTCCTCTTTCAACAAACTAGGATGAGAACAATAGGAGAAACACAGAACTGTAGCTACAGAGGAGCTTGCTTTCCTTTTTCAAAGGATGAAGAGAGACTTGACAGGGAAGTTAGACAGTTCCTCCCAGAGAGGGAGGAACTGAAAACAGGACAAAGAGCAGAAAAATGAGGCAGCCAGGTCTCATAATGCTGTGTACCGAGCATCTCCACCTGTATGTCCCACAGGCATCTCGAACACCACAAATCTAAGACTGTACTCTGATCTTTCCCCTGCAACCTGATCTTTTCAACACTGTTTTCCATTGCAGTAAACAGCATCACCACATAACCTGGTGCTTTAAGTAACAAGCCTAGAACTCATCTTTGACTTCTCCTTTTTCTTCACTTCTCACATGTAATCAATCACCATTTCTACCCCTACAATACTTCTCAAATCCATCAATTCTACTTCCATCATTATCCCCTTAGCCCAAAACAAAATTATCTCTTGCTTGGACTACTGCAACAGGTTCTTAACTGGTCTTAACTGCATCAGCCTGGCCCCACCTCAATTTAGTCCTCAAAATGATCTTTTTATTGTCCAAATCTGATGATATCACTCCTCTGCTTAAAATCCTTTATCGGCTTTCTATCTTCTGTATGAATTTGCCCTGTGTGTATCTCTCTGGCCACTCTCCCCTTCACTCTCTCTGCTCCAGTACCACTGGCGTTCCCTCTTGGCATACTTCCCTTCCCATCTGGGGCTTAACTCCTCTTTGTCCTTATAATCTTGTCTTAAACATCACATCATCAGAAAGGACTATGTTCCCCTGTTGTATCTCCACAGAGGTCACTGTCTTTCTTCTTCATGGCACATTACAACTGTAATTCATTCATAACTTGTGCAATTATTTAACATCTGTCTTTCCCACCAGACTGCAAGCTTTTGGGGGATGGAGAATTGCTGTGTCCCTTGCTTAACGATACATTCTCCAGTGCCTGGAACACCATGGACTCTTAATATAATTTCCTGAATGAGTAAAATAAATGAATAAAAGATTAACCTTAGGCAGGAAAAGGGACATGTACACCTGGGAGACTGAAGGGAATAAAGAGAGGATGAGCACAAATGTAGACAAGTTGAAAGGCAGTTACAGTGGCAGTAAGCCTGGAGAAGAAACAGGCAGTTTAGAGAATTCACATCTGGTAACCCAATTTTCTTTCACTGACAGTGTGCTGGGAATGGAGACAGTGTTTGAGTAAAGTATAGCCAAGGCTTGAAGCAACTGCTGAGTGGGGTGGGGTGGGGGGAGAATCCGACCAGGAGTTGGTAAAAGACAAGGAAGGGATGCTGAAAACAACTGTACATAAAAGGCAGACGCCACAAGACAAAAATCCACTAAATCAAATGAATCAGAGAAATGAATTTCCAACTTAGTAAAAAGTCTAAATACTATCTACTTTATTCTTTCAAGAACATAATAGTACCTGACTTGACTAATAAAACTTTGCCAGCAGAATTTATAAGACTAAGAATGACTTACAATAAATCTATAGGTAGATAAATTGATTCTTTAAAAAATATCTGGGATACCTGACAACACTTTTTTCTGTCAAGCTGTTTTAAACAATCTTTTAATTACACAATTAATTTGTTGGGAAAGTTATTTCTTTATATAACTTTAAACTTTAGATAACTTTAACTATAAAGGTAAACACCCAGCAGTACTACGAAAGGGCTGGTATTCTGCTTCCATTAACATTACAGCCAAGAGAGCTCTATGGGGCAGTTGTATTCTGTAACACATGGTGTCGTCACGAGTTGGAATCGACTCAACGGCAACTAACAACAACAACAACAACAAAGGTAAACAATCTCTGTGTGGAATCAATTACAACAGATTTCTTTTGGGCAGGATCCAAAATAATGTTTCATTGGTACCCAAGCCCAATAATTAAGACAAGACATAAATTGTCACAAAAATCCCACCCAATCAGCTACTTTCTCCACCTCCAGCACTGTATCAGAGTTGAAATAAATAACGTTTGCTACTTAACAGTGGCTAAGAGTGGTTCCTTGGAGAAAATAAAATTCCAGGCTCATCTTCCCACTCTCCCTCCAGGTGGTGCTATAACTACAAGTGGAGAATCGTTAACTGAGCAAAGACAGTTTGCATTATTATTATTATTCTGTAATATAACAGCTTTATTTGCCTTATTTCTTGGTATCCCCTTTCCTACAAAGGCTCACATAACTCCATAATGCTTTCTGATTAGATCTAGCACTATATGACAAATATATGAAGATTCTCAGTGGAACGACCAGGAACGGACTTCAGCAAGATAGTAAAAAATGAAGTTCTTCACTTGCACTCTCCTTCAGGGAGATCGCTATCCCTTTTCCGTTCTCAGGAGCTCCACTGTCTCCTTCTCCCTGCCTGCCAGACGGTGCCTCCACTCCTCCAGGCCTAGCCAGTGCTGTCATTCTAGGCTGGCAAGGAATGGCTACAGAGGCATTAGCCAAAGGTGTGCTGCCTCTGACTCTGGATTATTTGCATTTTTTAAAAAAGCCCTTTTAATACAGAAAAATCCTTCAATGAGCTATCAATATTATGATGATCTGCATATTGATACTCAGAGGTAGAAGGATCTTTTACTCTGACAGAGAAACAGGTTACAGAAAAAGATAAAAGCTATGCTCCAAAGGGAAGTGAGAGAAAAGCTGACCTTATTATCTTAGTTCTTTCCACCAGAGTGTTCCTAAGTACAAATCTGACAGTGGGCTTCATTAACCAACTCACATCAAGGATACTTAAAGGGAAGCTATCTAACCCCTGCCTGTAAAAGCTTTGTTCCCTATGTGTCCAGTCCTCACCCCTAAATCCATCCATGAAGAATACAAAAAAGAGAATGAAGGCAGAACTTAGTTCACCTCTTTGGAAAGGCCACTGACCTCTGGCCTTAACTCTCAAAAACTGAGGCCAGATTGTTAACCAACGTCATAAAACAATATGTGTACTGACTGTTTAATGAGAAACTATTTGTTCTGTAAACCTTCACCTAAAGTACAATTAAAAAACAAACAAACAAAAAAAAAAAAAAACTGAGACCAAAATAGTCTATTTGAAGACCTAACTAGGTCTCAAATTCAACATGTCAAAATGAACCATCCAGTAATCCCCATCTATGAACCCAGACTTGGGAGATACTTTAGAAGTCACCTGGTCCAAACCTCTCAACAGATGAGGAGTATGAGACTCAGAGTAGAGTGACTTGGCCAAGGTCGTATGACTGATTAATAGCAGAACGCACTTCATTATTACTTATACCACCCTACTGACTTTCTTTATACTTCGTTAATGCTAGGTTGTGTTTTTCTAGATAATCTGCAGTCTAAAATAACTCTCTTGAAATATATACCAAGTTTCTCTTCCATCTTCTAGAATTCCTTAACTAATTATCTATTTTATGAAGCTTTAGTAAAATATTCTTCCATGTTCATGTATTGGCTATACAAGTTAATTTTAGGATCAATAAAATATAGGTCATGACAAAGCTATTAAAACTACTCTCAGGTCTTGTTTTACCCTAACTCACAGAAAAGGTTCAGTGTTTTCAATCCTGTATGACAGACTCTAGTAAAGGACAAACCCTAAAATTTCTTGAGTTGAGACAATAGTCTTCTAACCTATAACAAAGTATTTCAGCTACATAAATGAAATAAGTTTATCATACGTACTTAAAGCTCTAGAATGATCCGGATTCCTTATTCCCTTTGCTCGTAACCTCTGAAGAAGAACTGTTGAGGACAACTGTTTTACAAGATATACTGCCATGGAATAGTTCTGGAAAAAAAAAAAAAAAGAAAACAAACAACATATGTAAGTAAATAGTACATCTATTTTAATCCCACACTGATAGGGAAAGAAAACTAACACTTGTTAAAACACCTATTGTATGCCAAGCCTATCTTAGGTGTTTTTATTTAATACTGACCAAAAAGCTGCTGAGGTGGTCATGTATCTACTTTTATGTATGAGGAAAGTGAAGCGTAAAAAATTAACTTGCCCTAATTTTACAACTTTTAAGTGACAAAACCAGCACTTAAACTCAGGTCTGTCATGCTTCTATATTACCTGACTACCTACACTTGAAGCTAATTAACTTAAGGCCCGATATAAAAGAATACTGTTAAGACCAAATATAAACCAAGGCTGATACGACGTCAAAGTCATCATAAATGGTGTTTAGTTGATGACAGATATTTCTAAAATAGTGGCTATTTTAAAAATTATTAATGAGATTGACTTCCTAACCTATCCTAATTTATACCTTTTAACCTCCTTTTATACCTTCAACCAGTTCTTGAAAAGATCCTACTTGAGCAGTTATTACTACAAAGCTCTTCAAGCAAAGGGAATTTTAAAGAAGCTGCTGGTTTGGCAGATAAATATATGAATATCTACTGCTGGCAGAGAAGAGAACAAAGAAAACAGTTAATCAACAAGCCAAGACAGAGTGAAAGGCACATGACTGAGTTAGAAGAAGAAAAGCGGGTTGAGGCTTATGTAGGGTGGGAGAGAGACCTAACTGAGAAGAACCGCTGTTCATTCAGTGTTGGGATCAAGAGGAAGATTAAGAGATTTGAAAAGAAGCAAAAAGAAGAATAATTACTGCCATCTTATATTTTATAGCTACATACAGTTTTCAAAGTACTCTACACACATATACTATCTATTTCATTTCAACATCACAGAAGGCCTATAAGATAGAGGCAGGAAAGGTATTTTTCTGTAGGATAGGTATTTTTCTAAGTGAAGGGGCTGATGAAACTGAGGCACAAAAAGATTATGTAATCTGTCACGATCATGGAACTGCCTGGTGACAGTGCAGGCACTAGAACCCAAGAGTAGAGATGTCATGAGAACGGACTTAATGACCAAGGCTGGTGTACTCTCTACAGTTCTTGCCTTCACAGACTCTACTTGCTTTGAGCCTTTTAATCTAGCCCAACACATGTTCCAATTTTCAGTTACTCTCACAATTTTGAAAATGCATTCTCTTCTTTCGGCAACAAGAGAAAATATCCTCCAGTATCCTCTGGAAGGTCAAATTTTCATTTAAAGTTCATAAATCTATCCATGTTTACATGCTATGTTCTCTTTATAAACAAGAGAATTGAAGCATGGAACAGTTAAGTAACTTGCCCGAAGTCACACAGCTAATAAACTGCAGAACTGGGATTGAAACCCAAGTATTCTGGCTCCAAGGTTGTTGTCTTAACCACTAGGCAACAATGTCTCTCTACATAGGTTTTATCTGGAAGGGGAAAAAAAATGAAGTATCAAAGAAAGCTAATTCACTTTCATTAATAAATTTCACAATTTATTAATGACATTTTCATTAATAAATTTCACAATTTATTAATGACACTTTCATTAATAAATTTCACAATTTATTAATGAGGCACAAATAACCTTACAACTTTCCTAAATTTTAGAGCATACAACATACCATCTAATATAAAACCAAAAAGCTTCTTTCAGGAAAAAAGAAAACTTATTCACCTTTATTACTTACTTGTTTAATGCTTCAAGGAAGTGGAGAAATGCTAATTAACACTGAAATTATGTACAGACAACTTGAATCTTCAGAGCTAGGAATTACCCTCAGGCTTTATATAAATATTTAAGAAGAGATCAAGCAGAAACCACAGCTACAAGTTCAGTGAAAAGGTATGTTCACTCTAGTTGAAACATGTAACCAAATAAAAAAGAAAGCAGCAAGAATGTAAGGTAATAACAAATGCTGCTTGTACCAGTAATACGGAATTAACTTTTTCATCAAATAAAAGGGGGTCAGCAGCAAAAAACCCCCAAACTGAATAGTGGCATAATATCTCTTCTAGGCAGATGATGTTATACAGTTACCGCTAATTCTCCAAGGTACTACCTAACTCCAACTACTGACATGTTGCATCACTGATATTTTTGTCAAAGTCTTCTAAATTCTTTATACTAGTACCTAAAATATTTCTCTACAAACAATGACTGTAAATAAGTGATAAATGCGGTAATTACAACGAAGTAGGATAATTCTTCCTTCAGGTACTGTACTAGCTCTTCTATTCATTTCAATTCAAAATGCATACTTATAATGTTTCTCAGTAGCAACTAGTCATACAAATCTAACAGCAAAACAGTAACATATCCTACATGAAGAGTATCTTCACAAGTTGAATTAAAATCAATAATCTGAAAAGAAAATCTAAGAACTTATCAGAGTTCTGGGCTTTGGTTAAAGAATAATTTTATTTTTTTGTCTTACTTCAAAAAGGTTTCCAACTTGTTTAAGGCCAGGATTTTCACAAAGATCTTACTTAACAGACCCTCAAATCACTGAAGACAATTTTTTCTCTCTGAGGTTTGGAAGGCTTCCCATGGAAGAGTATCTCTCCCTCTATTCTAGTGTCATACAGCAGGAACCACGTTCTCCTCTCTCCACAGTTTCAAACTTGTTTCATATTTCCCCTTAAACACCCCTTGTTTCCTAGTTGGCTACAGTTTTCACAAAAGAAAAATATACTCAACCCTCTCTTCAAAAAGGAGAGGAAAAAAAAAAGATGGGAACCCTAAGTTACAGTAAAACTAAAACATTTGGAAGAATTTTTAAAATCTAATGGTGACATATTAATTAGTCAAAGGAAAAAGATATAACCCTGATAGATGTCAAAAAGGATTTTGATAAAACTCAAATCTATTTCTAACAAAGATATCCAGTAAAAGAGGACTACGACACATCACTGATGTAATTAAACTCTAAAGAAAATTAACAGCCATTATAATACTTAACGTAGTAACACTAGCAGCATTCTCATGAATATAAGGAAAAAGTCAAGAACGTCCACTTGCACCTGCATTATTTAATATTGTTCTAAAGGTTCTAGCCAGCACAACAGAACAAGAAGAAGAAATAATGTCATAAGCATTAGAATTATCATTATTTGTAAAACGATACATCTCAAACTCAAAACTGCCTACCTGGAAACCCCAAGAAATCAACTAAAAAGCTACTGGAACAAATATGTGAATTTAGGCACAAATTTTCAAAAATAACTAGCTTTTAAATAAACTAACAATAAATAAACACTTTAGAAAATGGATCTATTTACAAAATTAATAAAAATAATAACCAGCATAGTAATTAATTAAAACAAAAAAAGCAGGACTTATAGGAAGAAAACTATTAAATTCTGGAAAGTGTTAAAGAAGATTTGAGTAAATGGAGAAACATACAGTTCCTGGAGTGGGTACATTAAATATTGTAAATAAATTAATCTTCCCTAACTTAATCTACAAATCTAAAGCAATCTCATTTGAATTCCCAAGGAGGTATGGGTGCAAGGTGGAGGAGGAAGGAGAGGAAACTTCATAAAATTAACACTATAGTTCATCTGAAAGAATAAATGTTAAGAAATAGGAGTAATCTAAGGGAACATGTCTCACTCTCTGTAATAACCTTTTCTACTCTTCAAAGCCCCTATTTCTTCTCTCACTCTCAGCAGATTTACCTCACTTCCTATCTCATAAGTCATCAGATCAGAACTTACTCATCTCTCCAGTACCAAACAAATACACTCATCAATCCTTTCATTCTCCCACTAAATACAGCTATCTCTCCTATCTACTTTGAGTTCTTCCAACTATGCAATTCACTATTGATTATCCCTCTCAAGAAGACCCCTGTCATCATCTTTCAAATATGTTAAAGCTTCTCCTATTAAAACAAACAACTCTCATCCCACATTTTCCTCCAGCTCACCCTCATCTCTTTCCAAAGACATACTTTTATCATTCCCTATCTCCACTGCCTCACCTCCAGCTCACCACAATCTGGCTTCTACTCCCACCATTCCACCAAAACAGCTTGTGCTAAAGTCACTGCGTGTACCTGATTCAAAGGATATTTTTCAGACTTCAACACACTTGACCTCTCAACACCTGTTCAACACTGCCTACCATCGCTCCCTTTCTGAAGCTCCTACCTTATCTTTTCTCATACCCAGTTCCACCTCTCTGGCACCATTGCCCCATCTCCTCTTCAGGCTCATTCTCTTCTACCCAGGATTAAACGTTATAGTTCCTCAAGGATAGCTCTTAGGTGCTCTTCTCTTCCTACTTGGTACATTCCTCCTAAACAGCCCTGCCTGTGTGTCTTTTATACTATCGATATGCAGATGTCTCACACATTTTTTCCCCTCTAGCCTAAATGTATCCTTTGAACCCTATATGCCCAATTACCTAATTCAGGATATCTCAAAGGCATCTCAAACTCAAAAGCTTCAAAACTGAACTGAGGGTTTTCCCCATCTAGTGCTCCAACATCTCCTCATTCAAAACGAAAACCTAAACTTGGTCCTTTTTAGTGTTTCCTGTCTCAGTAATATCATGATTCACCTTGTTACCCAAGCCAGAAACCAAGGAGTCATCCCTGACATCTCCCTTTCTCTCATCCATTCGTCCATGCAATCCATCACTTAGTCCTTCAGATCCACCTACTTAACCTCTGTCCCGCTGTCAGTCTAGGCCAAAATACTTCCTCTCACTAATACTTCTGCAAGAGCTTCCTCCTAAGGTAGACTCTCTACCAACCTCTATTTAAACTATTTTCTACTCTACAGAGTACTTTTTTTTGTTTTCTCAGCAGAAATAAGACTCTGTAAACTTTTGCTTAAAAAGAAAACCCTTAACATTAGCATTATCTATGCAGTCCTCCGTGGTTTTCTACCTCTCCTGCCTCATCTCATATATTGCTCTTCCCCACTCTTCGTCCTCCAGCTGCAGTGGCTTCCTTTCAGCTTTTTGGAAAAAACTAAGCTCACCCCTGCCAGTGGACTGTTACGCAGGTTGTTTCCTCTGAACCTTTCGCCTAAGTGATTCCTACCCTTCTCTCAGCTCTTGGCTTAGGGAAGCCCTCCCTGACCTCCTTCTAGCTTAAAGCACCCTTTAATACACGCTTAAATCATCACGTACTACCTTTACAGTACTAACAAGTTCACGTTTTCCGTGTATGACCACCTGCCTGAGATCTCGCGCTCTATGAAAACAAAGACATTTTTCCCCACTGTGGCAATGTCAAGGAGCCCTGGTGGCACTCAGCTGCTAACCAAAAGGTCAGCAGTTTGAACCCACCAGCCGCCCTGAGGGAGAAAGATGTGGCAGTCTGCTTCCATAAAGATGACAGCCTTGGAAACTCTATGGGGTAGTGCGACTCAGTCCTACAGAGTCGCCATGAGTCGGAATCGACTCAATGGCAGTGGGTTTGGTTTACTGTTTACAATGCTGTCAGTTCTGAGTGCCACAATGCCTGGCACACAGTAACCATTCAGTAAATTTCAAATGAATTAGTGAATACATACGAGCTCATATCATAAAGCTTCAACAATCAAAAGACTCTAAAACTGTCCCAGAGAAAGAATGCCAGACTAGCAAAAAAAACAGAAAAACTTCAAAAATACATTCAGGATAAATAAAAATTAAATATAGTAACAGTGGCTTCACAAATCAGCATTTATTTAGTTAATGGTGTTATTATTATCCGACTATTTAAAAAATTAAAGCAGTTATTTACCTTAAGCCACACATAAATTTAAGATGAATTAAATCATTAAAGGTAAAATATGAAATCTTAAAATTCCAGAAGAAAAAATAAACAAATACACGTTGTTGTTGTTATTGCTGTCGAGTCAATTCTGACTCATGGCGACCGCATGTGTACAGACTAGAATTGTTCCATATGGTTTTCAAGGCTACGATCTTTTGGAAGCAGATCACCAGGCCTGTCTTCCGAGGCACCTCTGGATGGGTTTGAACAGACAACCTTTTAGCTAGTAGTTGAGCACTTAAATATTTATGCTACTCGAAAACCAAAACAACCGAACTCATTGCTGTCGAGTCGATTCTGACTCATAGTGACCATAAAGGACAGAGTAGAACCGCCCCATAGTTGTTTCCAAGGAGCGCCGGGTGGATTCAAACTGCCAACCTGTTGGTTAGCAGCAGTAGCTCTTAACCACTATGTCACCAGGGTAATGATATACAATCATTAGTTCAAACATGCATATATATATTTATTTACTTGTGTATGCGTGTATGTGTATACATATGTGTGTGTGCATGTATTTTTTAAATGAGAACACATTGAAAATTCATTGTGAGATAAAAATAAATTCTTTTGCAATTTATTTTACAAAATCATTTACTTATAAGCTCATGTAGCCATGGAGATTATTAACCCTCTTAGGTTAATACAAATATCTGGCAGAAACAAAAATTTACTTACTCTTCCAATCTCTGCAGTCCAAGAAACAACAATGGTGTTTGGTACTGTTGTGGACAATCGGACAAGTGAGGTGATATTAATTGGTCGGCTGGGTCGCTTTGGTTCCACACCATTTTTAGTAGGTGGAAGATAACCCTAAGAATGAAATAATTTCTTTTATTCAAATTTCCATTCCTGAACAAAACACCAAAACCTACAAACTACATGCTAGAGAACATGAATATTTTCATTAATGAGCAAAGAAGCAAACATTTAAGTTTCCTGTGCTATTATTTCTTGAAACAACACTACAGACTCACTGTAGTAAGCCTGAGAAAAACGACTGACAGACATAAGAAATCTTTACAAGTTAAGAATTAGAAGAATTAATAAAGAGCTTAAATAAAGTCTGTAAGAAATATTTTCAAGGACACCAAAACAATACCTCTCTCAGCCCGTTTAAAGCATAGCACCCTTCAAATCTCCATTCTACCCCACGCTTACAGGTCCACATGAACACAGTTGAGGTTTCATTGAAACAATTTCTTCTCCCCTAAATCTAGTACAAATCTAAAGCTCTCACACCCAAGTCCAAATCCCAGACTATGTCTCCATAGCTAATGTTATAGCTGCTAATTATACAAAGTTGATACAAGTGTTTCACCCAGTCACATGAAAATATATCCAAAATAAAAAAGTTTTCTTAATGAAAAACTACAATCACAGCTGTGATGACTTATTTGATAGCTACACTGGCAATGCATTTAAAAAATAGCTTTTAGGACTTACTGGAAGGCTGCAAGGTTTTGTATTCACTTTCACACAAAGATTGGGTGGGAAGTGATCTTCCTGCGGACAACTGGTTTCTGATAAACAAAACCTAAACAATAAAAAGTTTAATTTCCTTTATTAAAGCATGAAATAATATTTTTGTTCAATAGCTAATTTAAAAGATGATCAACTCTTAACAACAAAAAAGGGAAAACTATAAAAACTGGCCATTTCACATGATGAATAAGCACATTTGAACAAGTTTAAAATAAACAATTCTGCCAATGTAGAGTTTCAGTGATCATGACTATCAACCTGTAGTTGTCTTCATGACATTGTCAATCATTAGTTCAAGCATGTTTCGAGGAGCACTAGCTTCCTGGGATATTAAGATGTTAAAAGGCAAAAGAAAAAAAAAAGTTCCGTAGTTGAATAAAATTTAAGAAATTCTGAAGCAAAAAAATCACACTACACTTCCTTAACACAGAATTTCTCAGAGGTTTAAATAGGCTAATATGCACTGTGACTCTCTAAGAGGAAGATACAGTATACAGTATTCTCAAATTTGTTTGTCTATGAAATACTTTTTTGGCTCTCAACAGAACATACTGAAAATGCTGTTAAGTCTACCCCCAGGACCAAGGTAATCCATTAGCTGCTCAGAACTAAAGAAACTGAATAATAACATTACTTGTGTTATATCCACATGTATTTAGAATACTATTTTAGAAACTTATTAAAATACATATTTCTAAATCAAATGCATAATCTTTTGCGGAAACCAAGGATAGCTATATAATTTATAATTTCTCTATTCACGCTTATATAGATAATGGAATAAATTATTATTTTGCTATTTATGACTCTATTCTTTATTACTTCCTTATTCCCAATATATACTCGAAGCTCATTCTACCTTTACAGAACGTTCATGACATGTTTTAGTTACATGGTATGGAGAACCCTATCTCTGAGTCCTGTGAAATATTCATCACACACAAACATCTTCCCTCAACACACAGGGCGTGAGGTCTTAACGAGCGGGCCACAGAATCTGCATATGGGAAGGGTCAAGAAAATAGACAAATTTTTATGTAAACTTTTTATGGGTAAATATAAATGTTCATCTTTGGGGAGACAATCCATAGCTTTCATCAGATTCTCAAAGGGACTTGTGTTGCTGTTAGGTGACCTCGAGTCATTCCGACTCATAATGACCCTATGTACAACAGAATGAAAAGCTCCTGCGCCATCCTCATGACTGTTGTTATGCTTGAGTCCACTGCTGCAGCCACTGGGTCAATCCATCTCTTTGAGGGTCTTCCTGTTTTTTTGCTGACCTTCTACTTTACTAAGCATGATGTCTTTCTCCAGCGGCTGGTCTCTCCCGATAATATACCCAAAATATGTGAGACAAAGTCTCACCATCCTCACTTCCAAGGAATATTCTGGCTGTACTTCTTCCAAGACAGATATGTTCGTTCTTTTGGCAGTCCATGGTATATTCAATATTCTTTGCCAACACCATAATTCAAAGGCATCAATTCTTCTTCGGTCTTCCTTATTCATGACCTAGCTTTCGCATGCATATGAGGCAACTGAAAATACCATGGCTTGGGTCAGGCACGCTTTAGTCCTCAAAGTGATATGTTTGCTTTTTAACACTCTAAAGAGATCTTCTGCAGCAGATTTGCCCAGTGCAATGTGTTATTTGATTTCTTGACTGCTGCTTCCATGAGCACTGACTGCGGATCCAAGTAAAATGAAATCCTTGACAACTTCAATCTTTTCTCCATTTATCATGATGGTGCTTACTAGTTCAGTTGTGAGGATTTTTGTTTTCTTTATGTTGAGGTGTAATCCATAATGAAGGCTGTGGTCTTTGATCTTCATCAGTAAATGCTTCAAGTCCACTTCACTTTCAGCAAGCAAGGTTGTGTCACCCGCATAACACAGGTTGTTAATGAGCTTTCCTCCAATCCTGATGCCATGTTCTTCTTCATATAGTCCAGCTTTTCGGATTATTTGCTCAGCATACAGATTGAATAAGTATGGTGAAAAGATACAACCCTGATGCACACTTTTCCTGACTTAAAACCATGCAGTGTCCCCTTGTTCTATTCAAACGACTGTCTCTTGATCTATGTACAGATTCGTCATGAGTACAATTAAGTGTTCTGGAATTCTCATTCTTTGCAATGTTATCTATAATTTGTTATGATCCACACAGACAAATGTTTTTGCATAGTCAATAAAACAGGTAAACAACTTTCTGGTATTCTTTACTTTCAGCCAGGATCCATCTGACATCAGCAATGATATCCCTCATTCCACGTCCTCTTCTGAATCCAGCTTGAATCTCTGGCAGTTCCCTGTTGATGTACTGCTGCAATCACTTTTCAATGATCTTCAGCAAAATTTTACTTGCCTGTGATATTAATGACATTGTTTGATAACTTCTGCATTCGGCTGGATCATCTTTCTTGTGAACAAGTATAAACATGGATCTCTTCCAGTAGTTTGGCCAGGTAGCTATTTTCCAAATTTCTTGGCATAGACAAGTGCGCACATCCAGGGCTGCACTGGTTTGTTGAAACATCTCAATTGGTAATCCGTCAATTCTTGGAGCCTTGTTTTTCGCCAATGTCTTCAGTGCAGGGTCTTCCTTCAGTAGCACCGGTTCTTGATCATATGCTACCTCCTGAAATGATTGAACGTCGATCAATTCTTTTTGGTACAGTGACTCTGTGTATTCCTTCCATCTTCTTGTGATGCTTCCTGCGCCGTTCAGTATTTTGCCCACAGAATCTTTCAATATTGCTATTCAAAGTTTGATTTTTTTCTTCAGTTCTTTCAGCTTGAGAATGTGGAGCATGTTCTTCTCTTTTGGTTTTCTAACTCCAGGTCTTTGCACATGTCATTATAATACTTTACTTTGTCCTCTCGAGTCGCCCTTTGAAATCTTCTGTTCAGCTCTTTTACTTTGTCATTTCTTCCTTTCAATTCAGCTACTCGACATTCAAGAGCAAATTTCAGAGTCTATTCTGACATCCGTTTTGGTCATTTCTTTCTTTCCTGTCTTTTTAATGACTTCTTGCTTTCTTCTTGTATGATGTCCTTGATGTCATTCCACAACTTTTCTGGTCTCGGTCAAAGGGACTAGGGATCCTTATAAGGTTAAAAATCACTGATCTATAAAGATTTTCTCAAAATATACAAGCTCACAGGATCATCTCTAACTCTAGGAAAATCTTCTATCATAGGCAAGTTTTTTTTACACTGCAACAATAGGAGGATGTCACAAAGTTTTTAATCAATTATTCCAATGCAGTAATAATTTTAAAACATGGACCCTGGCTGCCTGAAGCTACAAGAAGAGAATAATTTATTATGACAAGTTGGTTCCTACTCTACACTACCTGAACAAACTGAGGAGAAAAAAGAAAAAAGGGCAACAGCAGTGGAAAGTTGCTGTGAAGGAGTTCATGAGAAGGTGAAAACCAGGTACACAAATGACAACAGACTGGGAGTCTAACAGATGAATCACTGAGACTAATTCTGACAAACTTATTTTCATGCTTCAATATAAAATACTGAGGATAGTAACTAGATTTTTTATTTTAGAATTATGCTTTTAAACTTCATTTTAGTCTTGGGATCCTTTCTTCAAATGAAAACTTACCCAGAAGTCACACATGTGACATACAGATCAAAGTATAACGCTACTTTGGCTCAGTGTATGTGTGGGGAGTCGGGGGTAGATAAGAGATGGAGGAGGTAAAAAGGTAGCCAGAATGTGGATCCTTAAGGGTGGCTCCATGCAACAGTTTGAAAGCCACTGTTTTACAGGGTAATGTTACATATCAGTATGAGCAAGATGTAAATTGTTAAAGGCAGGAAGTAAAGATGATTTTAGCAATATATAATTAGTTATGATGGTATCATATTTAGTCCTTTAATTTATTCAGTCAAGAATAAAGTACCCAAATCTCTTGTACACGGGATAATCTTTGTCAGTGTCTTCCAAAACCAAGAGCTAGATTATCACTAGTCTACTGGGTTAAGGTTTTGTCATACTGTTCTATGGAATAAAAGCTAATCAAGTATAGTCACATCCTTTTTAAAATCTTTAACTCAACCTCTCCTCTGCTTTTCTCACTGTTCTCATCACACTATTTTAAAGCCCAGATCAGAGGTTTTCAAACTGTTTCACAAAGTTCTGAGCAGCTGCTTTAATCTCTTTTTTGACTCCTATTGTATTTCTAATTTGTACATACAAATTACTATCCGATTATTGAAACTAGGCTACCAGTTAGACTTATCCTCCCCAGGATTTAGGGAAAACACCTTATTGAAGAAAACAACTGTTTTCTATTTCCTCTTCAATTCCAATGGCAACAAGTATAGGGTGGGGCACTTAGGTTTACATGTGGATAATCATGAGTGATAAGAGCAGCATAAGATGGTTTATATAAGCAAGAAAAGACATTAACATAAAAGATTTCTTAAAGATAACCCTAAGAAGAAATGAGTAGACATAGAAAAAAAACTGAATAAGGGGCAGCTATGAATTCATGTTGGACAGTTTTCCATTAGTCTTTGCAAAACTACTGAGGTATCTCACATGGAATCTAAGAGAACATTTAAATTAATGATTTAAATACAGGACAAAGCAAATTACAATTTTTTTTTACTGTTGGTCCACGAGATACTGTAGACTTAATCTAAGTACTTGTTTCTTACCTACAGTAGTTTGCCTCTCATACAGGTAAGCACTTCGCTTTCATAAAACTTTGTATTTCTAAAGCGCTGATCACTATGACATATTAAGATATCATTAGCTGGAGCTTCTCAACCAACTGAGGGCAACCCAAGTAGAGAGATATGGTTAGACACAAGGTACATGACCTGCTATATTAAAAATCTGAGTTGGATAAAAATTAGGGTATCTCCTAACAGGAAGTTTTTCCTTACCTAAACATCTAAACTCAATACTCTCTCTATGCTGACTGAAAATTTAAAAAAATCTTTAAGGAATATTAACTTTTAAACTTTGGATATATATTGTAGTCAACACTGTACCTTAACTGGACCTGCACTGTGAAGTCACATTTGGTCCCAGAAATATCCCTAGAAAAGAGAGAATAAGAACTACAATTATTTTAAAATTTGCACATGAAAGTTGATTCAAAGATACTGTTACTCCAGAAAATTTTTCAAATTATCAGAGCTATAACTGTTCTTAGGGCAACTAACACACTATAATAATTTTAAGTACAAATATTGCATGATGTTAATACTCACCTAATACACTGTTTTTAAAAATCACTTCCTATAGACAAAACTGGGCTCAAATGTCAAACTGCAAGTTAAAGTTGAAGACAACTTACATGGAACTACTGATCTGCTGCACTTGTTGTGGTGTCAATGCAAATGCAAAACAGGTTTCTCGAAAGCGCTGACTGTTGTCTGATGCTAAAGAAGAAAAAAATTATAGTTTTCATTATACCTTCAATTTCACCAACAGAGAAGACAACAGCAAAAACACACTTATGCCTTTAATTAACTGGGGCGTATTCCAGGGTTTAGATAATAAGGTGATTAAAACACTGAAAAATAAGAAATATGCCAGCTGTACTGTAACAGAAATAGGCCCCAAAATAGCTAATTCCAGAAGCTAACCTATCAGGATTCAAATCCGGAAAATACAAATTCAAAGAAACACCAATAAAAAAAAATAATTATATTAAAAGCATCTAAGAAGCACACCTGTACTTTTATGAAAAAAATATGCCGATAACTAATTTTACTTAAAATAGAATAATATAAACCCATTTAAAGACTCATGGTCTGGGAGCTACGTAACAAACAAACTCCTTGAGCTCTGCACAGGGGAGATGACACTGGGTCTTCAAGACAATCTAAGAATTTTATCATATCTCAAATATCATACATAGTTTCTCCTACACTTAGATGACTTGACTTTAAAATTTGTTGTGACTGTCTCAAAGAAGAGTCACAAGAGGAATGAAAGGAAGAGAGTAAAGAGAGAGAAGAAAAGAAATGAGAGCAAGTGAGCAAGCAGGCAAGCACAGGTCAGTCTGCAGCAGGAAATTCTAAAGTATGTTGTTGCAAGGAACAATAGTTTGTTTTTTTTGTTTTTTGTCTAGCTTCTTTGATTCAGCTTAATGTTTCTGAGACTCAGCCATGCCGTTACATGTATCAGTAGTTCAGCTCCTTTTTATTGCTATCCACTATATGACCATAACACAATGTATTAATCCAATCTCCCCTTTGGGTTGTTTATAATTTTTTTTGCTAATATGAATAAAGCTGCCATAATATTTTTCTGACCCTGTTCTCTTTTCTTTTGGGTAAATACCTAGGAACAGAATTGACTCGTAAGGTTAGGGAACTTCATAAGAAATTGCCAAACTGTTTTCCAAAGTGTCAGCTGGTTTTTAATACATGTTACATGAAGGAAAAAACAACAAAACAGTGGTCGATACCCCTGGTACAAAACTTGGCACAACTCAGCACTGAATAACTATTTGTTGAATAAGTAAATACAAAAATTTAAGAAATAGCAGGTAAACTTTACTTTTCCAGAGTAATTCTATGGAACAAAAGGGTGCCTAAGAGGTACTGCCAAGGAATTCCTGTCCTATGGGCCATGTAAGATTTGTGCAGAAAAAGCAGCTGAATTTGCCTGGGTTTGATCTTATTTGCAAGCAACATGTCCTCTATAACTCCACCAAAACTACAGAATGTCATGTAGAAAAATCTGTACAAATGAATCACTATGAGAGGAAAAAGAAAGAGGAAAGAGCGCTGCTGATCTAGAATTTCATCTTAATACAGATATCTTTTATAGGTGAATAAAAGCTAGATTTGCGCTTCTGCTTTCTTATAGTCTTCAGCTTCCTTTTGGGATCTGGGCAGGTTTATTCTTAAAGAATCTATCCCCAAGGAACAGTTCCTAACCAGAAAAAGTCATCTTAATTGTGAAGTATCAGCCTGGCAATGGCCAGTAACTAAGGACCAAAACGTAGAAAAGCAGCCATTTCCCTCTGTCAAGGAAAGCAAGTAGTAACTCCTTTGCTTCTTAAAGAATGTATCAGTATAAAGATTTCAGTCCAGTAGGCTGAGCCTAATTTGGATTTTTGGCTCCATTCTGAAACAGTGTTAAAATAATTTCCCAAGTACAAAAATTCATATTCCTCGCTAGGCAAGATTTCAGAGTCTTTTTAGAATATGCCACTACAGTAAGTTTTGGACACACACACAGATTTACAAAGATACGACAAAAATAACAAGGTTGTTTTTCATGCCACATATAGAAATCAGGTTTATTATTTAATAATAGTCCCTGTTTAGTCATCTAGTGCTGCTGTAACAGAAATACCACAAGTGGATGGCTTTAACAAAGAGAAGCTTATTCTCTCACAGTCTAGTAGGCTGAAGTCTGAATTCAGGGACACCAGCTCCAGGGGAAGGCTTTCTCTCTCTGTCAGCTCTGGAGGAAGGTCCTAGTCATCAGTCTTCCCTTGGTCTGGGAGCATTTCAGCACAGGAACCTCAGGTCCAAAGGTCATGCTCTGCTCCCGGCACTTTTCTTGGTGGTATGAGCTGGCCCTGTCTCTCTGCTCGCTTCTCTCATTTATATCTCAAAAGAGATTGGCTCAAGACACTATCTAATCTTGTAGGTCTCATCAATATAACTGCCACTAATCCATCTTATTACATCATAGTGATAGAATACATAACACACAGGGAAATCACATCAGATGACAAAACGGTAGACAATCATACAATACAGGGAATCATGATCTAGCCAAGCTGACAGATATTTTGGGGGGACACAATTCAATCCATGACAGTCCCTTATTTTACATCTTCTTTTATATATAGAAAGTAATGCTCATGAAGGAACCCTTGCGGTGAAGTGGTTAAAGCACTCGGCTGCTAACTGAAAAAGTCGACAGTTCAAACTCACCAGCAGCTTCATGAGAGAAAGATGTGGCAGTCTACTGCCATAAAGATTTACAGCCTTGAAAACCCTATGAGCCAATTCTACCCTGTCCTACAGGGTCATTATGAGTCAGAACCAACTTGACAGCAATGGGTTTGGGTTTGGTTAATGCTCATGAGGTTGGTACTTCTTATTTGGAAAAGAATCTTTCACACTATGTAGATATGAGGCTTAACTGCTGCTACAAATACAACAGCCAGTGAAGACTTTATAGCTTTTGTCTTAGATAACAAGCTATCTATAAACTCTTCTGACAGTGAATTAAGCTATTATTAAACCAAAGGAGGGGCAGGGAACAGTTGCCTTTAATCAATTCTGACTCATGACAACCCCATGTGTTGCAGAATAGAACTGTGCTCCATATGGTTTTCATGGCTGTGACCTTTCAGCAGCAGATCGCCAGGCCTTTCTTCTGAGGTGCCATTCAGGGACTCCAAGCTATCATTAGCCCTTTCAAAACAGTTTAGGCCAAAATCATAGAATCACAGAAATCTTAATACTTAAGAGGCTTCGTCATCTAAAACAATGGCCTCCAATGTTGGGGGAATGCATTTCAGTGGGTACAGGAAAAGTATCTTTCTAACTATAAAATAGAAGCTTAAAAAGGTTTATATTTTATATAAAATCTAAAATCTAATTTACGACCCATGGAGCGAAAAAGTCGAGTGCCTTTGTGCAAGAGGCTTCCTGGTGGAGTGGGGTGCCTTTGGGCACTTATCGGTGAAGCTACGCCTGCCAACCCATGCAGAAAGACAGCTGAGTGCTGTCTGGCCAAAGTTTACTGGCAGAGGGGGGCTGCCTCCAGGCACTTACCAGAGCTAAAGAGCTTTGGAACACTTGCCCCAGAAGGCAGACACGGGTGGCGAGGCCCACGGGGTCGAGAAGCCAAGGAACCAGAAAGCAGAAGCTGAAGAGAAAAGGAACACAGGAAGCCAAGGTGCCTCAGTCTCAAAGGGTATGGCCGTGACCTATGGGGTATCAAAGGATGAAGCCATGGCCTCTGGAGTTTCTAAGGGTGGAGTTGCCACTCAGATGGACTTGGAGAATGGTGTGCCTAAAGCCAAGGGAGCAGAGTTGCCATTCCAGTATGCCTGGAAGGTAGAGCTAAAGCCCAGGGCTGAGGGGCCTCCACTCAGAATCCAGAGAGTGTGGCCAATACCTGAAGTCCAGAGGGCAGGGCCATTGCCTAAATGGTCTGAGAGAACAGAAGATTATTTTCAAGCCTTGAGGGCTAACGTAGTGTGTTTTGCTGACTTGCTTGGTGCCTGTTATCCCTTCTTTCCCTCCAATTTCTCCCATTCATAATGGAAATGTCTAGCTTGCGTCTGTTCCACCACTGGACTTTGGAAGCAGATAAGTTGTATTTTAGATTTCAGATGAAGAATTTTTGGATTTTGGATTTGGAATTGATTCAAGACTTCTGCTATGATATGATCGGATGAATGTGTTTTACGTGTCGCAAGGACATGAATTTGGGGGGGCCAAACGGTGGAATGTCATGGACTGAACTGTGTCCCCCAAAAATACATGTATCAATTTGGCTAGGTCATGATACCCAGGATTGTGTGACTGCCCACCATTTTGTCATCTGATGTGATATTCCTATGTGTTGTAAATCCTATCTCTTTGATGTTGAAGACATGGGATTAGTGGCAGTCATGTTAATGAGGCAGGACTCAAGATACAAGATTGGATTGTATCTTGAGCCAATCTCTTTTGAGATATAAAAGAGACAAGAGAGCAGGGAGACATGGGGACCTCATACCACTAAGAAAGCAGCACCAGGAGCAGAGCATGTCCTTTGGACCTGGGCTTCCTGTGTGGAAAAGCTCCTAGACCAGGGGAAGATTGATGACAAGGATCTTCCCCCAGAGCCAACAGAGAGAAAGCCTTCCCCTGGAGCTAGCACCCTAAATTTGGACCTCTAGCCTACTAAACTCTGAGAGTATAAATTTCTCTTTGTTAACAACAAAAAATCTAATTTACTAAAAATAATCAAAAATGTTATGCAAAATCTTAATTTTTATAAATTTTCATGTATGTTTTATAATATACACAATGCTAATAAAATACTTTTATATATAATAGATCTATAAATATGGTGTACACTCAATTATTTTGCTGACAGGTGCATGTGGTCAAAAAAAATTGCTGATCACTTATCTAGAATTCAGTTTTCCTTTCAACCCTTCCATTTATTCTCTGTTTGAACCTTTTGAGATGGAGGAGAAGTGGTCATTACTTTGTCATGCAGAAAATGGTTGGTGATGGACAGTTTAAGTTTAAGAAAGCTTGCAACCTTACTGAGGGTAGCAAAGCATCGTGGAAAGAGATACCGAGTTCACACAGACTTAGATTCCAAACTGGTTTTGTCACTTATGTGCCATGTGACCTCAGGTACTTATCCAATCTGACCAATCTGAGTCTATTTCCTCCAATATTTAAACATATACTCATACCCTCAGAGTTACTTTGAAGAATATAAATGAGGTAATGTACTTAACCAACCCGTCAGTGGTTGTACTTTGGTGGCTTTCATGTTGCTATGATATTATGCCACTGGTATACCAGCAAGGTCATCCAGGGTAGACAGGTTTCAGTGGAGCTTTTAGACTGAGACAAACTAGAAAGAAAGGCCTGGCAATCTACTTCCAAAAAATCAGCCAATGAAAACATTACAGATCACAAGAGAACACTGTCTGACTCGCTTGCTTTAGACATGTCATCAGGAGGTATCACTTGCTAGAAGAGGATATCACATTTAGTGAAGTAGAGGGCCAGTGAGGGAGACCCTCGGTGAGATGGACTGGTGTAACAGCCACAATGATGGCTATCGTGAGGATGATGCAGGGCTGGGTGTTGTACATAAGGACATACATAAGTCAGAATCGCCTTGATGGCATCTGTCTTCTATTTACCTAATGTATTTAAAACAACCAACAATTTCATTTTCTGTCTCCTTTCCTCCTTACACCGTTATACTGAATCAAAGAATATACTGCTTTAACTTCCACTGATATAGCAGCGCTGGACTAATCTCACTACTAGTGATAGCTGTTCTTCATATATCTGAAGACAGCATAAATATGTCCCTCCTTCTCCACTGACTCTCCTTCCACTGTATTTCTGGCAAGATTTCAAAATTACTCAACATTCTGATCTTCCTCCTCTGGACATAACTCTGGTCGTCACACCGTGACAGCCACAACAGAACACACTCTATAGTATACACTCATTTATTCAAAACATTTGCTGCCCTTCTGTGCTGGCCCATCCCCATAAGAAGATTATACCTCCAGCGCACTGATATCAGCCTTGGCCAATGAAATGTGAGCGGAAGTCTACCACTTCCAAGCATAAGCTTTAAGAACTACCTTGTGGTTTCACCATCTTTTTTTCCCCACTAACTTGATCCCGGAGTGAAAAGAACATAGAGTCAGCCAACCTGCAGCTAATAAATAATGCAAGTGAGAAATAAAGCTTTGTTAGCCATCGAGATTTAGGGCTGCTTGCAGCTGACTAATATATTATCACATGTGGTGTGAGTAAAACACTATATCATTATTAACAACTGTCTAGGGCCTTAGATATATTATTGCTAAGCTACATACAATCATGAAGAAAAGATATCAGCCCCTTTTTCAGATGAAGAAATTGAAGTTTAGAGTAGTTACATAACTTGTCAAAGACCGACACTTCTTAAGTAGGAGAAACAGAATTCAAACTCAGATTTACACATCTCCAAAGCCTATGCTCTTCTCATAACATCAGTGTATTAGCTCTCCCCTGATCTGGGTGCTATACTTTTCATCATTGCTGTCTAGCATTTTACTGGATCACAGAAAATAGGGGAAAAAATTACCTACTATCCTCTCATTATAACAGATTCTCATTTTTATGTATTTCCTTCCAGTCATTTTTACATCATATTGCATATGCAGTTTGAAAGCTTGCCTTAAAAAAATACTCATCACATTTTTAAATTGACAGTCTCTATTACCATATTTTAATAGTTGCATTGTATAGAAAATTTCAATTAATCCCTTAATTAGTTTTTTTAGGTTGTTGCTAATTTTCATTATTTGAAAAAACTTTGTAAACATCTTTGGGCTTATAGGTTTGGTTTTTGTTGGGGGTAGGAGCAGATTATTGTTTTCTCTGGATCAATTCCCAAATGTGAGATTTCAGGGCCAAAAAGCATGAAGATTTTTATGAATCTTGACATGTCACCAGAGTGCCTTTCACATGGTTGTAGCAATATATAAGACTAACAGCAAACTGCATCTATCAGTTGTAACAATATGTAAGACTAAGAGCAAATTGCATCTACTGGTTGTAACAATATGTAAGACTAATAGCAAATTGCATCTATTAATTGCACTGTATTCTGGCCAGCATGGGAGTTGTTGCTAATTTAATGGGTAGATCCTGGTAGCAACTCCTCAGTAGTTTAATTTGGATTTTAAAAAATTTCCATGTTTCTTTACTTGTTAACTTCCTATTTAGTTAACTGTCCAATTTTGCCCTATGCTGACTTCATATATAATAATATTAAATCTTGGAAATTTGCAGCAAATATTCCCTGCAATCTGCTGTCTTTTCATTTTGGGTCCATTTTTCAATGATACAAAAGTTATATATTTATGTAGTCTAGTCTGTCGATCATCTCCTTTGTAAATTCTTCTACAATTTTTATGCTTATTCTTCTTCTGTCTTAGTTTCTTAGTGCTGCTGTAACAGAAATACCACAAATAGGTGGCTTTAAAGAATAGAAATTTATTTTCTCACAGTTCAGGAAGCTAGAAGTCTCAACTCAGGGCAGCTGCTCTAAGGAAAGCTCTGGGGGAAGATCTTTGTCTCTGTCAGCTTCTTCCCCTCAGTTCCTTGGCAATTTCCACTGACACCTCTCTTTTCCCTATTTGTGCTTGCTGGCTTCTGTGGCTAATCTGCTCTTTTTACATCTCAAAAGTGATTACGTTTAAGATGAACCCTATACACCCATATGGTCTCATTAACATAACAAGGAAAACCCTATTCCCAAATGGTATTACATCCACAGGTATAGAGGTTAGGATTCCAAAACATATCTTGGGGAGACAAAATTCAATCCATAACACCTTCTAAAGTTCAATCAATACACAATTCAATTCTTTGGCTTGTTGTTTCTATGTAATTATTTAATCCATCTGGAGCTTATTTTAGTATGTGATTTTTTAAAAACCTAAATTTCTTTTACTCCAAATCTCTTAGAGTTATATCAACACCATTTGTTATTAACCCTTTCATTCCCTATTGATACATATGCTTCCTTTATCATATATTAAATCCTTATATTCAACAGGTTCCATTTCTAGACTAACTTTCCACTGGTCTTTTTTATCCCGATGCCGGTATTCTTTTTTTTTTTTTAATGTTATAGCTTCACTATATTTTAACATCTTATAGCTAGGCTGCCCTCTATCCATTCTTTTTTTTTTGCTCCAAAACTTTAACATGGACTCAAATATTTACCCTTCTAGTATTATACAGAATTACAAGTGGTACAAATGGTTAACATGCTCAGCTGCTAACCAAGAGGCTGGAAGTTTGAGTCTACCCTGAGGCATCACGAAAGAAAGGCCTGGTGATCTGTTTACAAAAACTCAGTCATTAAAAACCCTAAGGTTTGACACAGGTGGGGTCACCAAGAATCAGAGGTGACTTGACAGCAACTTTTTAAAAATGTATTATTTTGAGAGCTTTATATCTTGATATCTTTAATCCTGGAGTTTGTACTCATGTCTATTTATTCATATCCTCAAGGTTTTGTCACTTCTATCATATAAATATTAGTTACAGTTCCCATTAAGATCACTGTTACTCCAAATATCTGTCAATAGGAGAATGACTGAATGAATATTAACATAATGTAATTCCACAAACATTAACACAATGAAATTTCACTCCTAAATGTATACCCAAGAGACTTAAAAACAGAGACTCAAACAAAGACTTGTACACCAATGTTCACTGCAGCATTATTAACAATTGCCAAGAGGTGGAATAACCCAAGTGTCCATCAAAAGATGAATGAATAAATAAAATGTGGTATATACATAAAATGAAGTATTATTCAGCCATAAGAAGGAATGAAGTTCTAATACATGCTACAACATGGATAAACCTTGAAAACATTATGCTAAGCGAAATAAGCCAGACATAAAAGGACAAATACTGTATGATACCACTTAGATGAAATATCTAGAATAGGCAAATTCATAGACAAAGTAAATTAGAGGTTACCAGGAGCTGGGGAGAGGGGAAAATGGGAAGTTACTGCTTACTGGGGTATAGCGTTTCTGAATAGGGTGATGCAAAAATTTTGAAAATAGTAGTGATAGTTGCACAACCCTGTGAATGCAACTAAAGCCACTGAACTGTGTACTTAAAATCTGTTAAAATAGCAAGTTTATTTATTTTATGTATTTTTACCACAATTAATAATAATAATAATAGTTCACAGACCTAAATGTAAAACCAAAAACCGTAATACTTCTAGGAGAACACAAACAAGAAAATCTTTGTAACCTTGGGTTAGGTAAAGCTTTCTTAAGATATAATACCAAAGGCACAATTCTTTTTTCTTCTTTAAATTGATGATTTGGACTTCATCAAAATTAAGGACTTAGGGAACACTGATCTTCTGTTAAGGGTGCTGGAAAAATTCAGGAATCCTTAACGGTGATGGTTGAACAACATGATGAATGTAATTAATATCACTGAACTGTATAGGTAAAGGCTGTAGAAATGGCAAATGTTCTGTTACCTACATACTTACCACAATTAATTTTTTTTTTTTTTAAGAACTTCTGCTCTTGGAAAGACACTAGTAAAAGAATGAAAAGACAAGCCACAGACTGACAAAATATTTACAAACTGCATATCCATTAACGGACCTATATTTAGCATACAGAAATAACTCTTACATATCAGTAACAAGAAAACAATCTAGTAAAATTTAAAATGGGCAAAAGATCTGAACAGACACTTCACCAAAGAAGATATATGAACAGCCAAAGAGCACATTAAAAGATGCTCAGCATCATTAGTCTGTGCGAAATGCAAATTAAAACCATAATGCAATACCACTACACATCTATTAGAATGTCTAAAATTAAAAACGTGATGATACCAACTGTTGGTAAGGATGCAGAGCAACTGGAACTCTCACACTGCTGGTGGGAATGTAAAATGACACAATACTTTCAAAAACAGTTGGCAGCTTCTTCAAAAGTTAAACCAGCACCTATGGTAAGATCGACCTATTCTACTCCTAGGTATCTTATCCAAGAGAAATAAAAGCATATAACCCCATACAAAGATTTGGGCACAAATTTTCATAGCGAGTTTTATTTTCAATAAGCAAACTGGAAACAACCCATACATCTACCAACAGGTGAATGAATAACAAACTGCTACAGCCATACAGAGAAATACTACTCAGTAATAAAAGGAATGGACTACTGAAATACATATGTATAAGTCTCAAAATAATAATACTCAGTGAAAGAAGCCAGACCAAAAAAGAAAGAAGATTCTATTATATAAAACTCTAGATAATGCAAACTAATTTAATGTGACAGAAAGCAGATCAGTGGTATTCTAGGGACTAGGGTGGGGATGAAAGAGGCAGCAGAGAGAGAATGCTAAGGGACATGAGGAACTTTTGGAGGGATAATAGAGATGCTCATTATCTTGATTGTGGTGATGGTTTCACACTTGTCAAAAATTATCAAATTGAACAAGACAAGGGTGCCCACTCTCACCACTTCTATTCAGTGTTGTATTAGAAGTCCTCGCCAGAGCAATAAGACAAGAAAAAGACAAGGTATCCAGATTGGAAAAGAAGTAAAATTATCTCCATTCACAGATGATTTGATCCTATGTACAGAAAATTCCAAAAGAGTCCACAAGAAAACTTCTAGAGCTAATAGAGAAATTCAGCAAAGTTGTAGAGCACAAGGTCAACAAACAAAAATCAGCTGAGTTTCTATATACCAGCAATGAGAAACCTGAAAGGGAAATTAGGGAAAACAATTCTATTTACAATAGCATCTAAAATAATAAAATATCTAGGAATAAATCTAACCAGGGATGTGAAGGACTTATACAATGAAACTATAAAACACTGCTGAAAAAGATTAAAGAAGACTTAAATAAAATGAAAAATGTTCCATGTTCATGGATTGGAAGACTTAATACTGTTAAGATGTCAATACTACCTAAAACACAGATTCAACACAATCTTGATCAAAATTCTAACAACCTTCTTTACAGAAATAGAGAAACCAATCCTCAACTTTATATGGAATGGCAAGAGGCCCTGAACACCTAAAATAACATTGAAAGAGAAGAACAAAGTAAGAGGACTCACACTTCTTGATTTTAAAACGTACTGTACAGCTACAGGAATCAAAACAGCCTAGTACTGGTGTAACAATAGACACAAAGACCAATGGAATACAACTGAGAGTCCAGAAATAAACCCACACATCTATGGTCAACTGATTTGTACAAGAGTGCTAAGTCCATCTGATGGGGAAAGAAGAGTCTCTTCAATAAATGGTGCTGTGACAACTGGATTTCCACATGCAGAAAAACGAAACAGGATCCATGCCTCACACCATACACAAAAACAAATTCAAAATGGATTAAGAACCTAAATGTGCAAACTAAAACTAAACTGAAGGAGGAACAACTCAGAAAAGGAGGGTGGGAACTGTTGCACAATTTGAAGAATGTAATCATGTCACTAATTTGTACATACAGAGACTGTTGAATTGGTATATGTTTTGCTGTGTATATTCAACAACAAAACAAATAACATCCAGAAAATTTTTTTTTATCAAATTGTACAGTTTAAATATGTGCAGCTTATGAATGTCTAGGCTACTTCAACAAAGCTGTTCTTTAAAAAAAGTGGCTAAGGAAAATGGCACAAAGAAAAAAAGATGGGGAGAAGACAACAAAACCCTAGGGAACTAGTGCCAACATTTAAGATTCAGGTCAAGGAAGAAATGCCCAAAAACACAGAAGGAAAAGCAGAGGGAAATGGTATCTTTGACATCAAAGACAGGAGTAGACAGTGTTAAATCCCACAGAGTCAGTTAAGATAACAACTGAGAACTGGATTTAACAACCAGTAAGTCACAGGCACTCTTGGCTGGGCTGTTTCAGTGGAATGGTAGGTGAAGAAGCCAGACTGCAAATGATGTGAGGTGTGAATGGCTTGTTAAGTCACTGATTTTAGCACTTAAGGAGATCTTTAATAGTTTTCAAATCTGCAATAGGAAATTATATTAGTATCTCAGGTTTGTTGATTACTTATTGTACTGCTTTGAATAACAGAAACCGATCGTGAACGTCCCCAAAGTTGTACAACATACAGTAACTTGAAACTTTGGTGGGAAGAGAGTGGCTCAGCCTCTCACTGTGGCCTGAACTGTTCTGTGCTTGTCGTGAGCAGCTCTTATTAAGAGTAAAAACAGCAGTCACTCAAATTTTCACTTCTCCTATGCTTCATTTTAGGGGAAACATGAAATGTTCTAGTGGTATTCATAAATTTAGGTAATTACAAAGGTCATGAGGTCATCTCTTATGGATATTAAGGGTTTATTGTACTTACAAGGGAAGACTTTCAACTATCTCCCCCCCTATTAATTATGAAAGTTTCATCTGTAAGAAAAGCATTGCCCACAATAACCAGAAGGATATAATTATAATTCAAAATACAACAAATGTACAGAGAGAAAGTCAAAGCTTTAGAAATTTGGCCTTTTTGTCTCTTTTTTTTTTACATATTGCTCCACAGAGAGATGAACTAGACCAAAGAGAAAGAGGAATCATGTTACAATTTACATAAACTCAAAACATTGGAAGGTAAAACCTAGATATATAAAATAAACAAGGTTATTGAGATTCTGATGATAGAAACACTGAGCTAATCTAAGTGCCTGTACTTTCAACTGCTCTAAAAATATTCGCTATTCCACCTCACCAGCAGAAAGAAAAGCTAAAAATAGTCATCTTTCTGTTATAGAATATTTCTCGCTATCTTGGGGAAAGTGAAACTAAAGTACCTATCTACAAATGTAAGCCTTAAAATCTTTAATGAACTCTCTGGTTTATTCAAACAAACAAACAAACCTGGACTACTATGTAATTTTTAAAAATATAGTTGGAATGCTATCATTTCATCATTAGACTGCCAACTACCATTAAGACAGAAGGCGGCGGAAAACTATTTCCTCTAATAAAAGGAATATACTGAATCATTAACAAATTCACACTGCTTTGACTACTTCATCTTTAAAGTGGGAACTTTTTTTTACAAAAGAATATTTAATGACATAACAGCATGGTCATAACATATTAAATGAAAACAAGCAAGCTATAAACTTGAAACATACTACATAAGCAAAATTATTTACACATCTATGATTGAAAGAAGATCAAAAAAGGCAGTAAAAATTGAGTTCTTTGTAATTTCTACCCTTCAAATTCTTCACACTGACACACAGCGGCTGATGGATTTGAACTGCCAACCATTTGGTTAGCAGCTGAGCTTTTAACCACTGTGCCACCAGGGTTCCTTTTCGGTGTTTTTTTTAGGGGTACAAAACCAATGTATGGTGCAATTAATCGCTTTTGTATGACCTCTCTCACCATGGTCTTGTAACATCCACAAAATGATTGGGTGGGACTGTGCAAATAAGCTGCTTTTGGCCCACCAATGAGACTGGACAGCACTGCTAGTAACGCAAGGTGCATGGTGCCCTTGTACAGGTGGGACCATGTCAATAAGGTGTTTGGAACCCTAACAAGAGGACTGGTTAGTTTTGTCATCCTGCTAGGCTTAAACAGAGAGCCAATCCCAGAGCAGAGAGGGGACCTCACAACATCAAGGAGGAAGATCCCAGAGTGGAGCGTGTCCTTTGGACCCAGGGTCCCTGCAGGGAGAATCTCATAGACCCAGGAGGCAGAGAGAGAAAGCAGTAACACCACAGACGGTGCAAGATGGCAAGAAGCAGTGGCAGAGAAATGGCGGCAGCAGAACCAAGAGACTGGCATGACACAGTGCAGTGGGCTTCCTGGCCCTCAGAGCAAAGTGGCTACACTGGATGTGCCCACCCACAGAACAAGACAGCTGAGCGTCCTTGGGCAGGATGCTTCCGGGCAGAATAGGGTGCCTCTGGGCACTTATCAGAGAAGCTAAAGAGCTCTGTAACACTTGCATGAGCAGGGCAGACGCCAGGCTGAGGGACCGAGGGAGAGGCCTGCCTGCGGGCACGTTCAAAAAGCCGTCCTGACTGAAGAACTGTATCCTGAGTCGTTCTTGATCCTAAATTGTATCCTGTTACTTCCCCATAATCATGAGTATTGTCTGTGAGTTCTGTGTGGCCATTGCAACGAATTACCAAACTCAGCAGAGAAGCAGACAGTGCTGTAGGAGGGACGGCTGACATCAGAATTAGCGAAAAGGTTGGAGGGTGGAGGTATGTTTGAGTTTTACCTCAGAGGAATCAGCCTTGGGCTGATGTTGATCTTCCCCCCTGAAGTCAGAGGACCTGTGATGCCACTGCACCATTTTTACACTATGTAATAACTCTGTGTGTCTCTGCGTGTGTGTAAAATACAACTATGATATTGTATTACTAGATTTTAAGAATTTTCATGGTGGCAAATATTTCACAATAAAACCTAGCTAAAATTCTCTGAGGTAAAACAAAACTTACACGTGAATTTTTCCACCTATATAGAACAGAAATGACCAATACAAAGAAACAGGAAACAGCAATTGCAACACGCAATATACTACTGGACTTCAGCTCTACAAAACCCTTTGATTTCATTTTATCACACCCTAATTGCAGGTTGGGAGTCGCTGGGTGGCGTGAACAGTTACTTAAGCACTCGACTACTAACCAAAATGTTGGTGGTTTGAACCCATCCAAAGGCACTAACGAGACAGGCCTGGCAATCTACTTCTGAAAGGTCACAGCCTTGAAAACTCTATGGAGCAGTTCTATTCTGCACACACAAGGTTGCCATGAGTTGGAACTGACTGGACGGGAACTAACAACAACGGGGTCCTGATAGAGCCACCTTCGGTGAGCTTTCTATGCTTTTCATCATCTTTCTTCTGTGGAGTTCACCTCTACATGTTCTATTTATTTTGTTGTTATATTACTTCTCAGATAGTTTTACTGAGTTAGTAGCTGGCCTCTTGGTAGAATTAACCAAACCAAGCCTGTAGAGACTCCTGGGCAACTTTGCAGCTAAAAGCATGGTAAATATTTCATCTGGTCCATCTATTTTCTCCCAGCTGGCAGGCCATCAAGCTATTTTAAGTCCAGTGGGGTTAAGAAACAGGACTGGGTCAGAACAAGCCAGTCAGATATGAACCAAGTCAGATTATCAGTATTTGAATGCAAAAACAGAAAAAGTCAAATATAATTGGAAAGTTAGTTTTTTCTCTTTTTTCCAAAAATTTCTTTTGGTTTTCTTTCTTCTTATTTCTGTGGTTGTTAAAACAAGCATTCTAAGCTAGGGGGGAAAAATACTTTAATTCTGCTACTTGATGATAGCAGCCGAAAAGCATTTTGCTGTATATTCTTCCAGACATTTTCCTATACATACATATGTATGTATATCCAAATGAGTGTAATATACACACAACTGCCCACAAAACTGTACTGAATAATACTTTTCTCAGAAATATATCATAAAAATCTTTCTATGTCAATAAATATATCTATGTCATCATTTTAAGTGGATACATAGTATTCTATTATACAGATGCACCGTAATTTAACTGATCTCTCATCGCTAGACATTTTGGGTATTTTTTTCAATTTTCTTCCTTCCAGAATCAATGCCTTAATGAATCCCTCCCTCCCTCTCTCTCTCCTTTCCTCCCTCCTTCCTTTCTTCCTGTGTGTGTGTCTGCCTGTGTATGACTTTTATTTCCTTAGGGTATTCTCTTAGAAACAGAATGGCTGGGTCAAAAGATACATACATTTCTAAAGCTTTTGTTCAAGTTGCCAAATTGCATCCAGAAATGCTGTACCAATTTTCACCTGCGTAAGCAAGGAGTATATGAAGAGTTCTAAATTTCCTTGCCAACAATAGGCAGCAGATGAGAAACATCTTATTGTCTGAAATTTGCATGTGTATGAATACTACTCTAGAAGTTGATTACTTTTCATATACTTACTGGCTTTCTTGTGTTGTGAACCACCCTATTCTGCTGTAGTAGTCGTCTTTTTTTTAAAATTTCATTCCTTAGAACTGAGAAATGACCACTGATTTTAGTGATGTAACAATCATTGATGACCTAGATAACAGCAGTTTCTTTGGAATGGGCCAGGTTAAAATCTACTTGGAAAGGGTTCATGAGAGAAACAGAGGACAAAGGTGGGAGACAGTGAATAGAGACATCCCTGGCAAGGAAATATGCAGTGAAGGAAAGGAAAGAAAATGGAGATGTAGCCGGAGAGTAATGAGCAGAAAAGTAGTTTATTTTTTAAGATGAGAAAATCAGCATAAAGTTGCATGTTAGTGGGAATGATCTATTAATGAGGGGAAAAGTTGATAATGTAGGAGAGAGGGGAAAGAATTACTATGCAATGCCCTCGAGTAAGGCAAGCGAGTGGGATCTAATGGACAAATATAGGGACTGATCTTAGCCCAGAGACCAGAGTTCATTCATGGTCACAGAAGAACACGTAATACAGCATACAGGCAGAAATGTGGGTATAGGATATATATGATGGTGGAAGCTTTTAGAAGTTATTTTTTGACTGGTTCCATCTTCTCAATGAAGAAGAAACAGAAAGGAGAGCCATCAGCAGAGAGTTAGAGCAGAAGAAAAGTTGTCAGGAGTATGCAGTGAAAGAAAAAGGTATGAAAAATGGTCATCTACGGAAGTGGGAGGGTGAATGGACTAGGGAAATACTGTATGATTGCTAGGTAGGATAAAGCCGCTCGCCAAAATTATTTTTAAGAGTCCTTCATATATTAAAGATATGTAACACAGTCATGGATTGCAAATATTTCCCCTCAACGGCAATGGGTTTGGTTTTTTGGTTTTGGTACCATATATGTAGGTATTATGTTTTATATGTGGTATGGCACACACCCTTTTTCAAAATTCCCTTGGCTACTCTTTTTTTCTTCTTCTTCTAGATTATACCGGACATATTAGTTATGGTGCTTGCCACACCCAACTTCCTTCTAGGTGAATCTTCCCAGCCCACACCTCCTACCAGGGAAGTATCTCTAGGCTGTTTGCTGCACTGAGCGGTCAGCCACGAGTAAGACAAAACCCGCTGCCATTGAATTAATCCTGACTCATAGCCACCCTATAAGACAAAGCAGAACTGCCCCATAGGGTTTCCAAGGAGCAGCTGTTAGATTCGAACTGCGGACCTTTTGGTTAGCAGCCAGGCTCTTAACCACTGTGCCACCAGAGCTCCCAGGGAGCATAATTTTCCTAGGGATGGCCATTCACACGCTTTTGGGCAACGCATAAAATAACTAAGCCTGAAGGGATTTGTTCATTATCAACAGATTAACTAAAATCAATCCAAACTAGCTTCTTCCAGGATTTGCAATCTGGAACATGAAAGGTCTCTGAGACTAGCCGCCAGAGACAAACAGAATAGACAGACAGATGCGGAGGTGCCACAACAGGAAAGCATATAACTAGCCAGAGAAAGTACATAATCATAACTTTCTGATTCTAGTTTTAATTCCTATATATCCCTACAATAAACTTTTCTTAGGTGACCTGGAAGTATTATTATCAGAACAGAAAGGTCACAGCCTTGAAAACCCTATGGAGCAGTTCTACTCTGCACACACGGGGTTGCCATGAGTTGGAACCAACTCGACTAACAACAACAATCATAATGAACCTCAAGACTTTTCCTGGGAATGCTGAGACAAAGACTTTACCTTTTTTGGCTAGATTTTTAATCTGAAAGGATTCCTGGGAAATGCTGGGAACCACACAAAGCCTAAAAATGGGACCAACATCAAGGAAGCAGAGCCAAGAAATGGAGCACATGAAAACAGTTTCACAAACATTCATTCAATAAATATATACTGAGCACCTAATATGTGTAAGATATTATTTTAGGTGCTTGAAGTATATCAATGAACAAGAGACTAAAACCTCTGTCCTTATGGCACTTACATTTAATGGAGACAGAAAAATAATACACATAATAAATAAAGTATGTTAGAAAGTGGTAATCCTTATGGAAAAAAATTATTGTTGTTAGTTGCCATCCAGCTGATTCTGACTCATGGCCACCCCATGTGTGCAGAGTAGAACTGGGCTCCACAGATTTTCAAGGTTGTAACCTTTTGGAAGTAGATCGCCAGGCCTGTCTTCCAAGGCACCTCTGGGTGGGTTTGAACTACCAACCTTTTGGCTAGTGGCCACACGTTTAACCATTTGCGCCACCCAGGGAGCCATCATGGAAAAAATAGAGCAGGGTAATGGGGACTGTAGGGAATGAGGTGGTATTTTAAATAAAGCAGTCAGCGTAGGTCTCATAACCAATGTAATATATGACTTGAAGGAGGTGAAAGACATAGGCATGTCAAGGCCCTAAGGCAAGATGCCATGTATTTAAGGAACAGCAAGATTTAAGAACAGTGTGTTTACAGCCAAGTGAACAAAAGAATAGTAGTAGATGGTGAGATCAGACATGTAACGAAGATGGGGCCAGATTCTAATGATTTTGGATTTTACTGAGATGGGCGGCCAACGGAGAATTTTACAGAGAAATAACATGATTAGCTTACATTAAAAAGATGTAAAGGTAGAAGCAAAGATCAATATAATAATCCACGTGAGAGATGCTTGCTGAAGTTTTTGGCCTGAGCAACCAGAGGAGGAAGATCCCCCAACCCAAGAGGGAGAAGACTGTAGGTAGAGTTAGTTTTGGGAGGAAGAACAGAAGTTCAATATTGGACACGTTAAGTTTGAGATTGATATCTGAATGGTGATATACAGTAGGCAGTTAGATGAGACTCTGGAACTCATGAGAGGTTCTGACTGGAGATATAAATTTAGAGTCATCAGTATTTAAATACTATTTAAAGTCTTGACACTGGATAAGATCATCAAGGAAATAAGTGTAGAAAAAGAGGTCTGGGAAGAAAAGGAGGAATAAGCAAAGAAGTCTAAGAAATGAGTAGCAAGAAAAGGAGGAAAATCAAGACTGTCTTGGAAGTGAGAAAATGTCGCAAGTAGGAGAACCTGATGAACTGAGTCAAACGCTGCTAATATTTCAGGTAAGATGGGGCCTAAGAATGGATCACAGGGTTTGGCATCATAGATCGTCTTGACAAGGGAAGTTTCAGTGGAGTACATTGAGCCAAAGTCTGAATGCAGTGGGCTAACAGGAGAATGGAAGGTGAGGAATTAGAGACAGCACCTACACAAAAGACTCTTTCAAGGAATTTTGCCTTGAAGGCAAAGAGAGAGTGTCAAGAAAAGAATCTTGGTGGTATTCA
>NW_004443966.1:13607653-13622186 GCF_000243295.1 Trichechus manatus latirostris | reverse complement strand
ATTTTTTTCCAACCTTTGACTTTCAATAAATTCACATCTTTGTTTCTAAGGTGTGTCTCTTGTAGACAGCATATTGATGGATCCTGTTTTCTCACATTAACTTTTTAACTTGCTATCTTACTGAACTCTTAATTCTAACAGTTTCTCACAGCCAGTTTCGTAGTAGTTTTCTTCTACAAGTAAAGAACTAGTAGTTTCTGGCTATATTACAGTTTGAGACTAGAAAGAGAAATTATTTAAAATAATATTTCACTATCTACTTGGTAGTTTAGGTTGCTACTAAATGGCATTTAGTTTTCCTCTTAAAAGTGATTTTCTCTACCTAAGCATAAGTGTAAGAATTTACCATCAACGTTCTTCTACTTTATAAATGTTGGCCAGCTTATCTTTCATCATACATAACTATTAGTTGTAGAACTGCATTCGGACATAGTATAATAGCCATTTTCAAACCCATTCTATACAATCCTTTCTTTATTAAATGAAGTGCTCGGGTAAAGTATTAAAATTTGAGTAGCAGCCTAAATTCAGGAACCCAGGAAAAGCTCCAAAGGCTATCATTACCTAGTGTAAATATCAGGCACTTAACATTTGCCCATAACTGATTTTATATTCACACTAGATAAGCTAGAAATTCCAGACATTTGGGTAAATGTTGATTTGCACTTCTGAAATATACAGCACAAGGAAATTCAATCTTTCAACTATTACGTTCACCTTCCTCCAGGAGGAAACAGAATTTCTTTCTGATAAGGATTAGGAGAACTCATGAGGTGATGGTGGCACATGCACCCATACCCAAGTATACTTGATAAGAGGGAAAACAGCTATTAGTTAAAGGATAACCTGACAAACACTTAAATTACAAATAACAAATGTATACAAATAACTACTATTGCCCTGAAACCCCAACCTCAAGTAGAAAACCTGAAGGTTCAGAAGTAGAAATATTATACACAGCAAGATTGATTTACTGGAGCTGACCCAGAAAAATGCTCAAGCAAAAGTAGGCTTCTTAGATTTAGCTCCTTGCCCAAAACCATCATCCCCCTATAGTGCCAGATAATCATAAATAATGCCAGAGATCCTGTTTGAGCAGAGTATCCAAGTAGAGCGACCAAAGAGCATGGTTCGCTCAGTTTCTCTGTACCTCTCCCTAATGAGAGCGTCCTGCCAGGCTGACTAAGATGCTATAATGATTTTTCATACAATGTGGCCCCTAAATATAAGTCAATTACTTCATCTGTGTTCAATCATAGAAGCAGCAATCTGACCCAATGCTGGAGGAAAGTTGACTGTGTTGCATCTATTTAAATATGGCACATTACTGTAATTGATGGACAATTTCTGGAATTTTCAGCAGTCACTGGGCTAATACACTGACTTTAGAACCTAACCCCTGTCACTTTATTACATCAGATTGTGTTCTTCTATTTTACTGATAATACCAGAAAGAAACTAAAGGGGGTTTTGTGGGTTATAGCAAGAGGTACATCTGCAGGTCTGGGAAGAATCCCACAGTGAGGAGCTAAAGACACTAGGTGCCTAAGTAGGGTGCAGAAGGAGGTGGGAGAAGCATAGAGACAGTTGGGGAGATGTTAAATACAACTTTCAACTGACACATGGCCTGGGCCAGTCCTGTACCCAGATAAGAGAATATTTTCTTCCTGCTCCTACCAGTTCAACTTCCCATACCACAAAACTCTCCCTTCAGAAAATCTAGAAGGTCTTAGATAGAAAGGTTACTTTCCTCATGGGCAGAAGGCCAAGGGTTTAACCACTATTTTTAGCCTTGACGAGAGGAGGAGAGTACAAATAGTTTAATGTACCCAATATATACATTCTCACTTCTTTTTCTTCCTCTCCTCAGCCCTGGGAAAAAATGAATGCATTCCATCTTTTATACATACATACTCATATATACACAAACTAGAATATAAGAATCAACTAGAAAAGGAAATATTACCTTTAACTGAATCAATATCTAAAAGTGTAGTTCACGATACAACAAAGTATACTTTGCAGTGATTCTCAGTTGAAGAACTGAATTATATTGGTAATTGTAATTTTTTTTAACGGTAAAATGCTTAATTGTGTGAGGTGATTTCTTAGATACCAAAAAAGAAAGAATTAGTGTCTATCCTCTAATTTTATGCACAAAACTTACTCTAATATATACAGGACAATAAGATATAACAAATCACTATCATTAAGGTGGAGTCCTGGTTAAGATCTCGTCTGCTAACTAAAAGGTCGGCAGTTCGAATCCACCAGCTGCTCCTTGGAAACCCTATGGGGCAGTTCTGCTCTGACCTATGGGTTGCTATGAGTTGGAACTGACTTGACAGCAACAGGTTCAGGTTCGGTCTGGGTATCATTAAGGTCTGTAATTTCATTTCATATAAAGTTAAGTGCATTTCAGAGGTTGTGTTAAAAGCAAAATTGGGGTAACACTAGAGAAGAAATACTAGTAGATTTTTTACTTTAGACACACTGAGTTTAGCGTGTCATTCTCCTCCAAATATCATTCTGATTTAGAAAATCCAGATCATACAGTGGGTAGGTGAGAAATTTTTTTTTTAAATCACATAAATATAATCTTGACTTGAAATTGACTTCAAAGGCACTCAATGATCAATAAAGACAAAAGCAAATTATCTGAAAATATGTAAACAATAAATACAATCATATGGCCTGATTTACTTTATCTAAAAGTAACTAAGAGATGAATTCTAGAGAACTCCAATATGAAGTAAAAATGTTAAGTTGTAATAGTATTATCAAGGCCATCTGTTAAACAATATACTGTCTCTACTAAAGAGGAAGTTTACAATCCATGTCCTGAGTAAGCCTGAAAACCAATATTTTCTAACCTGCTAGTTAGATAAAATAGCATTTAGCATGTTAAATACTGTTGTAAGTCAGCTCTCTTGGTTGAGCTTTAACACAATTCTCAACGTACTCATCAGACTTTCTTATCCCCACCCTACCTACCCTGGGTTGAATGACCGCTTCTTAGCTTTTGGATTCTATGCACTGGAGTCCTCTCAAAATAATCTGAAGTACAGCACTAAAGATGAATGATTATTTCTCCATTCAACAGCAATTCTTTCATAACTATCATTATTGAACCTACTAAGATGTTGACTCTCACCATGCAACTAGAGAAAACACTTCTGTCAATGACCCTTATGTAAGCTTAAAACTGTTAATATGAGTTTTGAGGAAATAGCTATCAACATTTCTGATAAATCAATAAACAAATAAATGAAAGGGGGAAAGAAAGGCAAGATACACTGATTACACTGAAAAATTATTGCTGTTAAGAAAATTTAGGGTTTAATGGGTTTGTTAAATTTTAAACAGTAATTACTTATAAAATGGAAGGCAGACCTCTCAAACCACTAGAAAATGAAAGAGGAACAAAGAAAACATAATACACCTAATACACACAAAGCAAAATATATAAAGCAAACACTGACAGAACTGAAAGGAGAAATAAACAGTTCTACAATAATACTTGGGAGACTTAAATATACCACTTGCAATAATGGATTTACAGGATATCAAAAGGAAATAGAGGATATGAATAACATTATAAACCAAGTAGACCTAACAGACATATAACACTCCACCCAACATCAGTATAATACAGTGCACGTGGATCATTCTCTAGGATAGATCATATGCTAGGTCAGAAAAGTCTCAACAAACTTTAAAAATTAAAATCATATAAAGTATCTTCTCTGACCATACTAGAATGAAACTAGAAATCAACAGAAGGAAAACTGGAAATTACAAATATGTGGCAATTAGTCAACATGCTATTAAACAACCAATTAGACAAAGAAAAATCAGAAAATACTTAGAGACAAATGAAAATGAAAGTACAACATGGCCAAAACTTACGGGATGTAGTGAAGGCAGTGCTTAGAGGGAAATGTATAGCTATAAAAAAATACATTAAGAAAAGAAGACAGATCTCAAATAAATAATCTAACTTTACAACTTGAGGAACTAGACAAAGAAGAGCAAACTAAGCCAAAAGCTACAAGAAGGAAATAAAAAAGATCAGAGCAGAGGTAAATGAAACAGAGAACAGAAAAATTATTAAGAGATAATCAACAAAACCAGAAGTTGGTTCTTCGAAAAGATCAATAAAATCAACAAACCTTTAGCTAGACTGACCCAAAAAAAAAAAAAAAAAAAGTGGACTGGGGGAGATACAAATAATTAAAATCAGAAATGAAAGCATAGGGAATTACTACTGACCCTACAGAAATAAAAATACTATGAACAATTGTATGCCAACAAATCAGATAACCTAGATGAAATGGACAAATTCCCAGAAACACATAAACTATATAAATTGACTAAGAAATAGAAAATCTCAACAGATCCATTAACAAGAGACTGAATCAGTAATTAAAAATCTCCCAACAAAGAAAAGTCCAGGACCAGATGATTTTCATTGGGGAATTCTACCAAACACTGAAAGAAGAATTGTACGAATTCTTCTCAACTCTTTCAAAAAATAGAAGAGGGATCACTTGCTAACCCATTCTGTGAGACCAGATTTATCCTGATACCAAAGCCAGACAAAGACACTACAAAAGAAAACTACAGGCCAATGTCCCTTATGAATACAGATGTAAAAATCCTCAGCAAAATACAGCAAACCATATCCAACAGTGTATTAAAAGGATTATACCTCATGATCAAAGCAGCCCTGGTGGCACAATAGTTAAGTGCTCAGCTGACCGAAAGGTCAGCAGTTTGAACCCACCAGCCGCTTCACGGAAGAAAAGACCTGGTGATCTGCTCTCATAAAGATTTCAGCCTAAGAAATCCTATGAGGCAGTTCTACTTTGTCCTATAGGGTCACTATGAGTTGTAATCGATTCTATGGCACACAGTAACACAACACCACCACCATGACCAAGTGGAATTTATCCCCGGAATGCAAAAATGGTTCATATAGAAAAATACACCACATTAACAGAATGAAGGAAAAGGATCACATAATCGTTTCCATTGATGCAGAAAAGACACTTAACAAAAGCCAACACCCTTTCATAATAAAAACACTCAACATGCTAGGAACAAAAGGAAATTTCCTTAACATGATGAAGGGCATTTATTAAAAACCCACAGCTATCATCACTCAACAGAGACTGAATGTTTTCCACGTAAGGTCAGGAATAAGATAAGGTTGTCCATGTATACTACTGCTTTTCAACATTGTACTAGAAGTTCTAGTAGTGTAATTAGGCAAGAAAAATAAATAAAAGGTATCAGAAAGGAAAAAATAAAACTATCCTTATTCACAGATGACGTGATCCTACATATAGATTACCCCAAAGCATCCACAAGAAATCTACCAGAGCTAATAAATTTTGAGTTCCACATAGTTGGAGGATATAAGATCAACAGATAAAAATCAGTTGTGTTTCTATATAGTAGCAAGGAACAATGTGGGGGGAAAAAAAAAAGAATTTCATTTATAATAGCATCAAAAAGAATAAAAAACCTAGGAATAAATTTAATTAGGGAAGTGAAAGATTTACACACTGAAAACTGTAAAACATTGCTGAAAGAAATTAAGACTTAAAGAAATGAAGACACCCCATGTTCATAGATTGGAAGACTTAATATCATTAAGATGCCAATACTACTCCAACCAATCTATAGCATCAACAATCCCTATCAAAATTTCAACAGCCTTCTTTGTGGATCTGGAAAAGCCAATCCTCAAAAAACATGGAATTACAAAGGGTCCCAAATAACTAAAATAATCTTGAAAAAGAACAAAGTAGGAGGACTCACATTTCTTGATTTCAAAATGTACTATAAAGCTACAGCAATGAAAACAGTGTGGTACTGGCATTAAGGACAGGCATATGGACCAATGGAATAGAACTGAGAATCCACAAATAAACCCATACAGCTTTGTTCGAATGATTTTTCAACAATGGTACCAAGTCCATTCAACGGGGAAAGAATACTCCCTTTAAGAAATGGTGCTGGGCCAAGTGGATCTCCACATGCCAAAGAATGAAGTAGGACCTATACATCATACCATATATGAAAATTAACTCAAAATAGGTCAAAGATCTAAATATAAGAACTCAAGCCATAAAACTTAGAAGAGAACACAAGGGAAATGCTTCGAGACCTAGTTTTTGACAATGGATTCTTAGATATGACACCAAAAGCAAAGGTGACAAAAGAAAAAATAGACAAATTGGAGTTCATTACATACTTGTGTATTTACACTATCAAGACAGTGAAAAGGTAACCTAAAGAATGGGAGGAAATATATGCAAATCATATATCTGATAAAGGCTTAATATCCAGGATATACAAAAAACTGTTATCGAACACAACAACAAAAAGACAACTCAATTAAAAAATGAGCAAAGGTCTTAAATAGACATTTCTCCAAAGATATACAAACAGCCAACAAGCACCTGAAAAGATGCTCAATGTTATTAGAGAAATGCAAATCAAAACCATAATGAGAAACCACTTCGCGTCTGCTAGGATGGCTATTCTCAGAAAAATGGACAATAACAAGTGTTGGAGAAGATGTGGACAAATTGCAACCATCACACATCGTTGGTGAGAATGTAAAATGGTGCCGCCGCCGTGGAAAATAGTTTGGCAGTTCCTCAAAAAATTAAACATCGAAATACCATATGACCTGGCAATTTCACTTCTAGGTATATACCCAAGAGACTTGAAAGCAGAGATTCAAACAGATAGGTGTACACCTACGTTCACTGCAGCATTATTGACAATAGCCAAAAGGTGGAAACAACCCAAATGTCCATCAACGGATGAATCATAAATAAAATGTGGTAAATATATACAATGGAATATTATTCAGCCATAAAAAGAAGTTCTGATATACCTGCTATGATGTGGATGAACCTTGAAAACATTTTGCTAAGTGATGTAAGTCAGACCCAAAAGGACAAATACTGTATGATTCCACTTACATGAAGTGTCTAGAACAGGAAATGGACACAGACAAAAGTTTATTAGTGGGTACCAAGGGTTGGGGGAAGAAGGAAATGGGGAGTTATTGCTTAAGGGGTACTGGGTTTCTGTTCGAGGTGATAAAAATTTTTTTTTTGTTTTTATATAAATAGATAGTGGTGACAGTTGCATGGCATGGTGAATGTGATTAATGTCACTGAATAGTAAACTTAAGACTGGTTGAAACAGCAAATTTTTTGTGATATATATTCTATCACAATAAAAAAAATCAACTGAACATCTATATATAGCAATGAACATATGGAAATCCAAATTATAAATAAAATAACATTTATAATACCTCAGAAAAATGTATAAATCGAACAAAATTAGTATAAGACTTTTATACTGAAAACTACAGAATGCTGATGAACGAAATGAAAGAAGAACTAAATAAATGGGAAGATATGCCATGTTCATATAATCGAAAACTTAACATATAAAAAATGTTAATTTTCCTAAATTAATCTATAGGTTTAATGCAATTCCTACAAAAATTACAGCAAGATTTCTTTTTTGTAGAGATAGACAAGAAAATTCTAAAATTACATATAAAGGCAGAAGAACTAGAATAGCTAAAAGAATTTTAAAGCAAAAAAACCAAAGTAGGAGAAATCACTCCCCATTATTAAGGCTTATTATAAAGCTACAGCAATTAAGACCATGTGGCAATGATACAGAGACAGATAACTAAATCAATGGGACAGAATAGAGAACCCAGAAAAATAAATTCACACAAGTAACGCAGGAACAGACTCACAGAAGTACAAAACAAAAATCCTAACCCGCTGCCATCGAGTGGCTTCCAACTTACGGTGACCCCATGTGTTACAGAGTAGAACAAAGCTCCATAAAGCTTTCTTGGCTGTAATCTTTATAGAAGCAGACTGCCAGGCCTTCTTCCACAGCGGTGGGTTCAAACACTAACCTTTCAGTTAACAGTTGAGCACAAACTGCTTGTGCCACCCAGGGACCTTCCACACAAGTACAAACAACTCATTTTTGACAAAGGCACAAAAGCAACTCAGTGGAAGAAAGACAAATTTTTCAAAAAATGGTGCTGGAATAATTAGATAGCCATAGGCAGGGGAAAAAGAAAAAAAATGAACCTCAACCTAAAGCTCACACCTTACACAAAAACTAACAGCAAAAGAAACACAGATTTAAATGTAAAATATAAAACTCTTATAAAAACATAGGAGAAATCTTCCAGATCTAGGGCTAAGCGTTCTTAGGCTTTACACCCAAAAGCAAGATCTTTAAAAGAAAAAAAAAAAAATCAATAAATTGGATTTATCAAAATTAAGTATTTTGATGGGCAAAGACTATTTAAAAGGATGAAAAGACAAGCTATAGTGTGGAAGAGAATATTTACAAACTGCTTATCTGACAAAGAACTAGTATCTAGACTATATAAAAAAACTGTCAAAACTCAACCGTAAAAAACAAAAAAAAACCACTCTAATTAGGAAATAGAAGATATGAAGAGATATTTCACTGAAGAGGATATTTAGATATCAAATAAGTACATAAAAAGCTGTTCAACATCATTAACAATTAGGAAAATACAAATTAAAATCACAATGAGATATTACTACACACCTATCAGAATGGCTAAAATAAAAAATAGTGATAACATCATCACCTGGAGAAATGCTGAGAAACTGGATGGTTCATGGCTGGTGGGAATGTAAAATGGTATAGCCACTATGTAAAACAGCCTGGCAGTTCTGTTTAAAACTAAAAACAAACTTACCATATGGCCCAGCAATTGCACTCTTGGGCCTTTATCCCAGAGAAAAGGAAACTTATGTCCACAGAAAGACCTGGACATGAACATTTTAATGTACAGAGAAATAAAAACTTATTTTCACACAGAAACTTGTATACATGAATGTTCACAACAAAACTTCATTAGTAACAGCCAAAAACTAAAAACTATCTGTCTTATGCTGGGTTCTCTAGAGAAGCAAAACCACTGACGTATGTGTGTGTGTGTGTGTATATATTTATATATAGAGAGACTTATCTCAAGGAAATGGCTCACATGGTTGTAGAGGCTGGCAAGTCCCAAGTCGCTGGGTTAGGCATCAGGCTAAAGGCTTTTCCTGACTCACGCAGCTGCAGGGGCTATTAAACCCAAGAATGGCAGGTCGAACGGCAGGCTGCTGGCTCACCCCAAGATCAGAAGGCAATATGGCAGGTCACTGGCTCAAGTCCCAAGAACCGGAGGTCAGATGATGATGAGCCAGATGCAGGATCCAGAGCAAGCAAAAGCCAGGGAGCTTTGTCAGAATGTCCATATATAATGGATGCAGGCCACACTCCCAAGGAAACTCCCCTTACAACTGACTGGCTTATTACATCAGATCAAATCTTGGAGGTGATTAAATTATATCACAAAATGAAGGATAACTGCATCATTACATAACTGCCAACTTAAATCATTATATAACTGCCAAACCCTGAGAATCACGGATCAGCCAAGTTGACACACAACCCTAACCACACTGCCCAAATGTCCTCCAATAGGTACATTCATATGATGGAATGTTACTTGGCAGTTTAAAAAAATATATAACAAAAACAAATACTGATACACAACAACTTGGATAATTTCAAAGAAATTAGGCTGAGTGAGAAAAGCCAATCTTAAAAGGATACACACTGCATGATTCCTTTTACATAACATGAAACATACATCATTATAGACCTAGAGAACTGATTATTGCTTGCTGGAGGTTAGGGAAGAGAATAGCTGTGGCTATACAGGGGTCACAAGTGGGAGACTTGTGGTGCTAGTAAAGTATCTTGATTGTGGTAATAGTTACACATATGATAAAACTGCACAGAGTTACACGTATACATACACACAAACAAACCCTGTTGTCGTCGTTAGGTGCCGTCAAGTCAATTTCGACTCACAGCAACCCTATATGACAGAGTAGAACTGTCCTATAGAGTTTTCTTTGCTGTATTCTTTAGGGAATCAGGTCTCCAGGTCTTTCTCCTGAGGAGCTGCTAGGTGGGTTCAAATCACCAACCTTGTGGTTTGCAGCTGAGTGTTTAACCATTTGCGCCACCAGGGCTCCTGAGTGTGTTTATAACTGGTGATATGTGAATAAACTCTGCGGATTATAACAATGTTAATTTCCTAGTTTTGATATTTTACTATAGTTATGAAAGATGGTAACACTGGAGAAGACTAGGTGAAGAGGGCACAGATTGTCCCTGTTCATTTCTTGCAAATTCCTGTGAATCGTTAATTACTGTTGTCCCTTGATATCCACAGGGGATTGGTTCTAGGACCCTTGTGGATACCAAAATCCAAAGATGCTCAAGTCCCTTATATAAAATGATGTAGTATTTGCATATAACCTACGCAAATCCTCCCATATACTCTAAATCATCTCTATATGACCTATAATACCTAATACAATGTAAATGCTATGTAAACAGTTGTTTCATCACAATTGAAGGCTTGCTCTGGAAGGTAGCCTTCCTCTTCACTGAGGTTCTTGGGCTCTTCTGGGAACGCTGATGCCGCCTGGGCATCAGCTGATGCCAATTCTCCCGTGATCTTTAAGTTCTTGAGGCTGTAGCACTTTGCATAGCTAGCCAGTCATCCCTTACTAGCCTTAAACTCCTTCCTCTTGCTCTCCTCAATCCCTTCACACTTAGCCTTTGAGGGACTGCACACAAGCAGCAAATAAACAAGGGGTGAACAATGCTGAAACAACAAGTGCTGGAGAGAGACTGAGGATCCGTGAGATGGTAGAAGGCTACAGCAGGGTATGCCTACACATTACCTCATTCGTGTGAATTCAGCATAGTGCTCTCAGTAAATTCATGTTTTGCTTTTTGGAACTTTTTTTTTCCCCTGCATATTTTCTATCTGTGGTTGGCTGAATCTGCAGATGTGGAAGCTGAGGATACGGAAGGCTGACTGTATTTCAAAATCAAGTTAAAAAAAGAAAAAAACAAGCTACAAACTGGAAGAAAATATCCTCAAACCACATTCTGACTAAGGACTATTGTTAGCTGTTGTTGAGTCAGTGGTCAGTGGTGACCCCGTGCAGAACACAATGAAATGAAGCTGTAGCACTTTACATAGCTAGCCAGCCATCCCTTAGTCTTGAACTCCTTCCTCTTGCTCTCCTCAACCCCCTAACACTTAGCCTTTGAGCAACTGCTCTGACCAACTGAATACTTTTCAGGAGCCATTTTTTCACAGAAACAAAGGGTACACACAACACAAGTAGAGACTTGTTCTGTGCCATCCCCATGATTGGACCACTGTGATTCACAGGGTTTTCATTAGCTGATTTTCAGAAGTAGATCACTAGACCTTTCTTCCTAGCCTGCCTCCATCTAGAAGCTCCACTAAAACCTGTTCAGCATCACAGCAACACGCAAGCCTCCAATGACAGACAGGTGGTGGCTGCACATGAGGTGTACCGACCAAGAATCAAACCGGGTTCTCCTGAGGGCAAGGTGAGAATTCTACCACTGAATCACCAGATCGCTAGGTCTTTCTCCTGTGAAGCCATTGGGTTGGTTTGAACTGCCTACCTTTCAGTTAGCAAACAAGCAATTAACCGTTGTGCCGCCAGGGCACCTTCAAAAATATTTTTTAAAAACCGTTTACCCTCACTCATAAGTGAAAAAAAGAAGTTGAAACTATAATGACTTAAAAATTTTCACCTATTAATTTGGATAACCAAGATTTATAACACAAAGAAAGAACTTTTGAGGGAATAGGGGAGAAAACACTATTACATAGCCCTTTGGACTGTAAATTAGCACAAACCTTCTATGGAGGGTAATTTGGCAACATCTACCAAATTTTTCAATGTATATTCTATCTCTAGGAGTTTATCCATCCTATAAAAAATATTGGAAATGTTGGAACGTATGCACAGTGAGACTCGGGCGGGGGGCGGGGGGGGGGATTCTCTGAAGCATTGTTTTTAATAGCAAGAAGCAACCTAAATGTCAATCAGTAGAATATTTAATAAAAAATATGGTTCAATCAATCAAATACTAACCAGCTTCTAAAACAGAGATTGAGGCAAATACGTTTGTATATGCAGAGAACTATCTCTGGAAAGATGTAAAAGGAACTGAAAGCAACACCTGAGTTTGGGATAATGGTGGGAAAGAGATTTTCCTATAAATCCTTTGGTAACTTTTGATTTTTTTAAATATCATATTTAAAATTTTTACAATAAAAAATTTAAATACAATAATGCCATATTACTGGAGAAATATACAAATAGATCAGTGGAATAGAATAAGGCCCAGAAAAAGATTTCATGCAAAGAAAGTTTTGGAGAAAATAAAATTGGAACCTTACTCCCATATACATAAAAATAAAATTCAGATGGGTTAAAGAATTGAACATAAAAAACAAAAATGCCAGAAGTGGAAAATAGGGGACTTTTTATTACTCGTCTTGGTGGTAGGATAGGTCACCCAAAATCAGATAAAATCCCAAAACTACTGGTTTAACATACAAAAAGCAATCAATGTATTTCTCTATAGATTTTATATAGATATACAGATAAAGAACTTTAAATATTAAACAGAGTTCTACTCTGCACATATGGGGTCACTATGAGTCGGAATCAAGTCCACGGCAACGAACAATAATAAAAGATATTAAAGATTACCGAATACAGATAATAACAGAATGGAAGACAAAAAACACATGATCATCTCAATAGATGCAAAAAAACCATTTAACAAAATCTAACATGCTTTCATGATAAAAATATTCAACAAACTAAGAATAGAAGGGAACTTCCTCAATTTGACAAAGGGCATCAACAGAAAAAAAACACAGCTAACATCATATTTAATGGTGAAAGATTAGATGCTTTCCCTCTAAGGAACAAGACAAGGGTGTCTGCTCTAGCCATTTCTAGTCAACACTATACTGGATGTACTACTCACTAGGATGGATGTGGAGAAATGGGACCCCTCATACATTACTGGTGGGGATGTTAAATGGTGCAACCACTTTGAAAAACAGTCTAGCAGTTCCTCCAAGGTCAAGCATAAAGTTACCATATGACCGAACAATTCCACTGCCTGGTATATACTTCAAGAGAAATGAAAACATATCCATCTAAAAACTTGTACATGGATGTACTTAGCCATTTTTCATAATAGCAAAAAAAAAAAAAAAACCCAAATGTCCATCAACAGATGAATGAATAAACAAAATGTGGTATATACATATAAAGGAATATTATTCAGCCATAAAAACGAATGAAGTTCTGAAACATTCTGTAACACGGATGAACTTTAAAAACATTATGCTAAGTGGAAGAAGCTAGATACAAAACTCCACATACTATACAATTTCATTTATATGAAATATCCAGAAAGGCAAATTTTTCAGAAGAATGTCATTCTTTTGTATGTGGATATCCAGTTGTCCCAGCACCATTTGTTGAAGAGATTATTCTTTTCCCCTCGAACGGTCTTGGTGCCCTGGTTGAAAGTCAACTGACCATAGGTGTATGATTTCTGAATTCTCAGTTCTTTTCCATTGGTCTATATGTCTGTCCTTATACCAGTATCACACTGTTTAGATCGCTGTAGCTGTGATCACAAGTAAGTTTTGATTGGGAAGTATGAGTCCTCCAACATTTTTATTCATTTTCAAGATTTTTTTTTTAGCTATTAAGAGTGCCTTGTAATTCCATATGAATTTGAGGATAAAAATATTTATTCATTCCTCATGAAGAAGTTCTTCATTCTTTTGTATGTGGGACCCCTACCCTCACACCATATACAGAAATTAATTCAAAATGAACCAGTGACCTAAGTGTAAAAACTAAAAGCATAAAACTCTGGAAGAAAAAATAGGCGTACATCTTCATGACCTTGGATTACCAATGAATTCTTAGATTTGACACCAAAAGCACGAGCAACAAAAGGAAAAACAAATGGGACATCATCAAAATTAAAAACTTTTGTGCATCAAAGAACTTTATCAAGAGAGTAAAAAGACAACCTACAGAATGGGAGGAAGTATTTGCAAATCATATATCTAAGGGATTAATATTCAGAGTCTATAAAGAACTACTACAACTTAACAACAAAGAGACCCATTAAAAATGGGTAAAGAATTTGAATAGACATACCTCTAAAGATACACAAATGGCCAATAAGCACATGAAGATATGGTTAATATTATCAGTCATAAGAAAATACAAATCAAAACCACAATGAGATACTTCACTATCACTAGGATGGCTATTATCAGGAAAAATAAAACAAAATGACAAGTGTTGGATGGGAAGGAACTGGAACCCTCATGCATTGCTGGTAGGAATATAAAGTGGTACTGCTAAGGTCCTCAAAAAGTTAAACGCAGAATTGCACCATATGACCCAGCAATGCCACTCCTAGGTATATACCCAAAAAGAACTGATAACAGGGACTCAAACAGAAACTTGTACACCAATGCTCACTGAGATAT
>NW_004443966.1:13604610-13607105 GCF_000243295.1 Trichechus manatus latirostris | reverse complement strand
TCTCTCCTTCTTTTATTATACAAAATTGGTTTGTTCTTTCCCCAAGTCCTTCTACCTCTCATTCCATCCCTGTGCTGTCCTTCTTTGCTCACCCTCAGACTCTGCATCAAATAAAGTCTAGAGATTGGTCTCTTGGGGGCGTGGGGTAGAATAAAGTTCTAATACATGCTACGACATGGATGAACCTGGAAAACACTATGCTAAGTGAAATAAGTCAGACACAAAAGGACTAATATATATGATTCCACTTACATGAAATATCTAGAATAGGCTAATTCATAGAGACAAAATAGAATAGTGATTACCATGGGATGGGGAGAGTGAAGAATGGGGAGTTATTGCTCAACGCGTATAGAGTTACTATTTGGGGTTATGAGAAACTTTTGGAAATAGGGGTGGTGGTTGCACGACACTGTGAATGCAATTAATGTGCACAATAAATTGTACACTTAAAAATGGTTAAAATGATAAATTTTGTTATAGTTTACCAAAATAAAATTTTCTGAAAAATAAGTATTTTTATATTTATGTAGTAAAAAGTCACAAATCTCCTGGGAAGAAGAGATGGAGAAGATTCTATTTCCATGACCATCAATATTTACATAAAAATGAAAACATGTTTCAAATAAGGTCTTTATTCTTTTGGAGGAGCCATGGCGGCACAGTGGTTGACAGCACTTGGCTGCTAACTGAAAGGTCAGCAATTTGAACCCACCAGCCGTTCTGCAGGAGAAAGATGTGGCAGTCTACTTCCATAAAGACTTACAGCTTCAGAAACCCTATGGGGCAGTTCGACTCTGTCCTATAGGGTCGCTATGAGTCGGAATCGAGTCGACGGCAGTGCATCTGGTTTGGGTTATTCTTTTGGAATATTTTAGTGGCTTGAAGCATATGGAAAGGATAAAAATCAACAAAAAATAAGAATTAATGAAGAAAATAACGAATAAAATAAGTCATGAACCCCCTACAGCTTCATTTTATTTTTCTTTATTCAAGTAATTTTAGAAGAACTCTGAAATTTTACTTATTTCTTCTTTGCCCATTCTTTTTGAGAACTCTTATAATCTTCACCCTATTTTGAAGGTCTCTCTACATCTTAGAAGATGTTGTAAATGATTTTCTTTAACATAAAAACAATTTGGCTCCCTCAAAATATTAAGAAATCGTCAGAAATTTTGAGACAAAGTATACACATCATTTTAATAAAATGCATCTCAACAAAGACCTGAAATTTAGACTGGACTGAAAAAATAACTGAGTTTTTCTTCAAAATTAAAATGACAAATGGAATACAAAAGACCTTTAGTAGTAGTCTGTAAACTTCAACACGCTTATCCCATTTTTCTCCAATGATTTCCATTAAAAAAAAAAAAAATTCAGGGATATTTTTCTAAATGAAAATGAGAATAAAAGATGTAACGAAATTCCTAATTTAAAAAATAGCTTTTCCATCTTTTTATTTACTTTTAATATCTTATATAGCATGGATAAAACTGGCTTTGGAATCAAACAAACTTATATTCTAATCTTGATCCCTTCACCTAAGCTTTGTGAATTATCTTTTTCAAGTCTCAGCTACCTTTCATAAAATTTAGGCTATTAGTCTAACCTTCCAAAGTTGTTTGGAGGTTTTAATGACAACATACGTAAAGCTCCTAGCTTAGTGCCTGGCAGAACAGGTGTACAATAATTTGTTTAAGAGCTACGGCCGCTAATTAAAAGGTCAGCAGTTTGAATCCACCAGTCACTCTTTAGAAACCCTACGGGGCAGTTCTACTCTGTCCTATATAGTTGCTGTGAGTCAAAATCAACTCAGTGCGACTGGTTTGGTTTTGGTTTATCCCATTTCTTACCCCAAATCATGTATTAAAGACCTTTAGATAATCATTTTTAACTGAGGCATTAAAATATTCTACACAGTAGATACATCATAGGTTAAATATTGCCCTATTAGTAAATATTTATTTCTAAACTTTATACTAGAAATAATGATGCAATGAATATTCTTGGGATTGGGTTGATTCCCAAACGTGGAATTAACAGATTAAAAAGTATTTTCAAGTTTTTGGTTGCTGTTGTTGTTCAGTGCCATGGAGTTGGTTCCAACGCATGGCCACCCTACGTACAACAGAACGAAACACTGCCCGGTTCTGCACCACACCCACAACTGTTGTTATGTTTGAGCCCACCATTGCAGCCACTGTGTCAATCCATCTCTTTGAGGGTAATCTTCTTTTTCACTGACCTTCTACATTACCAGCATGATGTTCTTCTCTAGTGACTGATCCCTCCTGATAACATGCCCAAAATATGTGAGATGAAGGCTCACTATCCTCACTTCTATGGAGCATTCTGGCTGTACTTCTTCCAGGACAGATTTGTTTGTTCTTCTGGCAGTCAGTGGTATATTCAATATTCTTTGCCAACACCATAATTCAAAGGCATCAATTCTTCTTCAGTCTTCCTTATTCATTGTCCAGCTTTTGCATGCATAT
>NW_004443966.1:13598346-13599799 GCF_000243295.1 Trichechus manatus latirostris | reverse complement strand
AAGTACACAGACACCCATTTGTTAAAAACACAATGGATGCCTTGGGGCTTCTGGGCAACTATACGAATACTAATAAAAATATTAAATTAAATTCACCAGATAAAAAAAAAAAACGAATATTATCTACAAAGGAAGGTAAAATTTAAAAGGTAAATCTTAGATTTTGTTTTGAAGGTCAGAAACCAGAGCTGCCAAACTAGGAAGAAATTTCTAGGGAGAAATCCACCTACAGAAAAATTAGTGCTTTTGATTTCCTAAAATTCAAGTATAGAAGAGCACAGCCTGTGTTGAATTGTTAGAAGGCAAATTTTCTAAAAGCAGAGTGGAGTGAATCACAAAACCTTTGAATGCCCTTTCCAGTACTTATCAGAGCCTGTGTCCTTGAATTTGCATCACCTGATCTCCAGGCACTGGCTATTAGGCATGTGGGGGAAGGAAAACTCAATTATAAAAAATGAGAGGAGAAGGAAACTGTGAAATACAATCCAATGCCAGAGGAGCCCTTGGCAGAAAACACTGGTAACCAATGTTATTAAGATGTAGCAGAAACCTTACCCCCACTGCATGAAACAGGATGGATCATTTTAGCTATTTAGGAGTGCTGAAGCATCTGCTGCCTTTTCTCATATGGCAAAGTCCAAGTTTTTACATATATAAAAAATTCAAACCTTTTCTATAAATTATTCACATATCTTCCCAAGCCTGGAATAGTTGTAAATTTGTATGTAGAAATGTTCTGCTTTAAAAGAAAAGCAGCCGACCTAGCTTTCTAAAATACTGAGACTACAACCCAATACCTAGGTTACTGGTATTCCCTAAGAGGTATTCATATCCGTCCCATCAAGTACTGGTTCTTACTGGATGTTCTCGCTGCTTTAAAGAATCTAAAACCAGAAATCAGCAGTCAGGTTAGAAAAATACTGAATTAGTACATTAAAAATAACACTCCAAGTCAACAATTATTATGCCTCATACCAATCAGTGAGAAATCCTAATCCACAGACACATAATGTGAACTTATTTAGATGTATTGCCTAAAACCAAACCAAACCCACTGCCATCGAGTCGATTCCAACTCAGAGCAGAACTGTCCCATGGGGTTTCCAAGGAGTGGCTGGTGGATTCGAACTGCCAACTTTTTGGTTAGCAGCCGAGCTCTTAACAACTGTGCTAAGATATTTAAAAATCTGTAAAGGAAGGCATCCCTTGAGAAGAAATAATCTGGCTTAAATCTGATATACAGTAAACCTTGAGATGAATCACTGAACTTTTACATGACTACTTCAAATGAATGTGAAGCCGTTCTCTATATGGAAGCCTCTAAAATAATTTAAACTATTAAAAATATTAAAAAGCACTACGTTTAAAAAATGTTTTAAAGTATTACGTTAAAATTTTATTTTCTCTTTGAAAATTTACCCAAATCAAGGAAGGTACAAATAACTAAATTATT
>NW_004443966.1:13595807-13597975 GCF_000243295.1 Trichechus manatus latirostris | reverse complement strand
AAAAAAACCTAACCGTTGCCATTGAGTTGATTCCAACTCACAGCAACCCTATAGGACAAAGTAGAACTGCCCCATAGGGTTTCCAAGGAGCAGCTGGTAGATTCGTACTGTCAACCATTTGATTAGCAGCCGAGCTCTTAACCACTGTGCCACATGCTATGAAGATTAAATTTTTCTGTGCCCCATTATTTACACGGATACATAATATATGTGGCTAAGATCCTGCTGGGTTAAGTCAGCTAGTGTTTGAACTTTTCCTGTCCTTAAATCCAAAAGCAGAAAAACACACATACACATACAGAGATATGACTCACTACAAGAATATAACAAATATTTTAAGAGTTTATCTCTAAAGTCAACAAGTGATTTCTATGGATTCTACATTAACATGTGATACTTTTGTGATTAGGAAAATAAATTCTTAAAGTAGAGTATATTAAATTTCCAAGTTATCAATTAACTAAGAGATCAGAGCTGGGGCAGGGGGATACCCTTTTTTCCTACTCTATTCCCCAACCCCATCACAATTCACTGAGTATGATGGGGTAAGAATATGGTATGCCTCGGTTGTGTTTGGATGGTAAAATGGTTGAAATGTACTCAACTAGAGTGAAATAAAAGATTCAATCTATTGTATTAAAATGAAATTGAGCACTAATAAATGTTTACCAAACAACTAAAATGTAACAGTTTCACAGATAGCTATTACAGGAATATACAGATGAATACGGCAGAGTCCTTACCCTTGTAGGAACCAACAACAAAAGCACTTAATAAGAAGTCAATTACATGTTATGAGAGCATGCAGAAAGTGAAACCGATTCTTGATGGGGAAGGGATAGACAGATGAAAGGGGGAAATCTTAGCAAGATTAATGGAAAAGTTAAAAAGAGAGCACTTGAAATGGGCCTCATAGAACTGCACAGGATTTTGATACTGACAGGCAAAAGCATACAATGACTCAAGCATTTTATTTTACCACTACCTTTACTTCATCTCTAAATTCCTCTAGTTAACTACGGACAATGGAAGGAATTCTCTTTAATACATAGTTCCAAAATGAATAAAAAACCTTAAAATTATTTAGTTTTAAAGAGTAATAAAATGATGTTAAGGATTGGTAAGAATGACTGCATAAAATGGGGGTGACTATTAAACTATTATTTAGGAACATGAAACATGCACAAAAACATTCAGCTTACATCTAAACGTTTTAAAATTTCTTTAAATCTAGTGTGTAAGGCCAAAATGGAAGGCAAAATAAAGAGCTAAATTTACATGTCACATTCTAGACTCAAGCGATAGCTGTGAACTAGCTGGCTCTAGGTCAAAATTAAGCTCTTAAGAGCTTGTAACACATGTATGACCAGCTTTAATTGTACTGTATATTTAAAAATAAAAGAATGCTGGAAACCATTTAATTTTTCAGAAAACATGGTTTTTCTAGATTCAAAACAAATGTTCTACTGGTAAAAGTAGTCCTTTAGGGAATTAAATTCTGTGATGAAGTAGCCACTTCATTTAATGAAATAGAAATAGTCCTTTAATAGCATTAAAGAACCTATAAAAATCAGCATAGCCTCAAAAAAATACTCATCCTAAACTTTGCAGATTACTCAGAATCTATTCATTAAATATTTTTCATATTCAATGGGCATTCATTCCCCTCTCAAGAATATTTACTGAGTCAATAAACTTCGACAAATTACTTTTTGGTGAAATCTTTTAATGTAGTAATCAAAGTGTTTGCTTTATTTTCGCTCTTTAACAATGAGAAATTAGAAATCTATTTACATACCACCTTAACCTTCAAAAGCAATTCTATATTACCATTACTGTGTGCAATTATATATCATAAACATAAGATTAATGAAAACTGGTATTCAAACCAGTTACACTTTAAATTATACTTTAAATGTATGAGTAAAGCCCAATTAAATAAATTTCATGGGAAACATTTTAGTAATTCAACCAGTCACTTTTAGTAAGTCAACCCAGTCAATTTTGCAAATGTGAAGATTTACATATTGGTTATCAATACTTGGCAACATATGAGACCAGAAAAACTGGATGATGACTATCATTACTGAACATTGTGATCAAGTATTCTAGACAGGAATTCTGATTAAAAGAGGGAAAAATACAGCCTAGAATTTCAAATTTTCATG
>NW_004443966.1:13557860-13594351 GCF_000243295.1 Trichechus manatus latirostris | reverse complement strand
TGAATATACATATATGTCAGACAAGGGAAGATATCCATAATATGTTTTTGAGGAAAAAAAAATAAAAAAGCAAGTCACAGAACACTATGTATAATTCCCTCTGTGAAAAGCAAGAATATAATTTGCTTGTATATGCACATACACTAAATTTTTAATGAGAAGGAGACTTTGGAACTTTCATTTTGTATGAGCATGAATAACTTTTCTTTTTGTAAGCATACAGTAGGTTCTCAACAAGTGTTAGCTTTCTCTTCTTGTTACAGCCATTTTCAAGAATAAAATAATAGGCTTTAAAAATCATGTAGTTTAAAAATGATTCTTGTAATCTTCAGTTTAGGACAGCGGTGCAGCACAGTGGCAGAATTCACCCCTTCGGTGTGGAAGACACAGGTTCAATTCCCGGCCAACACATCTCAAGTGCAGCCACCACTAACTAGTCTGTCAGTGGAGGTTTTGAGTGTTGCTATGATGCTAAACAGGTTTTAGTGGCACTTCCAGACTAAGACAGACTAGGAAAAAAGGCCTGGCGATCTATTTATCAAAAAAAAAAAACCCCAGCCAATGAAACCCTATGAATCACAACAGCCTGATCCTGTTGTGCACGGAGTCTCCACGTGTCAGGGGCCAACTCAACAGCAGCTAACAACAACAATAATCTTCACTTATTCAGGTAAGTTCTGCTCAAGATAATTAATAGGCCTGTCTAATCTTTGTTTGAAAAGTGGGCGTCAGAAGTGGTTTCAGTTTTGAGTTAGCAGAGTGTCTGGGGGCCATAGTCTCGGGGGGTACATTTTAATTCTGTTCTACATTTTTCTCCTGTTCAAATCCTACCCAGTTCAAAGACAGAATTTTAGTATATATCCTCAAACTTTAACACTCACCCATCCCCAAAACTGAAACGTTTAATGACTTATAGCAGGGGCTAGCAAACTTTTTCTGTGAAGGGCAAGAAATTAAATATTTTGGGTTTTGCAGGCAAACATGGTCTCTGTTGCATATTCTTCGTTTTTTTGTTTTGTTTTTAACAACTCTTTAAAAATAATTATCTCAGAGCCACACAAAAACAGACTGTAGGCTAGATTTGGCTTGCCAGTCATAGTTTGTAGACCACTAACTTAAACAACAAACCAGCATGTGGAAGTCTAATATTGTAAATATATTACACGAAGGTATCAGTGAGCACAATAAGGTCAGTTATGTTCTACGTTAAATAAGTTAGCATTATACCAATTAAAATTAGTAATACATTGAATTCTACTAATATGCCAGACACTAACCAAATGATAGGAAAACAGTAAATGAAATTTCACGCATTCATTAGTATATAACCATGATCATGTCTGTGCCTGCACAAGCACACATATCTACTTGAAAAAAATCATCTCAAGTTGAAATACCACACACAAAAGCTCAAATCTTCTTTTATAATAACTAAAATCATTTACTCGTTTGAACCACCAAAACTCATTTGTTTTAGAAGTCATTGACCTCTGAAAATTAAGAACTGAATTCAGAAGCTGATAGTAATTTATTTGCTTTTAATTTAATTTGTAAACTTTATAATAATATATTAATAAGTAATCTAAAGTATTATACTTTAAAAGTCGGTAGTCTTGAAAACTTTTTAATACTTACTGCATCAGCAACCATCACTAGAAACTCGATTATACTTTCTTCCTTCTGTCTAAAAGATCATTTTTATGCATTTGATTTTATCTAAAATTGAAAGATCTTTATTATTGTCTGGAGGCTACTATCAGATGTAAACTTCATTATGAATAATAAAGTGGGTCAAATTAAAAGTCTAAAATGAAAATTTATCCCCCGAAAGTAACCAAATAACCATTACACAATCACCTTACCTAGACTGGTGGGTTTTATCAGTTCATCCAGTAAATCATAAAATGGTAATTTTTGAAGTTTTATATCCGGGTGGACTGGATGAAGAGCTGATGTAAGATGTGGGAGTTCCAGTTCATGTTTAGGTCCCAGAAGAGAAACAGGGAGTAACGGTGATGATGCAGGGTGACCATCATAAGTGAGCTGTGGAATGGTAGATGGAGACAAAGTTGCTGGCATAGGACTTGAATGTACGTTGGGGATGGACAAGTCCGCAGGCGTCATGATTTTCTGGGGGAACCGCCGCCTATAGAGTTCTTTAATTTTCATTTGTACAGCAGGACTGCAGCCAGCCTTTAGCAAATGCAGGGCTTTTGTGAGAAGTTCGTGTTTGCGTCCGTGCTTGTTTCTCCCAGCGTAGCCCAACAGTACTTGGAGTTCAGAAACTCTAAGGCTCATAACCATTTGCTTAGGAACAAAACAAAACGTAAAACATTAGTATTCCAACAACATAATCTACAATATTAAACAATACTTTTATTATAACCCCTCTGCTTACGGTTTACTTAAAGGTCACTAGGTGATTTACAGTCACTCCCAGCTATTTCAAACTTAGAATCTGATCAGTTAACATAAATAACCAAAGAAAACTAAAATTAATATTCATAAATGCACTGATATCTGCCCAGAATAATAAAAGATGTAAAAAAAAAAATTTATACACCACGATAGTATCACATCTCACCATTTTTCAATGAAATTGCCAAAGATTTATCAAGTACTTACTGAGTCTCCAGGAAAGTGCTGAGTGTTATGTGGATGGCAAAAGATAACGTGCCTTCAAACATTTTGTTTTCTTGGGGAAAATCACGAGTATATGTGGAAACACATAAACAGTTCACCTCAAACACCTGATATAGGCAGTATATAAATAACATTATCAAGTATTATAGTACACACTAACTCTGGAATTGCTGTTGTTGTGTGCCATCGAATCAATTCCAACTCACAGCAACCCTATATGACAGAGCAGAACTACCCCACAGGGTTTCCAAGGAGCAGCTGGTGGATTTGAACTGCCGACCTTTTGGTTAGTAGCCTGAGCTCTTAACCACTATGCTACCAGGGCTTCCAACTCTGGAACTGGTAGGACTTAAACTGTATGTACCCGTTTGACCCATTATATATCAGACACTATGCTCGATAGTTCCACATGGGTTCTTACTTAATATTTACAACTCTACAAGGAGTTATCCTTCTTGTTTTACATACAAGGAAACCAGCTCAGAAAGATCAAATAATTTACCTAAGGCCACACAGCTACTAAACAACAGTCAGAATTCAAACTCTGCTGTGTCTGATTCTAAAACCCATGCTCTTCCCACTAAACCATCAGGAAAAGGACAGAACTAGAAACATTACTGACTCACATTCCGCTTGCAGGGTCAGGCTAAAAAGTCCAGGAATTCAATCCACATGCTATAATGTGTGTGGCTACAGTAAAGAAATCTATTTAACTTTGCTTAATCTTGTACTCTCAATCTTATTTGGTCACTGTTTCTCCTTTTCCTGAACCTACTAAGACGCTACTAGTAGGAAATGCCCGTCTATACCAATCTTCCCATTTTAAAGTGGAGGAAAATGGAATCCAAAGAGAAGAAATGGCTTACCCCAAAGATTTCACCACCTCTGACAAGGAGTGTTAGGGCAGAAATACATGCACAAGCTTACTTATTTGTTATTTCCCAACTGTTTTATTCCCACCTCATCCCAAATACACAAAAGCTACTATGCTGCCTTTCGTAAGTCACCACTACTCCCTCTGATGGGCTCTTCCCTGTCAATCCTCTATAAGTTCTTTGCATGTGGCAAAACAAGTAAAATATAAAACAGTGAGGGAAAAGTGTATTAAGAGCTCTACATGCGATAATGGAGCCCTGGTGGCACAGTTACGAGCTCAGCTGCTAACCAAAAGGTTGGCAGTTTGAAACCACCAGTCGCTCCTTGGAAACCCTATGCAGCAGTTCTAGTCTGTCCTATAGGGTTGCTATGAGTTGGAATCAACTCAACAGCAACGGGTTTGGTTTTTCTGTCTTTGTTTTTGTTTTTTGGGAGGGATGCAATAACAGCTGGTTAATCAACCTCATGAGGTCATCATGAATTGGAATCCACTGATTGCAACTGGTTTAATCAAACAAATGTAAGCCCTTCCCCTACTTCTTTGATCTTAGAAACTCTTATCTTCCCTCAAGGTCCAGCTTTAGTCAGCCTTTGCCCATTAGTCCTGGCAGAAATAATGACTCTCTCCTCACTATTCTTAACTGGCAATTTTTCATATTTTTATTTTAGCACTTATCCTGATTATAATTTTCTGTTTATACAAGTGATTCCATGACCAAATTGAGGTTCTCTGGAGCACACAAGGCCATGCTACCCTCAGCATCTAAGACTAAGGCCTGACAACAGTAGAAACTCAAATGGCAATGAATGAATGAATGAACAAATGAATGAAGGAACAAACCAGAAGAAAGGGTGGGGATATAATCTACAATGAGAAGTTATACATACAGCGATAATATAAATTCAAATGAACTCCCAACTCTAATGCTTTATAGAAAGCATGATATAATATAGACCTTAAAAACAAATCTTACCCCAATTCCTACAAATGCTTCTCTTTTTTTAGATGTTATCAGTTATTAAATAATTACTAACTATAATATCAGCAAAATATCAGTTTATCCCTACTCATCAAGATGTCTACGAGTACAAAACAGTTTTAAAGATTTTTACTGCCTATCTTAAAAGGAACAGGGACTTTTAATAGAAAAAGATACTAAGTAAGTAAGCTTCTGCTTTTAAAGAACTAACATGAAATATACTTCAAGAATTACAGGTTAAAAATAAATTTAGGTTAGCACTGGTCAAATGCACTTTGTTTTACAGAGAAAACCGTACAAAGTTCATAAAGAGAAAAACATCTTTCCATTTCAATTCAACTGCATTCTCAAACACAGTGATTATTAAAACTCTTCATTGATTACAGCTTTCGTCCTCACTCTATAGGCACAAGGATTTAAATACAACATAGATGTATTATTGTTCTATTTTTAAGAACACATTGACAATTCACATAAAATAAAATCTCTTGCTTGATGGTCAAAACAAAAAAGTTAATGACATAACTATACACCTGACAGCTCTCAATTATGTATGTGACTGTCTTTAAAAGGCACAGCAAGCAGTAGCAGCAGTAAAAACAACACTTAGTACACAGTAGGTCCTCAAATAGCAGCTGCTACTATTTGAGGATACTACTATATGAAGACGGCACAGGACCAGGCAGTGTTTTGTTCTGTACACAAGGCATTGGAACTGAGTTGGAACTGACTGGACAGCACCTAACAATAACAAGCAAGCCAGGGATTTTCTCTCTTTTCTTGTTTACTCGGATGCATCATTCATCGCCACAATTATAAAAGACAAGTATTACTCTCATTTTACAGATGGGGAAACTGAGGTTGAGGAAGGTTAAGAAACCTGAATGTCACCCAACTAGTTCCACTCCAGTTCTCATGCTTTTACACTGTGGTGTACTGTCTTTTAGAGGAAATAAGCCACGTGCCTTTTAATTAGGAAACATAAAAACCTATTAGAAGATTAATTTATTTAACATTCAACCTCCATTTCAAGCTTCAACATTCTGGCTTAAAAAAAAAACTAGTGGTTAAAAAAAGAAAGGAAAGCACCTGGATTCAAATTAACCACTGTACCTTATAATCAGGTACAGTGAAAGATCAGGTGGTATCTACTGCTATTATAGGAGCAGCTATTCTTCTTAAAGCCTGTAATAAGCATGCTGTATTAAAAAAGTTAAATAAAAGAAGGGATGGGGAACACTAAAACATCTGAAGCATCACTCAACTGAAAAGCTGCAGAAAAGCATGGTGCAGTCAATTCACGACGTAAAGTGTTGACAACACAGGAAAACTAAACACTTAAGTACATGTGAGATGTTGAAATGCAATATATTTTCATCTACCATGGTTTAAAAATCCCCATTTGTTACTACAACGAAATGAATATTTACAGTTAAGGATAACATCAACCACCACGACTATTACAAATCATTACCTTCTTGACAACCAGAATTCCATGCCACTCTGCTGACTCTACATCCTCAAATGATACAGTTCTCAGAATCCTAAGGGATTCAGAATGACTGTGAAGTGTATATATTCTGTACAGAAGAGCATTCTATGATTAAAGAGGTGCATCTTCTTAAAATTAATTTTTGCAAAAAATCAGATATGCACACAGTTTAAAAACCAGATCATTTTATAAGAAAGAGAGCAGTCCCTTGCCCAATTCCAATTTTCCCATCCTGAGACAACCACTTTCGCCTCTTTCACCTATTTCTTATGTCATTTTTCCACTATATTCTAAATAGCAGGTCTATACAGGTCTTTCTTAATTTTTCCTTTTAGGTATCTATTAACTTCCTATTATTACTGATAATTGTTTAGCTCTATTACATCTTTTCTCCCACCCCCCACACCCCAACATCTTCCTAATCATTATTTTTGGTTGAATCAACCAGGGGCGGATGACCCAGTAAGCAAGGTAAACACTGTGCTTACCTTGCTACCAGGTCATCTGTGAACAATTTCACATTTTTTCAGCACATCAAAGAGCCTGCTTCTAGAGGGCTGTGGGGACCATGGTCTGAGGGAACATCCAGCTCAACTGGCATAACACAGTTTATAAAGAAAATGTTCTATAAAGAAAATGTTCTACATTCTACCTTGGTGAGTAGCGTCTAGGTTCTTAAAAGCCTGTAAGCAGCCATCTAAGATACTCCACTGGTCTCACCCCTTCGGGAGCAAGGGAGAATGAAGGAAACAAGATACAAGGGAAAAATTAGTCCAAAAGACTAATGGACTACAACTACCATGCTCTCCACCAGACTGAGTCCAGTACAGCTAGATGGTGCCTGGCTACCACCACTGACTACTCTGAGACAGATCACAACAGAGGGTCCCAGACAGAACTGGAGGAAAATATAGAACAAAATTCTAACTCACAAAAAAAGACCAGACTTACTGGCCTGACAGACACTGAAGAAACCCCGAGAGTATGGCCCCTGGACACCCTTTTCGTTCAGTACCAAAGTCATTCTCAAGGTTTACTCTACAGCCAAAGATCAGACAGGCCCATAAAATAAAACAAGATTAAAGGGGCATACCAGCCCAGGGACAAGGACTAGAAGGCAAGAGGGGACAGGAAAGCTGGTAATATGGAACCCAAGGTCAAGAAGGGAGAGCGCTGACATGTCGTGGGGTTGTTACCCAATGTCATAAAACAGTATGTGTACTAACTGTTCAATGAGAAACTAGTTTGTTATGTACGCTTTCATCTAAAGTACAAAAAGAATTAAAATAAAAAAAAGATTCTGCTTCTAGGTATGGCTGGCATCTGTCTGTCCCTCAATCCCACAGCGCCTTCCTACAGAATCAAAGCCTATTTTCAAATGTATAATCCCTGACAGGGGCAGATGACCCAGTAAGCACAGGTAAGCATGGGCTTACTTGTGCTTACTTACCAATCTGTAGTGAACATGATGTGGTGAAACCCATGTGAAATTTTCACTACAGGTTAGTAAGTAAGCACAAGTAAGCCTACAGTTACCTTGCCTGTTGGCTAATCCACCCCTGGAATCAATTTTCAGTGTTTACATTATTACTATGACTGTAAATAATATTCACAGGTATGCCAAAAGCACATCACGATTACTCTTCCTTTTTTGTATTACTTTGCTTTTCTTGCGGTTAATAACTGCATTATTTTTCCATTTGCTTAATTTTCTGTGTTGTTGTTGGTTGTTGTTGCCATCAAGTCAATTCCAACTCATGGCAACCCCATGTGTACAGAGCAGAACAGCTCCCTTGGGTTTTCAAGGCCATGACCTTTTGGAAGCAAACTGCCAGGCCAGGCCATACCTCCAAGGTTCCTCTGGGTTGTTTGAACTGCCAACCTTATGGTTAGACTGCTAATTCATCTGCAAACTCTGTGCCAGAAGTGTAACTTGCCTCTCAATCTACTCAAATACATCAGGTAAATCAATGTATTTTAACTTCTTTCTTAGACATAACCCTCCATCCTCCTGTTGCAATTTGGGCTACTTGCTTTCTAGGCCTGGTGCACAACTACTGTCATGGAATTCCCCTTTAATTTATCCTAGAAATTCCCTGGTCTCTCTTCCACGGTGGACCCCATTTCCTGGATCTCATTTCTTCCTCTTTCTTGGTTTTCTCTCTTATTTTAGTGGGGTATTTCCTCCAGTAGCATCCTGAGAAAGGGTGCATGGGAGGTACTATTACCTTGTACTGTCTAAAAATATCTTCAAATTTATCCTCTTCTTTATTGAGTTTGGCTTAGGAGAATTCTAGGCAGGAAATCACGTTCCATCACAATTTTGAAAACCTTTCCTCATTGTCTTTCTGGCTTCCAGTGTTCCTGTTAAGAAGTCTAGCACCAATCCAGTCACCAATCCTTCCATCTGGAAGCTTCCGGGTGCTTCTCCTTATGCATTCTGAAATTTTTACAATGTTGTGCCTTGCTATGGTGCTGATTTTTGTTTTTCAAACGGCACGAACTGCTAATTGATGAGCTCTTTTAATTTAGAGATGCACGTCCTTCAGTTCTGGGAAGTTTTCTTACTGTGTCTCACTATGACTTCCCTAACTGTTTTTTAGTTCTCCTTTTTGTATGCCTATTATTATATATATAATCCCAGCTACACAGAGGCAGGGGCGATGTTCTGAGAAAGATAAAAACAAGACAATATTCAAGCAATACCAACAAGTATTATATAAACAGAGTGCTTTTTTGTGATTAAACAGAAAGTGTTAGTTTTATTGTCTCATTAGCTATCATCTAACATTAAAGGTCATACCTAAATTATGAATAGGAATTAGGTATTTCCTGTTGAACCACATAATTATTCTTGTTCATAGATCCCATGGGAGTAGTTTACAGATGAGTAATAACAGACTTTATATTGAGTCTATCTGGTATCAATTTTTAACCAATTGTAAATCAGAATAAATTCTGAAAACAGACAAAACAGGCATTTAATAATGTCAAAATATTTCACTTATATTTTTGCTTTCTAGCCACAAAAATCAAAGAAATAATTTTTTAAAATTCTATAATTGTATATATTAAAGCCTGCACAGTACAAAAGCATTTTATTCATTATTTTCAAAATCAGATTCTTCATCCAATGGAACTCATTTCTAGGCCATTTCTAATCCTCCCTGTTTGAAATAGTTAATAAGCAGTTGTTAGATTAGCAATTTGTCAACAATGCCCTGTTCAACCAGAAAACCTAGTTAAACAGTTTCTACTCAAAGCTGCGAATCAGGCTGGTTACATACTTCTCCATGATCTTGTTCCACCCGATTTCTCATCTTTTATTTATTTCTCAACATAAACCAACTGAAAAATGACCTGTTGTGCTGATCATCTTCCTCTTCTCCTGGTCTTTATTCCATCATACTGACTTCATTTAGCAACCACATAATGACAAAATATTGTGATTATACATACATGGAGATTCCATTCTCCTTTAAGCAGAGTATAAATTTAACTGTTGAAATGGTGTGCTATGACTTCAATTTCTGATAGATAATTCAGATATCACCCCATTTATGTACTAGTACATTGCATGAAACATACGGATATGTCCTTCAAGTAGCTCCCTTTTAGTGATAACTAGAATACTAAAAATAAGCCCAACTCAGAACATGTTAAATTTTTGATACAATATTTTTCCTAATTAAAAAAAACAAATTTTAATTTAGTTTTTAAAGTTTAAAATCCTAACACATTGCTAGTTGTTCTGCACACAGATGTTCAATAAATGCCTTCTGGATCAATGCACAGGCCTAAAAAAGTGTGTAAAGAGAGAAAATAGAGGAACAAACAATAAACACATAGAGATACGCTAGTCTTCAGAGACAGACAGACACAGTCATAGTAATTCAGTTTTCAAAACAGAACACCTACTACGTGCCAGCTACACATTCAAAATACTGTGGTATTAGTATATAGAATTTGGAAACCCTGGTGGCATAGGGATTAAGAGCTACAGCTGCTAACCAAAGGGCCAGCAGTTCGAATCCTCCAGGTACTGCATGGAAACCCTATGGGGCAGTTCTACTCTGTCCTATAGTGTCGATATGAGATGGAACTGACTCGATGGCAACGGGTTTCTGTTTTTGTTTTTTTTACTATGTGCCAGCTGTACGTTCAAAATACTATGGTAGTAGTATATAGAATTTGGATCCAGTAGTACTGACTACTAGTAGTACTAATTTATATATCCTTTACCAAATCACAATCTTTCAGGGCCTCTTTTCTCACTGCAAAAAACGAAAGATTAACTAGAGGTTCGCTCAAAGGCTCCTTATACTTCAAAATTCTATGATGCTATAATTCCATGAAACGAAAATCTATCTTTTCATTCTTTTACTCTTCTACAGTTGAGGAAATAAAAACAATTCATAAAGTCAGTGAAATCTTTCTCTATTAGCAATGTTTTCAATCAGAAAATTTTTAATAATACTTTATTGTATTTTTGGTGGAAGTTTAGATAGCAAATTAGGTTCCCATTCAACAACTACTACGTAAATTGTTCAGTGACATTGGTTACATTTTTCACAATGTCTCAACCTTCTCATTAATTCCATTCTGGATGTTTCATTTCCAGTAATCTGGTTTCCCTGTCCCCTTACCCTTTCATCTCTGCTTTAGAGTAACTGTTGACCATCTGGTCTTCAATCAAATTTTAAATGTCATTTGCATGGGTTAATGAAGTAAAACTAAAATCGAGTAAAAATACAACTGAATAAAAATAAATTTGTTAAATGCTTATAATGCGCCAGTTACATACTAATTATAATAAACATGATTATCTTATTTAATCCTCACATGAGCCTATGAAACAGAAGTACTATTATTTCCATTGTATGGATAAGAAAACTGATGCTAAACCTGAGGTAATATAGTAAATAAGCAATGGAGGCAGGGTGCAAACTTGACCTGACCCCACAGCCTAAGTTCATAACCACTAACCAATACAAGTCTCATCATAAATCTCATCCAGGGCAGAAAATGTATTACAGCAGGACATAAAATTGATGATGGGGGTACTAAATGACAGGTAAGGAATTTTGATCGTACAGAGTGAGCAAGTGGTAGAATAAATGCATATTTGGGGGCAGTAAAAATGTGATAAAAAAGTGCTTGAGTAAGTTAGTCAAGTAGCCATCAGTAGGATGGTGGAAACAAAAAAAGATTTCTTTAAGAAATAAGACTTCTAGTTAAGAAATACAGAAATAAGCAGGAATTATTTAAGAGGTAATTCCTCTTAAGAAAGAACTGTGACAGTAGCAACAGAGAAGAGAGGAACAAGAAATACTGCAAAGAAAACTGCAGGTCCTATTCAGTGTTCTAGCTACAGGTGGGTCTTTAAAAAATTGGTAATGTACTTGATCATAAGAACAATCATTCACTTTCAAATAAAATCTGGAATTTAAAAAACAATAAATTAGGTCTTCAAGAAATTTTACTTCTATCAAATTCTAGAAGATTGAGCATTCTTTCCCAATTCCTCCCCCCAAACAAAAACTGCATTTGCAGTTGGATACCATCTCATCTAAGTTTCAGATAAGACAAGAAGCAGCCAAAGAAACAGAATAGCCATCTCAGAGAAAGTTGAGAGGCCTAAAAGCAGGAAGAAGCATGTATTAACAAAACACAAAGCAGAGAGTGAGAAAAAGAATACATTCTACAGCTAAACAAAAAGTCTTCAAATCATAGTGTAAAAATTGCAGGGCAGAGGTATCTGACCTCCTCTAACTTCACAAGGTGGAAGGAGAATCAACATCAACAGCCCAAGGCTGACTGCTATGAGGCAGAAGTCAGATGTGCTTCCAACCTCCAATCTTTTTACCAATTCTGACATTAACCGTCCCTCCCAGGGCACTCTCTACTTCTCTGCTGGGTTCCCTCATTCACTGCAATGGCCACAAAGAACTCACAACACAATGCTCACAATTACAGATTAATTAGGGAAGTAACAGGTTACAATTCAGGTTCAGGAATGCTCAGGACACAGTTCTTTGACCAGGACAGCCTCTTCTCAGCAGTGCCTGCAAGCACATCTCTCTCTGGCCCCTGGGCCTCTGCCTTGGGCAAGTGTTACAAAGCTCTTTTAAGTGCCCAGAGGTACCCCACTCTGCCAGTAAGCCTTAGCCTGAAAGCACTCAGCTCTCTCACTCTGTGGGTCCATAAGCCTAGCTCCCTCACCAAGTGTCTAGAGAGACCCCACTTCGCCAGCAAGTCTCCTGCCCGAAGACGCTCAGCTTTCTCACTCTGCAGGCTGGGAACCCACTGTGCCGCCTCCTGCCAGTCTCCTGCCTTTGCAGCTGCTTCTTGTTGTCTTCAGTGTTACAGCTCTCTTCTCTCTTGGTCTCCTGGTTCCAGAAGCTTCTTAATGCAGGGATCCTGGGTCCAAAGGACGCACTCCACTCCTAGCTCTTCTTTCTTGGTGGTGGTAAGATCCTCCTTCCTGCCTCTAGGATGGCTCATTTTAAGCCTAGCAGAATGGCAAAACTGACCAATCCCCTCATTACAGGGTTCCATTCACCTAAATTGCATGGTTCCACCCCCGCAAGGGTGCCATGCACCTTATTAACATTAGTAGCAAGATAGCCAATCTCTTTGGTGGGCCATGAGCACCTCATTTGCATAGTCCCATCCAGTCATTTGGGGGTAGTTACAAAGACTATGACCAGAAGGGCCATGTTAATTCACTGCACCACACACAGCCTTCAGGCTGAGTTCCAGAAAAGAGATTAAGAAAAGGCCCTAGAGAGAAAAGTAAACTTTCATTACTCTCTTATGTAGATTTCCACACATGGATCTACTAGGTGTTCCATAAACATACCTCAAAGTTTTCTCTCATTACATTTTTCATGCTGTTCTTTCTGCTTAAAATAACCTGCCTGTCCAGTTCGAAATAAACTTATCCAGAAATGACTTCTTCCTCTTATGAACACATTGTTAACTATTTAGATGTTCATTCTTTCATATAACTTTATTATAGTTGTTCTGTACATTTCTCTCTTCGACAAAAATGAGGCAAACCCCTTGAAGTCAGCCACTGGGGGGAGGGGAGAAAGGAATGTCAAGGGGCTGAAGAGAAAGGAATTCCAAGCACAAAGACCAACAGAAGAAAAAGAGACGATTCAATGAAAATAAACTGAAGAAATGTCTATTCTCTCTCCCAAAGGATTCTTAAAATGGGTTCTACAGACTCCTACAGATGTCTTTCTTCCTAATTCTTATTATTACTTACTGGTAATAATACTTCTAGAGCCATACGAGTAATACCAGCTATTGTCAAGCTGACTCCAACTCACAGTGACCCCATGTGTCAGAGAAGAACTGTGCTCCATAGGGTTTTCAATGGCTGATTTTTCAGAAGTACAGCACCAGACCTTTCCTCTGAGGTGCCTCTGGGTGGACTCAAAACTCTCCAACCTTTCAGTTAGCAGCCAAGCGCATTAACTGTTACCACTACCCAGGGCCTCCCAACTCTAGAACAGTGCTGTCCATAAGAAATACAATGTAAGCTGCAAATGCAAGCCACATATGTAATTTTAAATTTTCTACTAGTTACACAAAAAAAAGGAAAAAGAAATTTTAAAACAGTGAAATCATACAAAGTATTTACTCTGACCACAATGGAGTGAAGCTAGAAATCAATGATAGAAAAAAGCCTGGAAAATACACAAACATGGAAATTAAACAACACACTATTAAACTATCAATGGGTCAAGAAAGAAATAAAAAATTTATTCTTAAGAGTCAAATGAAAATGAAAGCACAACATACTAAAACGTATGGGATGCAGCGAAGGCAGTACTCAGAGGAAAACTTATAGCGATGAATACCTACATTAAAAAAAGGAAAGATCTCAAATTAACAGCCTAACTCGACAACCCCAGGAACTAGAAAGAGAAGAGCAAACTAAGCCCAAACCTACCAAAAGAAAGAAAATAACAAAGATCAGAGCAGAAATAAATAAAATCAAAAACAGAAAAATACAGGGAATCAATAAAACCAGACGTTAATTCTTTGAAAAGATCAATAAAACTAACAAACCTTTAACTAGACAAAGAAAAAAAGATGCAAATAACCAAAATAAAAAATGAAAGAGGGAATATTACAACTGACCCAACAGAAATGAAGAGAATTATGACAGAATATTATGAACTGTATGGCAACAAACTGGATAACCAAGATGAAACGGACAAATTCTTAGAAGCACACAACCTACCCAAACTGACTTAAGAGGAAACAGAAAGTCTCAACAGACCTGTAACAAGGGAAGAGATCAAATCAGTGATCAAAAACTCCCCCCCACACCCCCACACCCCCAAAAAAAACAAGTCCTGGACCAGATGCCTTCACTGGGGAATTCCAGCAAACATTTAGAAAAGAACTGACAACAATACTGTTTAAACTTTCCCAAAAGACAGAGAAGGAAGCAATACTCCCTAACTCATTTTATGAAGCAAACATAACCCTGATACCCAAACCAAAGACACTCCAAAATAGAAAACTACAGGCCAATATCTCTTATAAATATAGATGCTAAAATCCTCAACAAAACACTAGTGAACAAAATCCAACAGCATATTAAAAGAGTCACATACCAACCAACTGGGATTTATTCCAGGAATGCAGGGATGGTTCAACATCAGAAAATCAATCAGTATAACACACCACATTGGTAGAACAAAGGAAAAGAACGACACTGTCATCTCTGTGGATACAGAAAAAGCATTTAATAAAATCTAACATCCTTTCATGATGAAAACCTTAAAAGAATATTGGAACAGAAGGGAAATTCCTCAATATGTTTCAGGGCATATATGAAAAGTCAACAGACAACATTACACTTCATAGAGAAAAACTGAGCGCTTTCCCTGTGAAAACGGGAAGAAGACAAGGGTGTCTGTTCTCAACACTTCTATTCAATATTGCATGAGAAGTCCTAGCCAGAGCAATAAGACAAGAAAAAGAAATAAAAGGTATCCAAACTGGAAAAGAAGAAGTAAAATTATCTCTATCCAGGGATGATACGATCCTTCGGTTCCCGTTTAGTGTAAGATTCCAAGGTCCATCACTAACCATTCCCTTGCAAAATTCCCTTGCCCTCTATGCCTGTCACACTCAACTGGCTCCAACTTTGCAGAAGAAAAGAATGCATGCACCCTGACAGACAGATGTTACTTTGGCACTGGCATCCCCACTAAATTTCTTCAGTAAACCAGCAAACTTCCCACAATAACCATTTCGTATCTTTTCCTTGCTCCTCCTTCCTCTCCTTTCTTTAAAAACTATCTTTAAGGAGAAATAAATGACCATTCAACTTTAATAATGTATTTAACATTGCTATTTGATATTAAGGAGCTCTGGTAGCGCAATGGTTAAGAGCTCACCTGCTAATGGAAAGGTCTGCGATTAGAATCCACCAGTCACTCTGGGAGAAAGATCCATAAAGCTTATAGCCTTGGAAACCCTTTGGGGCAGTAAGTACTACTCTGTCCTGCAGGGTCACTATGAGTTGGAATTGACTTGACAGCAGTGGATTTAGGTTTATATTTGATATTTTAAAAAAACAAAATTCTTTCAAAATAAAAAAATACTATTCTTTCTAATTATAAAAATGTGCTCTTTATAAAAATTCAAATACAGAAAGGTAAAGAGAACGAAACCATTTTTCATATATTTACAGAAGTACTAGAATGTTAAGTTTCACAAGGGCAAAAACTGTTATCTACTTCTTTTCCAACTGATTATTGAGCATCCAACACAATATCTAGGACATAAATCAGTACTCATTTTTGGCTGATAGAATGACTGAGTAAGAACTTTGCTTTATGCAAATGTGATATGAAAGGCCTATATGTAAATAGGCAGAAGAGGCAGGTGCTTATTTATTTTCAAGATTTAATACAAAATACCTATAGCCCAGTAAAGAAATAATTATCTTTACATAAAACTTTTTAAAATGTATTAAACGTTAAAAATAGGACAAAAATAAATAAAGTATAACACAGACTTCCATGGTTTATACTTTCTCCAAATAGCTGGACTTTCTTCCTAACTCTAACTCTGATTCAGCTTCTTCATGGATTACAGCCTGGACACATCTACATCTGAACACTTTTCAGAACTGAACCAAGTGTGGGTTACTGTGGCAATTAACTTAAGTCCCTTCTCCTTCCCCAAACATCATTAGGCATAATTGCTAGATTCTATGGCCTATAGGGTTGCTATGAGTTGGAATTAACATGATAGCAATGGGTTTTTTTATGGGCATGTATATTTATGCCACAGTAATGCATATTTTCAAAATGAGCTCTCCAAAGCTTTTTTCTCCACTGCACCTATAGAATTCTCTTCTTCAAAGAACGCTATAGCAAATCTGGAAATGCACAAGCCTATGATAGAATTAGAAGACTTAATCAGAAGCAATGGCTTAAAAACAATCATACAAATAAATAATATTAAAAAATATTGTTTCACTACCAGTTTTTATTTTAAAAATAACCTGTTGATACAATTAACCTGAGAGGAAGCAGGGAGGAGACAGGATAATGGGGTACAAAGGAAGGCCTAGAAGTTTTAAAACGTTTCTTAAACTTGATGTTTGTTTTATTATTATTCTATAAATTTCACCTTTTTCTATGTCATACACACTGTACTATTTTGTATGTATACTTTTTTTAAATATGCAACCTATCTTCGTCTCCAAAAACAACACAACTTCTATTATCACTCAATATAAATCTTAATTCAACATTGGTAACTATTTATAAATGGGTATAACATTAATACAGTTTGGAAAAAGTTTACAACGATCTCCAGTTTAACATGGTAAACTAACCATATACAAACATCTAACATATTCCCTCCCTAAAAGGAAACGAAGTGACAGTAAAGGAAGAAACACAGAAAAGATAATGCACAAGGCCGAAAGAGAAGGCAATCATAGACTAGCAATTTCAACAAACTTTTTGAAGATGAAAAGCAGACAGAGTCGTGATAACTAAATTATCAGAGAAAGCTACAACCTACAAATGTCTCAGGAGGGGAATACTGAAGAGAAGCAAATAAATTCACACCCCAAAGAAGACAGGGGTGAGATGCAAGGCTGGAAATCAGTGGGATACTCGAAAATCTGTAAGCTGGATGACTAGACCCTCAAGTCTCCTCTATCCAAACATGGAGGAGACAACTTCCCTACACAGGAGGCCAGAGATTTCTTTACTTGAACAATTTAAACCTGAGAGGCTCCAGACTCAGGAACGCCACACAGAGCTAACTAACGTCAAGGTGAAGGCACAGGTCTGAACATGTATAGATTAAGGAAAGTCAATGGGTTTGGTTTTTTGGGTTTTTTGGTATACCCATGAGTGGGACATCTTTACCCAGCCCTGTTCCCTAAACATCAGCAGCCAGATAAGTACACTCAGCAGGAGATTGGAGAACTCCTCTCTGGAAAAATGGACAGCCTCAAACCAAAACCTACATTTACAACTGGAAGATCCCAAAGGGGGCGTGGGGGAGGACTCCCTTCTCAATCATCTTACAATCAAAAATCACCAATAATTTGAGAAGCCTCCCAACACAAAAGACAGAGACAAAAACAAAAATAAAAATTAGGATCGTTGAAATGGCAAATATTTGTTACCTATATATTTACCAGAATTTAAAAAAACAGGATAAATAAATATGAAGAAGAGAAAATCATTACAAAGAAATAACTTGGAGGGGAAAGAAGAGTACTATTCTTTAAAGAAGACTGAACTCATGAAACATAATAAAACGCTATATAAAAAAGAACAAAAGAGAGCAACTGGAGTTCTAAAATATGACAGCGAAAATTAAAAATCCATTTGAAGGCTTAGAAGTCAAGAAAATCTCATAGAAAGCTTAACAAAAGATGGAAAATAGAAGACAAAAAAAAGTAAAGGCAGAGGGCCAGACCTTCAACAACACAAAACAATTAAAGGGGGAAATAAGTTCTCTTCAATATCCTGTTTTTTAACAAGCTATCTAAGACTGTTGTTGTTGGGTGCCATCAAGTCAATTTCGACTCATAGTGACCCCATGTGACAGAGTAGAACTATCCTCCATAGGATTTTTAATGGCTGGTTTTTCAGAAGTAGATTGCCAGGTCTTTCTTCCAGGGCACCTCTGGGTGGACACAAACCTCCAATTTTTCGGTTGTCAGCAAGTGCATTAACCATCTGCACTACCCAGGGACTTGCTTCCAACTCGTAGCGACCCTATGAATTCCAGCAGCATTCATAGCATCCACGCCACCATCCCCAATACACGCACAAACACAGCCATCCCCCTCAGATCCCATCCACTCAGATGGATCACGCAGTTAGGATGACAGATGTTTGAAAAGCAAAAAACGAGCCATTTTTACTAAAATGACAGATAAATAAAAAATCTGTTTGTAAAATAAAATGTTCAACATCACTCTCCACACTCAATACTATCACCTGTTAAGATCAGCAGATTCTGAAAACAAAAATTCAGTAAAGTATGAAATGTTTACCTAGAAGAAAATATGTACTAAATAATTATCAATCAACCTATAAGTAGAAGTTTAACTTATTCAAGAAAATAAACTATAGTTTTAGCACATTTATTATTTATATGCAAATGGTGCTCATTACCTGTTAAAACAAAAAAAAAAACCCCATTGCCCTTGAGTCAATTCCTACTCAGTGACCCTGCAGGACAGAGTAGAGCTGACCCATAGGGTTTCCAAGAAGCAGGTCGTGGATTCGAACTGCCAAACTTTTGGTTAAGCAGCCAAGCTCTTAACCACTGAGCTCATTACAAACAAGCCTTATCTAGTGACCTTTTCATTGGGCATAGCAGGGTTGTTACTTGGGAAAAAACTTTTAAATAGTTGCCACATATACTAGGTAATAACTTTTTAAAAAACAGTCTGGAATTAAGGGCTATTAATTTTAATTGTCCATCCTTCCCCTTAGTCTGAACCATTCCCAGGATTACTATCTAAATTCAAGAGTAAAATTAACGGTAATCCTAAAAGTCATGTTCATTTCCCTCATTATGAGTCAATGAGATACAAGATACAATTTTTTAAAGATCTTTCACCTTTAAGATGCTACTTTATTCTGAAGTCACACATTAGCAAAACTTTTGCTACAAAAATTGCCTTTTACCATTCTTACCTTCAGACCCTGGAAAAAGATGCTAGAGGAATACAGAAGCTGGAGTTTTTCAAAAGCAACTCTATAGAATGGTAGAAAGAAACTGAAAAACATTCAGGGTCTTTTTATGATCTCTAAGCCCGGTTTCACTTTTGTCCCACAAGAGTGAAAGAAAGAAACAAAACAGGCAGAATGCAAATCAATCATCTTATAGATATTTGGTAAGAGGTAAGCTTTGTTGGGGAAACCCTGGTGGCGTAATGGTTTAGAGCTACTAACTGCTAACTAAAAGGTCGGCAGTTTGAATCCACCAGGTGCTCCCTGTAAACCCTATGGGGCAGTTCTACCCTGTCCTATAGGGTCACTATGAGTCGGAATCAACTCAACAGCAGCAGGGTTTTTTTTTTTTTTAAGCTTTGCTGGAGAGATTATTGGCTAAAATTAGGTTAAGGGACAACTGCATGGATTTTTTATTTATCCATACTATTCTCATCCTCTACTCCAGAAAAAAGAAATCAAGCGTTAAGACACAAACTTGAAAAAATAAAGTTTTAAAATTCCTTTCCCACACCATTAGTGTGCAACTGTGTGCAATGGAAGCCATTACTACTTAGCATGTACAACAGAAATGCAGGACATAATTAATCAGCTTCTGATTAGCACACTTGCCTTATAAATAAATCACTGTATCTATAAACAATTTTTTCTTTTAAATTATAAAAAATACCATGGGTTAGAGGGCAAAAGGATATTCCCATTTTAAATTATAGACTTCTATACTGTGTGAATTTTATATAACAAGAACGCCCAACAGTTCTCAAATTTTTTGCTGTCAGGACTCTTAAAATTTTAAAAACTGAGAACCTCCCCAAAAAAGTTTATGCTGATTGTATCTATCAATACGTACTGTATTAGAAGTTAAAACTAGGAAAGTTTTTAAGTTATTGTCAATTAAAAATAACAGTAAATCCATTACAGTTAAGATAAATCACATATTTCATGAAACTATTTTCCAAACCAAAAATAAATTGGCAAGAACATGGGCACTGTTTTACATTTTTGCAAGTATCTTTAATGAAGACAATCTGCTTCTCTTATCTGTTTCTGCATTCAATCTGCTGCATTAGGTTGTTTTGGTTGAAGTATATGAAGAAAATCCATCCTCACACTGATACACAGTTGCAAAAAGGAGGCATATTTTAGTGACCTTTTCAGATAACTGTGGATATCCTTTGTTACTTCACCAAAACTCAACAAGTGGCAGTTTCTTAAAGGATGCTGCATATAGAACCTGAGACCATGTCAATGAACTTTCCCTACTCTGATATATTGAGATCTACTGGTTTATCTTCAATTTTGAATGGATCTTTTTACCCATGCCTGATTTTGTAATATCACGCATTGGTTATTTGGAAAATACTGGTTCACTGAGTTGTACAGATCTTCCAAATGTTAACACAATTCGCTATATAATTTCAACATACCATATTGACTAATATCACCACTGGTCTTATTAAAAATAAAAAAAAGTCAAGTATTAGGAAGCTGTTGCGCTCAGTGGCAAATAAGTCTTCCAAAGTTCTATTTTCTCCTCAAAGCTCAAATTTTATCACTACCAACAAATATTGTTGGTTGTTTTCCTTGAAGTGACAGGATCACTTTATTTTTAAGAAAATGCCTGCCAAATGCCCAAGTTTATATAATCACACTTAGTCATTCTTTCAGTAAAAATGGTATTCCACGGAAAAGTAGCTAGTTCGGCCCACAACTCAATCACACAAGTTCTTTCACTTGAGTTAACCATTGTATTTAGTATTCAGTAGAAGTACTTTACAGGTACTTTCCATTTCATCACAAAGAATATTTTTTAAAAATGTACTCAGGGATTGAGATATAGTAAAATTATTAAGTTTTATTGCTTCATCAGGACATTAACTGTAACTGTCATTTATTTTTTAATTCCAAGTGCATGGCAATGAAGAATACAACAACTACGAGTACAATTTAGTGCAACTGCCTTAACTTGTGCTAAGGCACCAGAAATTTTACCTACCATGGCTTTTGCGAATGTTAATACAGCAAACAACATCTTATTATTATTAGAAAAATAGCTTTGACCTGGAGGATCCCAGAAAGTCTGGGCTACTCCCAGGGATCTGGGGAATAAACTTTGAAAATCACTATAACAGTTGACACCTTACTTATATGATTACAAAAAAAGAATTTTTCAGTAAATATTCCATTATAACGAGACTGTTTTAATAAATATATACACATATATACGGTACTATACTCAAACCACTGAGAGCCTGCTACTTCACACACAGTAGGCACTCAAAACATAATGAAAGGCAGACTCTGATAGACATTTCTTAAATAAATACCAATTACCAAAGCCACTGGCAGTTCAGTGGCAGAATTCTGGTCTTCCATGTGGGAAACCTGGCTTTGATTCCCAGCCAATAGATCTCATGAGCAGTCATCCCTTGTCTGTCAGTGGGGGCTTACATACTATGATGCTGAACAGGTTTCAGCAGAGCTTCCAGGCTAAGACTGAATAGGAAGAAAGGCCTGGTGATTTACTTCGAAAAATCAGCCAATGAAAACTCTGTGGATCACCATGGTCCAATCTGCAACCAACTGATCATGGAAATGATGTAGAACCGGCCAGCGATTTGTTCCATTGCACATGGAGTCACCACGAGTTGAGGATGACTCAACGGCACCCAACAACCACCACCACCACGAACCGGGTTCGGAGCTAGGTGCCTCTACACTCCCTTTCTTGGGTAACTTTCAGAAGTCCATAGACCAGAATGATGATTTTAACATATGAGAAAAATATTTACCCTGGAATCGTTCAGATTTTAAGATTAGACCTGCAAGAGAAAGTCTTAAAATTCATCATAAAGCACAAGATAGCATGTTAAATTCTATTTTAGGCACTCTATGCCATGAAGCTAAAAGCAGGCTTGCTCACATTTAGAAACCCAAATATCAAATGAATTGCTTTGGCTGTGCACTGCCAGAACCCTAAAAAGAGCCTGCATTCCATTTCTCCTCAAAAACCTAACAACTCTTACCTGTTTTTTTATTTCCGTATTTAGTGAAACTGCAATATTAACACTGTAGAGGTTACGTTATAACTATTTTAAAAAAAAAAAAAGTGTAACAAAACCATTAAACAAGTTAAATACTTTTTTTTAGCCATATACATTGATAAATTCAAGGGGTAAACCTCTATAAACATACATACTGAATATTATGCACTGTTAAAAAGAATAAAACCATCTCATTCTTAGACATGTCATGGAATGATCTCCAATATACATTAAGTGAAAAGAGCAAGTCGTATGGTTTTATGTATAATATGATCCCACTCATGCTTTCAGAAAAGGTATTTATGTATATGTATACTCATGTAACATTGAGTTCCTTTTATATGCCTAGCTTTGTTCTAGATCTAGACAAATACACATACAATAAATTACAAATAGTATACATGGATACTTTAATGCACATGAAGAGAAAAATAAATACAAACTAGATACAACGGGCCATATATTATATAATTCCATTTACACGAACTGTCCAAAATAGGTAAACCTATGCAGAGAGAGCGAGCAGATCAGTGGTTGCCTAGGGCTGGAGGGAAAGCAGTAGCTGAAGAGTATGAGTTTCTTTTTGGGGTAAAAAAAAAAAAGTTTTAAAAATTGATCGGGGTGATGGCTATATTAAAAACCATTTAACTGTATAGTTTAAATGGCTGAATTATATGGTATGTGAATTACATCTTAATAAACCTGTTACTAAAAAAAATAAAGGATACACACCAAAGTGGTCACCTCTGGGGGTGGGCGGGAATGAAGATGATGAGGGCCTTTCAAATTTTACTCCTAAATCATTACAATGAGAAGTGTATTCATTTAATGTCTATATAACTTAAAGAAATGTAAAAGGTAAACCAAAAACGGTCTTTCATAAATTATTCTGGATTTAATGTTATTCAAGTTAATCAAATAAGTAGCCATGAAAAAAAAAGTTTAAGGGTGAATAAATGACCCTATCGCAAAACATTTCCAATTAAGACTGTCATACAGACATAAGCATCCGCCCCTCCCTAACAGAAACAATTTTTTAATACAATTTGGTCATTTAATAAATATATATTAAGCACCTACTGTGCCCACAGTGCAGGGATGGGGGGGCGGGAATGGAATGGCATACAAAGCGTAACACTAGCCAACAAAAAAGAAGCCAACAAAAAGCTCTGGCCTTAAGGACTTTTGCTGTATAGTTGAGGAGACAAAACACACACACAAAATGGTGGACCAGGGTCAGACTATAGAAAATCCTGAATATCAGACTGACAGCACTAAGACTTGATCATCCTGTTTTCAATGTAAAACCACTGAAAGCTTTTGTACACAAGACTGAATGAAAGGAATGTTTTCGGAAAATTAACCTGGCAACCAAAGGGTTAAACGGTTGAAATTGTAAATAGCAAAAAAATAGCAGGAAGGGTAAGAAAGAGAAGAAACTGTTAAAAATTGGAACGTTTGCAAAAGTTCTGTGAGAGTTACTGATATTCCAAAGTTACTAATTAAAGTTCAAAGGATTTGTCTGTCTTGTTTGCTTGATCTAAAGAGTAGAAAAGGAAAAAAGGTGATTTCTTCATTTTGATGAATTGCAGACATTCATGGCAAAAAATTACGGCTTACCAGAAAATTCTGAGGGGAGGAGGGTCCTAGGGAATTATCCTTTCATGTGACGCCACTGAAACCAAGAGTTGAGGAAATCAAAAGCAATGGAGTTCCACATTTTTTAATACAGAAGGAGAAGTAAAGTAACAAATACCTAGTTGTCAGAGTAGCAAAAAGTGCATAGCAATTAGTACTACTTTTGAAATTGATGGTAAAGGACACAAGTACTTTAAAATTCTCTAGTCCCTATTTCAAAAATTTTAATAAAACTTATTACATAAATGCAAGTTTAGGTAAGGACCAAATTCTAACAAATCAACTTTAGAGAATGATCAATTTCACACCTTTAATTTCGTCAATAGCTCCTTCTACAGTACAGTACTTCTCAGATGTTGCACCACAGTACTTCTCAGATATTGCACCAATATCTGGTATTCTTTACTTAAGACATATATTTATCAATTAGTTTAACACATTAAGGTTACTTCTTAAAATAGAAAGATATTTTTATTGCCTAGGCAATCTTTTCTATAACCAGCTTCTCGAAACAATGTTACCTACCAATCTAATACTACAGCAACAGTTAGCTAAAGCTAAAAATATGAGTAAAGCAAATTCACACTTCTACTTTCTCTATATGAATGTTCAGTGTAGCTTTTTAGGAGCCCTGGTGGTGCAGAACTCAGCTGCTAACCAAAAGGTAAGCAATTCAAATCCACCAGCCGCTCCTTGGAAACCCTATGCGACAGTTCTACTCTGCCCTACAGGGTCACTATGAGTTGGAATTGACTGGACGGCAACAGGTTTTTTCAGGTTTATAGCTTTTTTATGTCATTTAAAAATTGATGAGCATCTAAATATGGCACATAAACTTGCAATATTTGATGATTATAATTTCCAAAACCAAACATATCTGAAATAAGTTATACATGCTATTTCATAATCCGTTTCATACTCCATCAAATGTTCTGATTCAGAAGCAATATTTGCTTACATTTTATAAAATCTATCTCTGCTATCATTTGATAATCTTATATGACACATTTATAGAAACAAATAATAAACGTATAAACAATGAACAAGGCAAGAACTAACTTATTTCACTCACAGCACTTTATCTAATCAACATACCATTTGCATTGCTCCCTAAAGCAAGAAAAAGGTCTGTCATTATCCATTTATTTAATTAAAATAAAACATCTGCAAACTTTTACATGAGGATGTTTGTCAAGGCACTGTTTAAAACAGAAAAATAATCTAACTGTCCAAAGATAGGGACTAGCTGAATAAAATATTAAAATGATAATACAGACCTACATTTACTGACCTAGGAAGATAGCTATGAAAATAGCAGATTACAAAAAATGTAGAGTGTGATCTCTTTTTTGATGAATACACACACAGAGAAAATGACTAAATGGATATATACCCAGATGATATTTCTGGGTGCTGGGATTACAAGTGTTGTTTATTTTTCTGCTTACCTTTCAGTATTCTCTGAAATTTTCCCAAGTGAAATGACATTTACAAGAAGTAATGCCTATGATTCCAACTAACAAACTCGAGAATCTTCCTTGCAAAAAGCTCAAGGAATATCCCAAAATACCCTGACATATAACAGGGAAAGTATTAGCAACGACATAACTAGAATTCTTCATCAGCAAGGCACCCGGAGAGGCAGGTCTTTGAACTGGTTTGTTCCGGTTCGACCCCCTACTGAGAATTTGCCTTTCCACTCCCAGATACACTGAATCAGTATCTGCATTTCCAGGTGATTCTTATGTATACATCTACCTTTAACAAGATCCCCAGGTGATTCTTACGCATACACCTACAAAATAACAAGATCCCCCAGGTGATTCTTATGTATATATCTACCTTTTTTTTTTTTTTTTTTTAAACAAGACCCTGGGTGATTCTTACATACATTCTGTATATCTGGGGTGGAAACGCAAATCCTCAGCAACAGGTCAAACTAGAATGCACTGGTTCGAAGCCCTGCTTAGAGGGCTCCAGGGCTGCCATGGCACTTTTAACGCAGCCTGCAGCCCAAGGTTTTGAAATCAGAACACCTAGGTTCAAGTCTCTACCACTTTTGTTTGTATGACCTTGTCTTTGTCACTTACCCTTTCAGGGCTCACTGTATCTATAAAGGGGAAATATCACATGAAATAATTCATACAAACTACAAAATATTATATGAAGTAATGAACTAGATTCTTCTTGTTTTTGAAGGCCATATCTCATCATAAACATCTAGTTTTTCCAGAACTTAAATACTTCTTCCCCGTTCCCACTACAACCACAAGCTATTTTATTGTCTTATCCCTAGTTACTAGCAAGAAAAAGTACAATTACACTGAACTCAAAAGTCTCAGCAAGAACCCTGGAGCAGCATGTTGATGGAATTCACCACGAGAAATCCAAGGTTAATCAGCTATGGACTGACCACTAAGCACTACTGCAATCAACAGGGATTACAAGAGACTCTTTGAAGAAAAAGATAATACAATCACCAAGGAGAAAATGGAGGTGGAAAAGACTGCAGTATTTCACAACAATTATATGAAATCCTTAAAAACTAAAGAGTTTTAGAAATTGTTTTTAAATAACGTTCATAACAATGGTGACATAAAACAAAAGTTATCTAAATGTGGCACTTGACAAAAGCAAGTTATGGAGGTTCAAATCAAATCCATGAATTGTCAGATTTATTTGCTTCTACCTAAAATAAAAGCAGATAAATTATGCCACAAAGGTCAAAATGAAGTGGCTGCTTCTTAAAAACAAAAAGGCAGAATACAACAGGATTTACTGATACTCTTACAGCTATTTTAAAAGTATGGTTTCTCTTCCCACTGAATTCCATTATCCTACTCCACTAAAATAATGAACTTCTTTCCCACTGTTAAAATGACAATATAATTTTGTTTGCATTTTAATGCAAAAAAAACTATTTAAAAAAAGCGTATTTTAAGAGGAGCTAGACTTAACTGTCAGATTATTAACACCAAGATCATCCGGCCATCACATCCTCCTACTTTCAAGTTCCTGAAGATAATAAAATACCCACCCTCTACATTCTTAAGAATGTCATTTATGGGTATCCTCTAATGAAAAATTAAACCTTTCATAAACAAATGTGCACAGAGAACTCATTTTGATATGTATGACTCACAATCTAATTTTTATTGGCAATATCTTGAAGTGTTGAAGCCTGAACTATTCCTACAAGGGACACATATCTATCCATTTTTGCCATCTGATCTTTGCAGATTCGTTATAGATTTGAAAAGACTCACTAAAAATGGGCCATGAGGAAAGTAATTATGAATATAATCCACAGCAAAATGAAATGTGGGTTGTGAACTAAGATAAAAAAAAGTCACTATATTAACTCAAAGCCTCATAGTTAGAAATTTATTGGGAGTGCTGTATTTTCACCTAAAACTTCAAAAAAAAATCTGGATTTTAAAAAATTATTATCATTACTTTCCCTACTTTATTAGAAATAAGTTACCTCCAAAAACCACAAACAAAAACCCTCAGAAAATTTCTAAAAGGAGTATCTTCCAAAGCTTACTGCACAGAAACATATATACATTCTCAAATAACCCTATGATAGGTTCCTGAGATCATGCCCCACCCCCAAGAAAAAAACAAAACCAGCAAATTCTAACCACAATCAAGTATTAACAAAAATTTTAACATTGTTCTCACCAGCTAAGCAATTTATCACAGCTCTTCAAAGTATCGGGCACACAATGACAGACCACTATGTCAAAAGTTATTATAATTTGAAAAACTGTACAACAGGAACATGAAAGCAAAAAATAACTCCTCTGGAAAAACTCAAGCAGATTTTAGAGAGAGCAAAAAAGGAGACCAATTTTAGAAAAATAACATTTCTCCCAAGTGTTTAGCGTCTATCTGATACTGGCTCGTTTTTTGTAAAGAGAAACTTTACCTAACAAAATTCACACCAGGGATCTGATCAATCCCCAAAGGCACTTTCTTAAAATGAGAAAGAACAAAGGAGGAAATCTCCCAGCATGTGCTTTCCATACCAGTTTCTTTGGACAGCATCAAGAGTGACAATATAGCCAGAACAAGCTTTTCAGCTTTACTCTGTGGTCCATGTATGACAGAACTGATTAGCTCTCGTTTAAAAGGATTCCTAACAAAATGAGTATCTGAAGGGAAAGATCACAGCAACATACTGGCTACATTTTTAGAGAGTATCTTAAAGTTGTGTACTTTTACTCTATTTAAATATCTCCAAATATTCCAATTCTTGAGGTTTTCTTATTTCAGTCAATAGTTTGAAACTGGGGAAAACGAAACCAACCATTCTAATCTGCTCTTCCTTAAATAAAATTGGAATTAGAAGTAAATTAAAGAGCGACACTCAAGTCAACACCTTACAACCCTTGCAACGTTAACACTGCAAAGTTATCGGGGAAAAACGATCTTCCAGTGAGGCTTTTCCACAGAAAAACTCTCCAGAAACAAATCTGGTATTTGGTTGTTCTAGAAGTTCTCGTTTCTTTATAACGGAGAATTTTTTTAAATAATTTTTATTAATTACAAAAAGAAGACTCTCCCCCAAAGATTTACAATTGTTTATCCCAAGCTCTACTCTGACAGAGATGTCAGTTCTCTGGGTCAGGATATAACCAGCTGCTTGGTTCACACACAGGAAGCCACAGAGATGGGAATATAACGTTCAGACCTTCAAAATAATACGCGTTAGTTAAAAACGGCTTGCTACTAAACCAAAATTATTCAAGCGGAGCCCCATTTGTCACAATCCAATCGTAAGGGTTCCACCCCCTCCCCCGACTGCTTGTGTAGTGGTATATCTGCTTCGGTAAAGAAGCCATCATCAGGTAAAGAAGATTGGGGTGGGAGAAAAAAGCGGGGAAAAGGGGGCACCCTTTCATCTAATTTCGCGAGTCGTAAGTAATTGGTACAGTTGAGAGGAACGGAGGAACGTTCTATTTATTGGGGGGTTGAAGTAGAATGAGGGCAGAATTTCGTTCAAATCAACATGGCCAGCAAGATATCCCCACAAACAAAAGGCAACGGGGGGATATAAACACGAACCATTCACCTCCATCAGCTACAGCATCGCCATCATGGTGTGTGCAGAGACCCCCAAAGGCTCCACTCACCCTCCACACGAGCCAAGAGACGGGAGAGAGGTAGCTGCATCCCACCACCCACCACTGCATCCAAACACACACCCTTCGAGGGGGTTTCTCCCCACGGTTGCCGGGAATCAGAGAGAAAGAGTAACGTCCCGCCCAGGCAGACTCCCGCCGCTGCCCCACAGCCGAACCCCAACGCCGGCCCGGGGCTCACTAAACTTTACCGGAGCTTCTCCCTCACATCCCCACCCCATCACCCCAGGATTGCGCTTCCCACAAGCGGGGCACCCGGGCGCCTCCTGACAGGCGGGCAGCCGAGGAGAGCTGAGTCCAGGGCGGGGGCGGCAGAGAGCCACGGAGGGGCGGGGCGGCCGGAGCCAAGTTCCCGGGGGTCTAAGGAGAGCGCCTGACAGGAGCCCGGGACTGCAAAGGAGGAAGAGGAAGCGGCGGCGGGGAGCTTTCCCAATCCCCCCTACACCGACACCCAGCCCCCATCCACAGCTCCCCATGGGGGGCGGGGAGGCAGGCTGGAGGTTAGGGAGCGGAGCCCCAGAGGCAGCCGCAGTCCCTACCTCCGGACTCCCAGTCTCTTCCCCCGCCACCCCCGCCAGAGGCGCCCACAACAATAACACGCCGGGGACGACCCGTCAGCGCCCCCGAGGCACCCGGGGCCGCGGCCCGCCGCTACTGAGCCCCCTCTGCTGGGGCCTGGCGCGCCGCTCCTCCCTACAACTCTAGGCCCGGATGGAGTCAAGCCCGAGCAGCCCCCCAGGGTCGGACCCATCCCCCCCGGCACTAGCTGCGCCGTCTCCGCGGCCGAATATTAGAAGTGAATTCGAGCTGCGCTTTACCTTTAGTTCCGCACCGTCCGCCATCTTGCGTCTGTCAGCGCAAGCGCAGTGAATCTCGCCGGGGGGCCGCTTCTAGACCCTCCCCTCTAGACGGTCTGGCCCCGCCCCGGCCCGCCCCCTCTCGCCCCTCCACCTTCCCGGCCCGCCCCCGGAATCCGCCCCACTCTGGGCTCTCGGAGCCCCGCCCCCGGCACGTACAGCTGCGAGACAGGCACGTACCATTTAAATAATGGCGCCAAGGGGGGAGGTTTGACAGTTACTACTCTCTCGGCCTCCCCGCCCCTCATCGTCGCCCGGCTAGCGCCTCCGGGGAAAGGCCGGGACGAGCTGGATGCTGGCCTGAGTCGCGCCCCTCTGCGGTCCGCGGAACCCTCTGCAAAGCTTTCAAACCTACAGTCCCCAAACAACAATGCCCCCCTCCCCAATTAGCAAGTCTTTTTGAGCACCTGCTACCTGCGAGGCTCCATGTGGGCTAAAAATAACAATCCGTTACATTTAAGGAGCACTTGATGAAGCATTGCCAGGTTTATTAACTCAGATCCTCCTTATGACAATGCAGTAAAGTAGGCAAGGAAAGAGATTATCATTTCCATGGTATATATTCAGAAATGAAAGCTCCGACAGGAAAAGTGGCTTGTCCAAACAAGTGCTTGAAAGAGATGCCCTAAAGCAAAATTCTGAAGATGTTCCTTCATTAACTTCTTTGTTTCAACAAGTATTTATTTACTGACTATGTACTGGCCCTGTGCTAAACGCTACACATACATTGGGAAATGAAACAAAACAAAACCCCTGCCCTCCTGTAGCTCTCTAATGGGGCAACAGATAAGTGAACAAATAAAGATGGAATTACAAATTGTGATGAGCACTGGAAAGGAGCAAATCGTCCAGCGAGAGAGAAAAAGGGATTGGGAGGAGATGTATTTAATCCTGGGAGGGCTTTCTCTGCTAAGGTGACATTTAAGTAGAGACTTGATGAAAAGATTATTTTACACTTTTTCCTCTTTACTAAAAACCTCCTATACTTCTTCCCCATCCCCCACTTTTTGCTGATCAACTTTGTCTCATACCTTATGCAAAAAAAAAGATACTAGATATGAACTCTGTTATCTTTTTACCATCAAAACTACTCTTATCTGCATACTAGTAATATCTGAATCATTATGAATGAAGTGTCCCAGAGCCTGTGAAAGCCAGTCCCTAGCCAGCGACCTGGATTCCTTTCCCTTCCACATTCCTAAGGATTTTACTCCTATAATTACCCCCCCTTCTGCATCATTGGAGCCCTGGTGGTGCAGCAGTTAAGTATTCAGTTGCTAACCAAAAGGTTGCGGTTGAAATCCACCAGCTGCTCCTTGGAAACCCTATGGGGCAGTTCTACTCTGTCCTACAGGGTTGCTATGAGTTGAAATTGACTCCATGGCAATGGGTTTGGTTTTTTTGGTTTCTGCAACATTACTTTTTCCCCTCCTTATTGGATTACTTCTATCAGCACATGAACATACTGAAATTCCTGCCATCTAAAATAAGCCTCCCTTGACTCCAAAATTGCCTCCAGCAACTGCCCTATTGCTCTGCTCTATTCACTGCATAAATTCTCAAAAAGGTTTTTCTAGATCTCTCTACTGCGCCTATTCCAGGGCTTCAAACCTGTTTGTTCCAGTTCAATCCCCTGCTGAGAATTTGCCTTTCGACCCCAGATATACTGAATCAGAATCTACATTTTTACAAGATCCTATTAATCACATGGGGTGATTCTTATGTATATATCTACTTTTTTAATAGGATCTTGTGAAAACGTAGATTCTGATTCAGTATATCTGGGGTGGAAAGGCAAGTTCGTAGCAGGGGGTAGAACTGGAACGAACCAGTTTGAGGCCCTGGACTGTTCCCACTTCCTCACTTCACATTTTCTTTTCAATCTACCCAGATCTGGCTTTGGCATTCCTCATCATGATCATTTATCAAGATTACTAACGAATCTGCATGTTCCTGAAACCAAAAGACAATTTCAATTCTTATCTAAATTGACCTCTCAGCAGAATTGCAAAGAGTTGACTCACTTCCTTTCTCTTGAAGCACTTTTTCCCCTGGACTTCCCTCAACATCACACTGTTCTGATTTTCCTGTACCCTCCTCAGGCCTCCTTTTCAGAATCTTTTGTTGATTTATCCTCTAATTTTCAAATTTTAATGTTGAAGTGCTCCAGGGCTCAATCCCTGGCCCTCTTCTCTATCATACTTTCCCCCAGGAGATCTCATCCAACTCCTTGGCTTTAAACCTATATGCTGATAACTTTCAAATTTCTCTCCAGCCCAGTGCTCTCCACGAAAACCCAGGTTCACATATCCAACTGGCTACTTAATATCTCTACTTCATGTCTTCTTGTGATCTCAAACTCATTATGGTCAAAGAGCACTCTTGATTTCCCCTCCCAATCCTGATTTTCTTCCGGTATTCTCAATGGAGGGCAACATCATCCACCTAGTTGTTCAAGCCAAAAATCTAAAAGTCATCCTGATACAATTCTTTCATTCACCTCCCATACCAAATCCATCAGCCAGGCTAGCTGACTCTTCCACCAAAACATATCCTATGCCAGTCCATTTTTCTGCATCTTCATTCCCATCATCCTACTCTAAATCTCTACTTTTATAGTCTTGTGCCTAGGCTGCTGCAAAATCCTCCCAATTCATAGGACCACATTGTGACTTTAATAGCCCAGGGCCACTAAAAGTATTAGGGTCCCCACACTACACACAAAAATTAACTCAGAATGGATCATAGACCTAAACATAAGAGATAAAACTCTTAGAAGAAAATATAGGAGTTAATCTCTGTGATCTTGGGCTAGGCATAGACTTTTAGATGTGGATTAAACAGACATCATTGGAGGAAATGTAAAAATAGACATTGTATAGCCACTCTGGAAAACTGGTAGCTCCTTTGAAAACTAAAAATGGATTTACAATATAGCTCAGCAATTGAACTATTGGACATTTATTCCAGAGAAATGAAAACTTATTTTCCTGCAGGAACTTGTACACAAATGTTTGTAGCAGGTTTCAGGGTATAGAATCACCCTACAAAAAGCAATTTGTCCTTAGTTCTCAGTTCTTTCCAGCTGGAACAACACCTGAGGATAATGAATGGGGGCTGACCAGTCCAAGAGGGACCACCTGGGGCCTGAATGCTAAGTCTCAGGAGTCCTGATATAATCTATCATGGCCATGTGGCGGAGGCTGATAAGAGCCCTGAGCCCTGAGGCTAAGATAGAGCTACCTGGTTGATGATCATGCATGGGAGAAGGTAGTACATCCCTCTTTGGTTCTCCCACAGACCTTACCTACGTATCTCTTCATTTGTATCCTTTTTGGTTGTAATAAACCTGTAGTCATAAGTATGGTGTACTCTCCGTGATTTCTGTGAGTCAATCCAGCAAATTAATGAACCCACAGGGGCAGTGAGAGCCAGCAGGGGCTGGCATCTATCTATCTGGCAGTCTGAAAGAAGGTGTCCTAACGTGTGAGCTCTGACCTGGCTTTGGGTGATTAGGGCTGAAAGACAGTGTCCATCTAACTTGTGAGCTCTGACCCAGCTCTCAGAGGCTGGGACTGACTCAGCAATAAAAAAGAACAAACTATTAATACACACAACTTGGATAAACCACAAGAAAATTATGCTGAGAGAAAAAAGGATATATAACGCATGATTCAATTTATGCAACATTCATGAAATAACATAATTATAGAGATGAAGAATGGATTAGTGGTTGTAAGGGATTAGAGCAAAGAATATTGAGTATACCAAGGACTGCCAGAAGAACAAACAAATCTGTCTTGGAAGAAGTACAGCCAGAATGCTCCTTAGAAGGGTGGATGGCAAGACTTCATCTCACGCACTTTAGACGTGTTGTCAGGAGGGACTAGTCCCTGGAGAAGGACATCATGCTTGGTAAAGTAGAATATCTCCAAAAAAGAAGAAGACCCTTAAAGAGATGGATTAACACGTGGCTGCAACAATGGGCTCAAACATAGCAATGACTGTAAAAACGGTACAGGACTGGGCAGTGTTTCATTCTGTTGAACATAGGGTCGCTATGAGTTGGAACTGACTCCAAGGCACCTAACAACAACACAGGCGTTAGGAATGGGGGAAGGGATGGGTGTGGCTATAAAAGAGTAACAGGAAGAAGTCTTGTGGTGATAATACAGAGGAATATCTTGATTGTTGTGGTGGTTACACAAGACTACATATGTGTTATAATTGCACAAATGAGTGCATATACAATTGATGAAATCTGCATAAGCACTATGGATTATACCAATGTCAGTTTCTTAGTCTTGATATTGCACTATAGTTATAAAACATGTTAACATTGGGGGAGGCTGGAAGAAGGATGTACAAGACTTCGCTGTACATTTCTTTGTAACATCCTGTGAATCTATTATTATTTCAAAATAAAAAGATTTTAAAAAGCTATATACCCATTGCCATTGAGTTGATTCCGACTCACGGTGACCCTATAGAACAGAGTAGAACTGCTCCATACGGTTTCCAAGGAGCAGTTGGTGAATTTGAACTGCAGACCTTTTGGTTAGCAGTCGCTCTCTTAACCACTGCAGCACCAGGGCTCCAAAAAAAAAAAAAAGCTATGTGAATAATGAAGATACAATATATAAAAATGTGTGTTATATAGCTAAAGCAGCACTTGGAGGGAAACGTATAGCAGTATGTGTCTATATTGGAAAAATTAAAATGCTGAAAATCAATTGTCTAAGCTTTCATCTCAGGAAGGTATAAAGAAGAGCAAGCCAAACTCAAAGAAACTGGCAACAAGAAAATAATAAAGATGAAAGTAGAAATAAAATGTAAAACAAATACAGAGAAAACCAACAAAGCCAAAAGTTGACTTTCTGAAATTTTAAATAAAGTTGATGATCCCCTAATAAGACTGATTAAGAAGAAAAAAGGAGAAAGTATCATCATCTGGAATGAATCAGGAGACATCACTGCAGATCCTATAAACCAAAACACAAAACCCATTGCCATCAAGTGGATTCTGACTCATAGCGACCCTATAGGACAGAGTAGAACTGTCCCATAGGATTTCCAAGGAGCAACTGGTGGATTTGAATAGCCGACCTTTTGGTTAGCAGTCGAGCTCTTAACCACTGCACCACCAGGGCTCCACTAATAAAAAATAAGAGGATATTGTGAGTGGCTTGATGCCAATAAAGCTGATGATTTAGAAAAGATGAACAAATTTCATAAAATGTATAGCTTACCGAAACTGACCCAAGAAGAAACAGAAAATGTGAATAGTCCTATACTTATTTAAAAATTGAATCCAAGTAGGGTTACGCAGCAAATTATAGTAACTTCTGTCAATAGGTTGCATACCTGTAAAAATTTGAATTGGCAAATGTTGTATGATAGATATATTTGCAACAACAACAACAACAATAAAGTAGCTGCTGAGGCTGCTTATGTACAACCAAATACCTCATGGGATTTGGTTCCTTGGTGCAAGCGATGGATCACTTTTGTACTTTTGCATGGCCTTTCTAGCCATGGTCTTGTGATTGGGTGGGACTGTGCAATAGCATAATTGTGACCCAACAAAGGGATTGGTCAGTTTTGCCATCCTGCTGGGCTTGAAATGAGCCACCCCAGAGGTGGGAAAGAGAGGATCCCACCACCACAAAGGAAGAACAGCCAGGAGTGGAAAGCATGTCCTCTGGACCAGGGATCCCTGCACTAAGAAGCTCCTGGAAGCAGGAGACTGAGAGAGAGAGTGACCTGTAACCCTGAAGACAGCGAGAAGCGGTGGCAGGAGAGACTGGCAGGAGACCAAGCAGTGGGCTTCCTGGTCCATGGAGAGAGAGAGCTGAGTGCCTTTGAGAAGAGGCCAAGGGCCAGGGAGAGTCATGCCTACGAGCATGGTCAGGAAGAGGCTGTCCTGATGGAAGACCTGTATCCTGAGTATTCCTGAACCTGAATTGTAACTGTTACTTCCCTAATAAACCCCATAATAGTGAATATTGCCTGTGAGTTCCATGTGGCCATTGCAATGAATTTTGAACCCAGCAGAGAAATAGAGAGTGCTGTGGGAGGGACGGTTGGTGTCTGAATTGGTAAAGATGGTGAAGTGAGGAAGCATGTCTGACCTCTGCCTCATAGGAATCAGCTTTGGGCTGTTGATCTTGATTCTCCTTCCCCCTTGTGAAGTTAGAGGAGGTCAGTCACTGCCTCCATGTCATTTTTACACTTGGTTTGGAGGTTTAGGGTCATGGTTTCATGGGACATCCCAGTTAATTGGCCTAATAATGTGTTTAGTGCTTCTGCTCAATCTCCTACTTTGCCGCGTAGTGCCTGGGGTCTTAAAAGTTTGCAAGTGGCTATCCAAAGCACAATACCAGGAGTAACAGAGGGAGAAGGAGAGTCAGGAATAGGAGGAGAATATGGAATGTGTGGTTAATTGCCTCCAGGAACAACTGCCACATTTACCATGGGATCAGAAGAACTGGATGGTGCCCACCTACCATTACTGAACATTTTGATCAAGTATTCTAACCCTGGTGGCATAGTGGTTAAGAGCTACGG
>NW_004443966.1:13553365-13556937 GCF_000243295.1 Trichechus manatus latirostris | reverse complement strand
CCTAAATTTGGACTTTTAGCCTACTTTACTGTGAAGAAATAAATTTCTCTTTGTTAAAGCCATCTACTTGTGGTATTTCTGTTACAGCAGCACTAGTGACTAAGACAAGGGGTGAGAATGGCTGCACAACTCAAAGAATGTAATCCATGTTACTGAATTATACATGTAGAAGCAGTTGAACTGGTGTATGTTTTGCTGTGTATATTCTCAATAACAACAACAAAATAAATACATTTTTTAAAAAAGACAAAAATAATTGAATCCATTATTTAAAACCATCTCACAAAGAAAACGCCAGACCTAGATGGTTCTACCAGTGAAATTTAGGGACAATTAAGGAAGAAATAATAACAATCTTGCATAAACTCTTTCCAAGAATAGAAAAAAAATAACCTACTGAACTGTTTCTTAGGCCAGCATCTTGATACTAGAATCTGACAAGGATATGACAAGAAAGGAAAAATTACAAACAATTCTCTCCCATTCCCATAGAGACAAAAATCTTAAGCAAATTATTAGCAAATCGAATCCAGCAATATACAAAAGCATAATGCAACATGGCCAAGAGGGCTTTATTCCCGGAGCATAAAAGTTTGTTTAACATTTGAAAAACCAATCAATTCAATTCATCATTGTAACAGAGAAAAATTCTATGATCATGCTGATAAATGCAGAAAAAGCATTTAATAAAAATTTAACACCTATTCATGATACTAACTTTTAGAAAACTATTAATAGAAGGGAATTTTTTTAATATGATTATAAGTATCTACCAAAAAAAAAAAACTACAGAAAACATTGCAATTAATGGTAAAATATTGAAAACATTCCCTTTGATAATGGGAATGAGGCATGGACACCACTTTTCCCACTTCTATTTCTAACGGACTGAAAATCTTAGCCAATATTATTAAGAAAGTAGAAAAAAGTATCAGGACTAGAAAGAAAGAAATAAAGCTATCATTCACTGGGAACATGATTTTGTATGAAGAAAATCTTTAAAAATTCTCATAAAAAATTAAGTCAATTTATCAAATTCACTGGATACAAGGTCAACTAACAAAAAACAACTATATTTCTACATATCAACAATAAACAAAAAATATAACTTAGAAAAAGACACCAATTACAATTACCTTTTAAATAACAACAACAAAAAAAAAACTTTGAACAAATCTAAAGCAACAACAAAAAAAAGGCCTTTACACTGAAAGCTACCGCAATTTTTATGAATTTAAGAAGGCCTAAATAGAAGGATTATATTGTGTTAATAGATTGGAATACTCAATATTATAAAGATGTCAGTTCTCCAAAAATTGACCTAAAGATTCAATGTAGTTGCGTTCAAAATCCTAGTAGACTTATTGTGGAAAGTGATGAACGAATTAAGAAATTTATAGAAATGCAAAGATTAAAGAATAATCAATGCTATCTTGAAGGGAAAAACCAAACTGGAGGCCTCACATTACCAGATTTCAAGACCTGTTATAAACCTAGAGTAATTAAATCATTACAGTATTGGCATAAGGATAGATAAATAGACCGATAACAGAACAGAGAATCCAGAGACACTTGGGAAAAGGATGATCTTTTCAATAAAAGATATAGGTCAATTGGATATCATTTAGCAAAAAATGAATCTTGACCCACTACCTCAAATCATACATAGAAATCAATTCCAGATGAATTATAAAGCTAAGTATGAAACTTCAAATAAATAAACAAATCTTCTGTAAATTAACAAAGAAGATCTTCATGAACTTAAGGTAGGCAGAGATTTCTCAAATGGGTACAAAAGTGCCAACCATAAAGGAAAATATTAATGAAGTCAAGTACGTTAAAATTCAACACATCTTTTTGTCAAAACACACCAGGAAAAGGGAAACCCAAGAGTGGGAGAACATATTTTGCAACACATATATGCAACAAAAGGACTCGTCCAGGATATTGTACTAGAAATTTATAAAACTTCAAATCAATTAAAAAAATTAAAAAGCAGACAACTATAGAAAAATGGGCAAGACATTTGAATTGGCACTTCACTAAACAGCATAACTCCAAATGGCCAAAAGACTTACAAAAGATGCTCAACTTCATTAGTCATCAGAAAAACACTCATTAAAACCACAGTGTGGCAAATTTTCAAGGAAGAAAGGGAGAGGTTTGGCTCCGCTTAAATGCTAGTTTCTCTTAGATGTCTTCTTATCTAAAGACAGTTCCTGATAGAGTTTATTTAACCTATTGTGTTGTCGTTGTTAGGTGCTTTGGAGTCGGTTCTGACTCATGGCGACCCTAAATATAACAGAATGAAACACTGCTCGGTCGTGCGCCATCCTCACAATTGTTGCTATGTTTGAGCCCACTGTTGCAGTCACAGTGTCAGTCCATCTCTTTGAGGGTCTTCTTCTTTTTCACTGACCCTCTACCAAGCATGATGTCCTTCTCCAGGAACTGGTCCCTCCTGATAACGTGACCAAAATAGGTAAGATGGAGTCTTGCCATCCTCACTTCTAAGGAGCATTCTGGCTGTACTTCTTCCAGGACATATTTGTTCATTCTTCTGGCAGTCTATGGTATATTCAATATTCTTCGCCAACACCATAATTCAAAGGCATCAATTCCTCTTCAGTCATCCTTATTCATTGCCCAGCTTTCACATGCATACAAGGTGATTGAAAATACCGTGGTTTGAGTCAGGCACACCATAGTCCTCAAAGTGACATGTTCAACCTATAGTAAACATTTGCCCTATTTGCCCTATTTTTGGCTAACACACATCTAACTCACCTCCATTATAGTAGATCTCACTGAGGGAATTCCCTGTTGTGAAAGGTTTTTGTGAGTAGGAGATGCCCGTAACTAGCTACCCAATATGGAGGCTAGAAGCAGAGGGAAAACAGCCTCCAGGTTCAGCTGGAGGCAGGTGTGTGAACCAAGTTCAGTCAAGCAAAACCTCACTGCTGGTTCCCTGGTTCTCTATTGGACAACAGGGCACAAGGGCAGAGACCTGGCAAACACAGCTTCCTGCAGCACAACCTTTTCAGTGGTTCCTGCTACCCAGTCTCTGGATCTTCAGCGTTCTAGTTCACTTTCTGAGCCTACTCCTCCAGATTCCCATTGATCCTAAAATTTTCCAATTACCTTCAAGTAAGTTCCTTTTTTGCTTAAGTGGGTTCTCTTGCTTGCAGTCAAGAATCCTGACTGATGAATTATTCCCTTGTTCATTTTTTTTCATTGCACTTATGACAGTTTATGATTACTTCATTTGTTTGTCTACTTGGTGCTGACACATACTGGAGAGTAAGGTTCATAAGGTCAGGGATCATATCTGCCTTGTTTTCCACTGTGTCCCCAGCACTTAGAACAGTGCATGACACATAACAGGAACTCAAAAAATGCCAATTGAATGAATGCGTAAATGGAAGCCTCCTTTGCTTACTACTCTGCTGTCTTGTCTGTTTCATACCCTTTCACACCCATTCAAAGAGTTTTTTTTTTAGTCATCTTTTTTTGTTTGTTTGTTTATTTTTATTTATTTTTATTTTTATTTTTTATTGTACTTCAGGTGAAGG
>NW_004443966.1:13544748-13551593 GCF_000243295.1 Trichechus manatus latirostris | reverse complement strand
ATTTTCACAATGTTGAGTCTGCCTATCCATGAGCATGGTATGTTTTTCCATTTATGTAGATCCCTTTGGGTTTCATACAGTAGTGTTTTGTAGTTTTCTTTGTATAGGTCTTTCACATCCCTGGTCAGATTTATTCCTAAGTATTTTATCTTTTTAGGGGCTATTGAAAATGGTATTGTTTTTCTGATTTCCTTTTCATCGTTCTCCTTTAGTCATCTTTTTAATGTTTAACTAGACATGTTCTCACCTCAGAGTATTTTAAAACAATGATTAAAAGTCAGCATTTAGTGAACCTAGCTTCAAGATAGACCCAGGATCTAATTTCAGGATAAAAGATTAGAAAGCTGCCTCATATTGTGACTTCTCAAATATGCCCAGATATTTATATTAATCTTTCAGTTACTAAAAAGGAGTGCAATTTTCTTTCTCATTAACATTCTTCTTTTCAATAAAGTAGATAATCATCCTTTGAAGAATATCCATTATGTCTTTGAACTAAATTAAGTCATTTTTATTTTGAATGGAAACAAAACAGAAGGGAGAATAATACAAATATTATTTTTTCTGAATTGACCTTCTCACAAAACATATTATTCGTCATGGTTTTCTTTAGTAAAGATTCATCAGTCTTTATTAAAATTGCAGAACAAAATACTGGGTAAGAAAGGGAGGATAAAATAAAAGAATATTCCAATTATAATTCATTTTGAGTGAGTGAGACTTAGTGAATGAAATTCAATCTCAAGGATAAGGTATTGTTATTCAGCTTTAAGGAAAAATTGAATTTTACTTCAAGGTGGGGTCAGAATATGGTAGCCTACTCTCAGTACCATAAAAATAGAGCTAAAAGGCCTAAACTTAGGGATATGGATAATGAAGTTGTTTTTGTTGTTTTGTTTCCTACAGTCTATTTCACTGCAATAAACCCTCAAAAAAAGAAAAAAAAATTCCTCAGATAGTAAGTTTGTTCACAAAGGTTCCCTTTTCTCTAAAACTGATAGGATGACACTTTCCCAACCCTTTTGAACTTAGGCATATCCATATGATTGGCTTTGAATACGGAAAGAGTAAGGAAAGGTTAGCACTTCCAGGCATAGCCCGTGCTGAATTTGTGCCATGTCCCCTCTCCCTGCCGTGATGACTGTGGAAGTATGTGCTGAGGGGAAGGAAGCTTCCATCAGCCAAGATTCCTGAATAACTACAATTCGGAGATGCCCCGGGTGATCCATATCAGACATGTAGCATAGGCAAGAAATAAACTTTTATTGTTTTAATGAAGTCATTGAGATTTTGGGGTTTGTTACTGTAGCGTAATCTACCTCACCCCAGCTGATCCCTGATATAGTATGCTGCCAGACCAAAATCCTTAAAAAGTGTCATTGGCTTAGTGGTTAGGTTGTGGTCACAAAGAATGATGAGCCGCGTTACACAACGGTGAAATATTGGTAAGGCTGTTGCCTGAAATTACAGTCTATTCTTGTTATTTGTGGCAGTTACGTTCTATAAAGTCGCAAACACTGAATTAGCAAATACTGAGCCATTGCTCCCAGGGGAAATACAGGGTTAAGTTTCTGTGAGCCTCTGGCCACAACATTTTTGTCAATCAACAATACATAGACTTGTTTTATGTGTATTTCTATTTAAAGACACCTTATTTAATATGTATTTCTTACAAATCATTAACCGTACGCGGTATTTCTTTATAATAAAACACTAGTCAAGATGAATTTAATTTTATCCTGACTCAGGTAACGTAACTGTAAATGTCTTTGGCTTTCAGCCTCAACTATGACTTTTTTTAAAAAAATTTTTATTGGTCATCATCTCATGAATCCACAGAACTAGTTACTTTTCGATCTTTTCCATAGTTTTATCACTGTCTTAGTTATCTGGTGCTGCTATAACAGAAATACCACAAGTGGATGGATTTAACAAACAGAAATTTACTCTCTCATTGTCTAGGAGGCTAGAAGTCTGAATCAGGGTGCCAGCTCCAGGGGAAGGCTTTCTCTTTCTGTCAGCTCTGGGGGAAAGTCATTGTCATCAATCTTCCCCTGGTCTAGGAGCTTCTCAGTGCAGGCACCCTGGGTCCAAAAGACATGCTCCACTCCTGGCACTTCTCGCTTGGTTCTCTTTCCTTTTATCTTTCATAAGATAAAAAGTGATGCATGCCACACCCCAGGGAAACGCCTCTTGCATCAGACCAGGGCTGAGAACTTAGTAAGGGTGTTGCAGCCCACCCTAATCCTCTTTAACATAACCTAATCTTGCCTTATTAACCACCATAACAAACAGACAAAAAAAAAAAACACCCATTGCCATCAGTCCATCCTGGCTTATAGTGACCCTATAGGACAAAGTAGAATTTCCTCATAGGGTTTCCAAGGAGTGGCTGGTGGATTCAAACTGCTGACCCTTTGGTTAGCAGCTGAGGTCTTAACCACTGTGCCACCAGGCCTCCTCATTAACCACAGGCATAGGAAAATTACATTAGATCACGAAATGGAGCACAACCACACAATACTGGAAATCATGACCTAGCCAAGTTGACACATATTTTGGGGGGATACAATTGAATCCATGACAGTCACTCAACACAGATGTTACTTTAGCATTTTCCAGAGCAGCCTTGGGTATATACTGGAGTATTTCCTCTACCTTTTTCTGGCTGTACTATATTGTTGACATTAACATTGAACTCACAGCCTATAGCACTATAACTCATGCCTGAACAAAGCTTATTCAACACATGTATTTTCTCCCAGAAGCACATTACAACCTTCTTGAGCCTAAAAACACTAGATAGCACTTCAGCATTATGCTTGAGGGCCATTTTAAATAATGAAATTACCAATGAAAATCACAAAAATGCAAAAAAACTGGCAATAAACAAAGAAAACTCAGGCTTTTCAAGGGTATTACCATGATACTCGGGTTAAGACTTCTGAATGGATTAAGTGTCTTAGAATAAAGCTTCAGCCAAGGGTATGGTATCTAGTTAATCTTTTCAGTTGGACAAAATGACTCAAGGAAAAGAGATCAAACTGGATAGTAATAAGGTTTATACAGACAAAAGACCAACCAACCAGGACAAAGAAAGACTATGATGGTCCAAGACAAAATGAAATCTTAGGGCAACTGCTATCTAAGGACAAGAAATGGGTTAAGAAAGTTGCTCAGCCCCCAAGAAAGACACATTCCCCCAAAATCCATTTCATAAGTGGCCAAGAAAGATAATAGATAGGGAAGACTCTCTCAAAGGGTGAAGCCATGGTCCACAAAATACAAGGAAGAAGGAAACTACTCCTGGGATATGAAATCAGTGCCTAATCAAGGGAAATTCTCCAAGCTCAGAGTAGGGGGCCGCCATAATATCTGCCCAATAGGATTTCAGAATTGTTATGGACTGTATCTGCTATGTATCTCTCATTATTCCGCTTTATGAATGAGAGTGTTTATTGCAGATCTTCTATCTCTATTTCACCACTATAACTGGGATAGACGTTCAATTGGTGTGGAGGAGGGGCAGATAATTTACGTTTTTAATTCACGTGTCTTTGGATCAAGGGAAGCAATGTCTAGACCTGATATAGAAATTACTATACCTCATTCTTTGATGAAGAGACTACCATGAATCTTCACCCAGAGGTCTCTGACTTTGACCTTGATGACATGACTGAATGAATGGGACTTTGGTGTCGTCTCCCTTGGGAAGGGGTTAAGTGAAATAGTTTGATTATGTGAAAGGCATTTGACGACCAGAAGTGTAGATTCTAGTAGTCCTTATGGCTCTTCACCTGAGGATCTCCTCTCCTAAACACATGTTAGGAGAAGAGAAGCTTGTAGAAGCACGTCTTGAGACAGAGCCTCCACCAGCCTGGGTCCCTGAGTTACTACGATCAGCAGAGCCTTCTGCCAACCCACAATGTAGTGTGAGCAAGAAATAAACATTTGAACCTCCAAGACTATGGCCCCTGCACACCCTGCTAACTCAGAACTGAAGCCACTCCCGAAGTCCACCTTTCAGCCAAAGATTATACAGGCCCCTAAAACAAACAGTAACGCATGAGGAACATGCTTCTTCAATCAGCTGTAAAGACCAAACGGGCAACACCTGCCCAAAAGCAAAGACAAAAAGGCAGGATGGGACAGGAAAATGGGACGAATGGACACAGGGAACCCAGAGTGGAAAGCGGAAGGGGAGAGTGCTGACACATTGTAGGGACTGCAACCAATGTTACAAAATAATCTGTATATAAATTTTTGAATGAGAAATTAACTTTCACCTAAAATAAAAAAATAAACTTTTATTGAGTTAAATCATAGGTTTTTTGTTTTTAAAAACCACAGCACTTCTTATCTATCCTGCTAATACAGTGACCAACATACTTATATTTGGAGCCCTGGTGGCGCAGTGGTTAAGAGTATGGTTGCTAAACAGAAGGTCAACAGTTCTAATCCACCAGCCACTCCTTAGACACAGTGTGGGGCAGTTCTACTCTGTCCCATAGGGTCGCTATGATTTGGAATCAACTCAACGGCAACGGGTTTATGCTTATATTTGTAGGGCAAAAACATTACTAAGCAAGAAAAGAAACTATCAAATCATAAAGTAAAAGTAAAAAATACAAAGTAAAAGAGAGTTACATTGACTACATACAAATTGTAACTTCTGTGTGGTAACCAAAATCAAACCAAAACCATGCCATCGACTTGATTCTGACTCATAGCAACCCTATAGGACAGATTAGAACTGCCCCACAGGGTTTCAAAGGCTGTAATCTTTACGGAAGCAGACTGCCACATCTTTCTCCTACGGAGCGGCTGGTGGGTTCAAACCGCCAACCTTTTGGTTAGCAGACGAACACTTTAACCACTGTGCCACCAGGGGTCCTTTTTGTGTGGTAAAAGATGCTATAAAAATTATATGTTAGGAAAAACATTTGCAACACTGTTATGGATTGAACTGAGTCCCCTCAAAATATGTATTGTGTCTTAGTTATCTAGTGCTGCTATAACAAAATACCACAAGTGAATGGCTTTAACAAACAGAAATTTATTTTCTCATTGTTTAGGAAGGCTACATGTCTGAATTTAGGGCACTGACTCTAGGGGAAGGCTTTCTCTCTCTGCCAGTTCTGGAGGAAGGTCCTTGTCTCTTCTGAGCTTCTTCTCCTGTGTGGTCTACAGATGGCTTGGCATCTCTCTTTCCCTATCTCTGCTAGTTTGCTTGCTTGTTTAATCTCCTTTATATCTCAAAAGAGATTGCCTCAAGAATACTCTACACTAATCCTGCCTCATTAACATAACAAAAGACAACCCGTTCCCCAATGGGATTATAACCACAGGCATAGAGGTTAGAAGTTACTACACATATTTTGGAGGGACACAATTCAATGCATAACATTCCACCCTCTGGTCTCCCAAAATTCATGCCCTTCCCACATGCAAAACACACTTATCCTATCACATCATCCCCAAAGTCTTAAGTCAAGTCCAAAATCTCATTTTATGAATCATCTAAATCAAATCTGGGTGAGACTTTGGGTATATTCCATCCTGGGGCAAACTTTTTCTTCATCTATGAACCTGTGAAATCTAGATTCCATGTCATCTGTTTCTAAAGTACAATGGTGGAACAGGCATGAGGTAGACATCTCCATTACAAATGGGAGAAATTGGAGGGAGAGAAGGGATAACGGACACCCAGCAAGTTCAAAACCCATGAGAACAATTTACATTAGCTCTCAAGGCTTGAAAATAATCCTCTCTGCTTTGAGACCATCTAGGCGATGGTACTGTCCTCCAGATTCTGGATGTTGGCCATGCCCTCTGGATTCTGGGTGGAGGCTCCTTGGCCCTGGGCTTAAGCTCTGCCTTCCACTGGATTGGTAACTCTGCTCCCTTCATTTTGGGTGGCCCCATTCTCTTAGTCCATTTGAGTGGTGACCTGACCCTATCTCCTCAGCCCTGGCAGGCCCCATTCTTCTGCCCTCTGGGCATGGCCGCCCCTACCCCCTCCGTTTTGGGCAGTGGCCCCATCCTCTTGGCCAGACGAATGACAGTCCCACACTCTGGAACCAAGCTGTTGAAGATCTGACTCTCTGAAACCTAGGAGGCCATGGCTCTACCCTTTGAGACCCCAGAGGCTATGGTTGCACCCTTTGAGACCAAGGCAGCTCTGCTTCTCGCGTTCCTTCCAACAGTTCTCCTGATCTCTGAGCTGCTCCAGAGATGGTTCTTTTCTTTTCTTGGAGGACAACAGATGTAACTCCTTTGGCCTGTTTCCTGCCTGTAAAATTCTAAGAGTTCTTTCCTTTCACTCTTTCTCTGTTCCCTTCAGTCTGAGCTGATGGGTTTTCTGCTGTGGTAGTTGGTTAGATCCATCAGTCACAGGCTTAATCTCTTTAACAACAGATTATGTAGCCACATCCTTGCTGAACATTATAGGACAAGTGTCCTTAGTCTGTACAACAGAATTTTCCAAATCTTTAAGTTCTGTTTTCATTTTGCACCATTCATTTTTAAGTCCATCTGTTTTCTCTCACATTTTACTGTAAGCGGCAAGGAGAAACCACGTAGGACATTTAAGATCTTACTTAGAAATCTTCTCAACCAAATATCAAGTTCATCATTTACAAGTTTTACTTTCCACCAAACATTTGAGCATGATTCAGACAAATTCTTTGCCACTGCATGAAAAGCATCACCCTTTCTCCACTGTCAAATCACATGTTCATCATTTTCTTTTAAAGTACTACCATAAGCACATTTAACATCCACATTTCTAGCAACATTCTGTTGATGGCACCATATGAATTCTCTAAGACGATAGAGATAGCTCT
>NW_004443966.1:13527231-13542575 GCF_000243295.1 Trichechus manatus latirostris | reverse complement strand
GATGACCACATTTTTACTAAAGAAGAAAAGAAAGAGGAAAAGCCCATAATGAATGTGAATATATGTTTGTATGAGCGTGAAGAAAGGTGTATAATGATACAGACCAAATTGTTAACAGCATGCACTTGTTATTATATTAGGCTATTGTCTTAGCTCCAAACCCACCCTTCTATACTCAGCTTTGTGATGCTGGGGCTGAGATGCCACAAACCACATTTCTACTTGGCCAGTTGCTCTCTGTTAAACTCTGACAATGGGGCTCACTGGAGGGAGATTGGGAGACTGGAGGAGGGACTTCCTGGTTGCTCGCTGAGGGCTTCCTGTTCTCGTCAGAATGTCCTCATAATTATTTACCTAGGTAATGGCTGCTGGTTTCAGTTTCCAGTATAGGCTTGGTGGAGGATAAAATGAGAATGTAGTTGCTGTGACCTCACTGATCCTATCAATCATCATCGTCTCTCATCTGGCTCACTGCAATGGCCTCCTCACTGGTCTCTCTGCTTCTCTCCCTGCCTCTCTACAGTGTCTTCTCAACACAGCAGTCAAGGTGTTCCTACTGAAACCCATCAGACCATGTCGTTCCTCTAAAATGGAGGTCAGCAAACTATGGCAGCAAAGTATGGAACACCCTCTGTTTTTGTATGGCCTGTGAGCTCAGGATGGCTTTCACATTTTCATATGGTTGAAAAAAATAAAAAGAATAGTATTTCATGACACATGAATATTATATGAAGTTCAAACAGTGTCCATAAATAAAGTTTTATTGGATTATAACCACACTCATTTATCTATGCCTTGTCTATGGCTACCTTTGCATTGTACTGGCAGTTTAGTAGTCACAACAGAGAACATATGTCCAGAAAAGCCTAAAATATTTACTATCTGGCCCTTTACAGAAAAAGTTTGCCAATCTATGCTCGGAAACGTGAATTAATAAAACAAAATCAACACTCCAATGGCTTCCCATTTCACTCATAGTAAAAGGCAAAGGTCCTTCATCAGGTCCTTGCTCACTCCTCTTCAGTCACTCTGGCCTCCTAGCTCCCTATATATCTTACTCCCCTGGTCCATCTAACTCAGCTCTATTGTTTTACCCAGTAATTATCATCTTCTAACACTCCCCTAAATTTACTTTTTTATTGCTCCTCTGGGCCTGTCTCTCCTCACCAGAATGAAAATTCCACAAGGACAGGGATTTTTGTTCACTGACGTTTCTTAGCACTTACCGCCTCCAGTTAACCAGCTGTGTCAGTCAGAACTGTGTTTCCTATAGGGCTTTCAGTGGCTGATTTTTTGGAAGTAGATCCCAGGTTTTTCTTCCAAGGCACCTCTGGGTGAACTCGAACCTTCAAACTTTCTCTTAGTGGCTGAGTGCATTAACTGTTTGCACCATCCAGGGACTCCACTTACTATCTGTTGTTGTGTTGTGTGCTGTTAGAGTCAATTCTGACTCATAGAGGCCCTGTAAGAAAGTGTAGAACTGCCCCCATCACATTTTCAAGGCTGTAAACCTTTATGGAAGCAGATTGCCATATCTTTCTCCTGAGGAGCAGCTGGTGGGTTCAAACTGCTGACGTTTTGGTAAGCATCTGAGCACTTAACCACTGTGCCACCAGGGCTCCTACTTACTACATAGTAGATGTTAAAACAAATGTGTTGAATGAATGAATGATTGAAATGAAATAAAATATAAAGCATTAAACAGGAAGCATCAAAAGAAGATGGAAGGAATACACAGAGTTGCTGTACCAGAAAGAATTGGTTGATGTTCAACCATTTCAGGAGACAGTATATTATCAGGAACCAATGGTTTTGAAGGAAGAAGTCCAAGCTGCACTGAAGGCATTGGTGAAAAACAAGGGTCCAGGAATTGAAGGAATACCCACTGAGATGTTTCAACAAATGGATGCAATGCTGGAAGTGCTTACTCTTCTCTGCCAAGAAATTTGGAAGACACCTACCTGGCCAAACAACTGGCAGAGATCCATATTTGTGCCCATTCCAAAGAAAGGTGATCCAACAGAACGCAGAAATTATCAAACAACATCATTAATATCATACACAAGCAAATTTTGCTGCAGATCATTCAAAAATGGTTGCAGAAGTACATCGACAGGGAATTGCCAGAAATTCAAGCAGGGTTCAGAAGAGGACATGGAACGGGGGATGACATTGCTGATGTCAGATGGATCTTGGCTGAGTAGAGAATACCAGAAAGTTGTTTACCTGTGTTTTATTGACTATGCAAAGGCATTTGACTGTGAAACATAACAAATTATGGACAATGTTGCAAAGAATGGGAAGTCCAGAACACTGAAGTGTGCTCATGCAGAACCTGTACATAGACAAAGAGGTAGCCCTTTGAATAGAACAAGAGGTGCTGTGTGGTTTAAAATCAGAAAATGTGTGCATCAGGGTTGTATCCTTTTACTATACTTATTCAATGTGTATGCTGAGCAAATAATTCAAGAAGTTGGATTATATGAAGAAGAACATGGCATTAGGATTGGAGGAAGATTCATTAACAACCTATGATACGCAGATGACACAACCTTGCTTGCCGAAAGTGAAGAAGACTTGAAGCACTTACTAATGAAGATCAAAGACTACAGCCTTCATTATACCTCAACATGAAGAAAACAAAAATCCTCACAACTGGACCAATAAGCAACATCCTGATAGATGGAGAAAATATTGACATTGTCAAGGATTTCATTTTACTTGGATCCACAAATCAAACAACATATTGCATTGGGCAAATCTGCTGCAAAAGACCTCTTTAAAGTGTTAAAAAAGAAAGATGTCACTTTGAGTTCTAAGGTATACATGACCCAAGCCATGGTATTTTCAATCACCTCATATGCATATGAAAGCTGGACAATGAATAAGGAAGACCAAAGAAGAATCAATGTCTTTGAATTATGGTGTTCGTGAACAACATTGAATATACCATGGACTGCCAGAAGAATGAACAAATACGTCCCGGAAGAAGTCCAGCCAGAATGCTCCTTAGAAGCGAGGATGGCGAGACTTCCTCTCACGAACTTTGGACATGTTATCAGGAGGAACTGGTTCCTGGAGAAGGATATCATGCTTGGTAGAGGGTCATAGAAAAAGAAGAAGTCCCTCAAAGAGATGGATTAACACAGCAGCTGCCAACAATGGGCTCAGACATAGCAACGATTGTGAGGATGGCACAGGACCGGGCAGTGTTTCATTCTGTTGCATGTTGGGTTGCTTTGAGTCAGAATGGACTCATCAGCATTTAACAGAAACAAATAACAACACCCACCTATAGTAAGTACTTCGTAAGCACTTATTATTGTTATTATTATTGATTAAATTGATTGGCATGTATACAAGTACCTAACATAAACACTTAATAAATTTTTATCACCCTTACTTTCCCATTATCTCTCTTACAACACTTGGGACAGTACCTTAAGTGTACTAAGCACTCACTACTCTGATGACATTTTGCTCATCCTCAAACTCTTCTATCACTACGAGCACAGTCGACAATGGAAAGCCAAATACTGTGCCTCTGATCCCTATTCCCCTCCACCCCCCAGTATTCAGCTCCAGGGTCTTTGCTGCCACTGGGAGAGTATGTATGTGATTATGGTGATGCTAGGAACCCCACCTTACCCAATCTTCCTGGGCTGCTTTGGACTGCTGTGTAGAGAACTCTGGCTCTAGCACCAATCTCTGAAAAACTATTCAAATGCAAAACACGTCAGAAGTATGGATGCTTAGCTCTAAGATAAAATTGTGATAAAGTCTCCAGGGGTTGAAAAACCCTGGCTGTGTAATCACCATGGCTGGGCTTTGTTTAAATAAGAGTGTTTGAGGAATGTGTTCAGGACTATTTAAACTCAGTCCATTTAAATTCTTAAGAATTCCAAAAATAAGAGTAAACACTTCAGTGATTTTAAAGATTAGCAAGAGAGGAGACTGGCTATCTTATATATCCTCCACCATGCCCCCTCACCGTGGTTCTGAGGATCTACTCGTTCTAGGTGGAAGGTCCCAGGGTGGGGGAACTGGGGGGTGAGGGAGATGGATTCTGTCTGTAAATATACAATGAAGTCATTCACCCTGGATTTCCTGGGTACACTCTCAATATCAAATACTCTGGTGTTGGCGGACTGTATATCTTGGATTTTTGTTTCTGAAAATATGGCCACCATCTTAATCCATTGATACCATCTACTCCAACATCTTTAGTTTCCAAAGAAGAATGTGAAGCCCAGAGAGGGACTTACCAGTGCTTGACACTGTGCCTGGCAGCGCCTGGCCAGTGCTCACTAAATATTTGCGGACTGACTAACCTTGGGCCAATGACTTGCCTCTAAGTTGCAGTTAGAACTCAAACTCTAATGCAAACTCATTGACCCTGAGTTCCATGCTCCCTGACCTCACCCTCACTCTCAGAACGGCTCTAACTCCCTTGGAGTGAAGATTTTATGTGCCATAGACCACACTGTCTCTGTGCTCTGAATTGAATTATGTCCCTCTCCGCCCCCCACCAAAAAAATATGTGCTGGAATTCTAACCCCTATAATTATGGATATAATCTTGTTTGGAAATAGGGCTTTCTTTATTATGTTAATGAGGCCATACCAGTATAGGATGTGTCCTAAACCTAATCACTTCTGAGTATATAAAGAGCGGCACAGACACAGAGAAGTAAGTACATACTAGGGAAGACAGACACCATGTGAGGATTACCAAGAACCAAGGAATGCCCAGGGCTACTGACAAGGAAGGAATCAACACGAACAAGAGTTTGATTTGGACTTCTAGCCTCCAGAACTGTGAGAAAATAAATTTGTTCTTTAAAGCCACCCAGTGTGGTATCTGTGTTACAGTAGCACTAGGAAAATAAGACATTCTGTTAGCATTTATCTCTTCCTTAGCTGAGTCCATCCAGTACACCAGGTACAGCTTCAACTCTACACAAATTCCAGGCCAATAATGACCAAGGCAGGGAGTGTATAAGAAGCCATAGATCTCTTTAGTAGGTGGGTTTAGGATTAAGTGGGCTTCTACAACCTTGCTGGGGCCTGTAGGCACCAGGTATATATCCCCAACACCTGTCTTACTGGTAGCACGTGACACCACTCCTACATGCCCTTGTGAGAAAGCTGTCTTGCTCTGAGTCAGGTAGTTCTGCAACCTATCCCCCACTTGTTAGACGGAGGATTGGGCCCAAGTCAATGGCAGTCGTCTTTATAGGCTAGACATGAGGGAAGTCTGTAGGGAGCCAGCATAAGAGCACTGACAAACAGGAACCTTCTCTACTGCAGAGTGACCAGTGGACCCCACCAGAACTACTGTCTAGGGAAGAGTCAGGCAGAAGATGTAGTGGATGCTGGAATGTGCTACCACAACCCCCTTCAGGTCTGAGGCACTCATTCCCTGAGGCACTGACAGTGTTGGCTGTTGAGAGCCTACAGCTGAGTCCCTCTCCTAGAATTGCCATCAAGCAAGTTATGCCCCTTCTCCACAAGCAGTAGCTTCCAATGCCTGGTGACAGTACAAAGACCTGGCTCCTTTACTTCAATCTGGGGCAACTCTGAAAGGCAATTCCAACTCCAGAGCTCCCAATGGGTCAGCTGAGGCCTTTGTATTGGCTGTATCACAGTCCAACTTCTCTCTAATCCCTCACTCCTCACAGGTGTTGATCCAGAGAGCTCTCGCCAATAAACTTCCTGCATGCAAATCTCCACCTCAGGGTTGTTTTCCTAGGAAACCCACCTAAGACAGAAGGGGAAGCAGACAGTGGAAGAGAAGGCTAGAGACCATCAGAGAAGACAGCGAGCAATAAACCATGCGGTAGCTGACCTCATGGCTACACACAACACAAGGCTTTAAGAGATCAGGAGTTCCAGATAAAAACAAACAGAAGAGAAGTATAGGGAAGTCAAGTCATTGTCTCGATGCGTACTTAAAATCAGCTGAGGTAACCTGAAGTTAGCTTGTGGCTGGGTGAAAACCCCAGGTTCTGCTTAGTGTGACTCATCTCAGTCAATAAATGAGAGACCGAGGTGGGAGAGTAGAAAGGCACCTTTATGTCATTGCACAAGAAAAGGAACAGTAGAGTATGCTGTCACCAAGGCTGCTCAGCGAGGGTAAGGCGGAAGGTTACTTTTAAGGGGTTTACAAGTAGGAAGTTCATGCAAGTTACATCAGCAACAATCTTAATCATGCTACACACGTGCAATAGGGTTTACGTATAACTTTATGCATCGCTTGTTCAGAAAATGGCAGTTAAACTTCACCCAGAGGCGGGGAAGTTACTATGTATGAGGTATTTAATGAGCTAGAAATGTCTCCTGAATGTCAGCATGGTGCCTGAACCTATTTCCGCCAATTTCCTCTAGCTTGGGGGAAGTAGTTAAGAAGAGGGGAACCAGGATTTTAACCAAAAGTTATGGCGGCCTGTCAAGCAAGGGATCCAGGATTTTAATGTAAAGCTATAGGGCATGCCAAGCAAGCTGCTTGATGCAGTGGAATTTTCTGCAGCCTGGGGACCTCTGTCTTATTCTCCCCTCCTTCCAACCAGAAAGAGCCTCAGAACCACACTCAGCCAGGCAACTAGGCTGGGCATCTGCCTTGTGTCCTTATTGTCTTTCCACTTTCAGCCTGGACCATGGGACCACATGACTGGGACACTATGCCTACATTTGTCAGCCTCTCCCTTTGAGAAACTGGCCAGTGTTCTCTAAAGGCCCAACTTCTGGCTGCTGTCTTGTTCGGAATAAACTGATGACCCAGGACAAAGGTGCTTCCGCCTGTCTGACTTGGAGTACTGCACGTCCCTTTGGACACGGTGTCTTGGACTGCCGGGGACTTCCCTGGGGGCTGGTCTGATGGCAGGGTCATTTTCTCTAGCTCCATACCCTCAGGCTTCTAGCTCCTCTTCTTTTTCCATTAACCCACGACGCTGAGGGTACAGGCAAGCAGACTCATGTTGTAATAACCGGCTCTTCCTTTCTGGCTTTAGGATCACCTCTAAGAAAATACAGACATGGCTCCTTAAAATTTTGGTTTTCTTCTCCCTAGTTTCCTGCTGTCTTGCTTTGTATATTTAATTCTTTAGCAAGAGATCTTCTTAAGTTTCAAAAATTCATTAGATTGGAACTTCTAAGGGTTATGGGTAACATCTAAATAGTAGAATGAAGTGTTCACATCGAGTCTTAAATATTTGCTCAAATATTTCTTGTCATAATATAAAAGTTGATGGATCGTAAAAAGCTGCTTTTAAAATGGAAATATTTACTTATTGAAAAAATTTATTATGGACAATTTCAAACACACGCAAGAGGAGAATCATATGATGAACCTACATATACTCATCACTCAACATACTCTAAAACATTCGCATTTATCTCTAGGATGTTCAGTGGCTGAGTGCAACTCTCCCTTTCCCTCTGTCGCTCCAGGCAAATACAGACCAATTGCTGTGCCTTGGATGGTCACTTGTAAGCTTTTAAGACCCGAGATACCACACAATGAACTAGGAGGTAGAACAGAAGCACTAAGTACATTATTAGGCCAACTAATGGGAATAAAACCTGTGAAAAACCTCCAAAGCCAGGAACCAAGTCCCATGATATGTTTGGTTGTACATAAGCAGCCTCAACAGCTACTCTTTTTGTTGTTGTACATACATCTGTCATACAACTTTTGCCAATTCAGCTTTTTACAGGTATACAACTTATTGACAGCAATTACAGATAACCGGCTGTGCAACCCTACCCTTAATCAATGCAATTTTTCCATCACTGTTAACCTCCCTTCCCCCTCTTTCCCGCCCCAGGTAACCACTAATAAACTCTGGTCTCTATACATTTGCCTTTTCTTGTCTTTTTATATAAGTGAGGTCACACAATATCTGTCCTTTTGTGATTGACTTATTTCACTCAGCATAATGTCTTCAAGCTCCATCCATGATGTAGCGTGTTCAAGACTTTATTTTTCCATATGGTTTTCAATGGCGGCTTTTTTCAGAAGTAGATCACCAGGCCTTTCTTCTGAGGCATCTCTGGGTGGACTTGAACCTCCAACCTTTTGGTTAGCAGCCAAGTGTGTTAACCGTTTGTACCACCCAGATACAGCTGTGTGACTAGAGTTTGTATTTTGAGATTTTAACATGTTTGTTTCCTCCCACCCCACTCAAGCAGGCCTTCAAATCTGAACTATGATACCTTGAGAAAGGTCCAAGGCAGGGCAGAAAGAAAAAGCCGGCAAAGCTTTTTGCCTTTTGTCTTCCAAAAGCCCAAGGAGCCTGAGAGAAAATTAGAGGGTTTGCAGAGGAGAGAAGGGAAGAAGGCTATTTGCAGGTCTAGATAGTGTTTAGGGGCAAAAATAGAGTCACTGGGGGGATGGAGGTGGCAGAAGAAGAAAAGAGAGGCCTGATCTCTGATCAACAGGGAGCCTGGTTCTCTTGCCTGAGAGGCCGCAAGTCCCCAGAGAGGAGAGGCTTCTGGCTGTGTCTAGGCTGGGTGACTATAAGCTGACTCTCAAAAGATGCCTGAATCCCAAACATGACTCAGAAACAATAAAGGATTAGAGAACTGCTGGGACTAAAGGGACCACGTGGGCAGGGCCAACGGTTGTCTCACTGGTGCCACAAGTCTGATGAGGAGCACATTAATCCACTCCGCCCCCACCCCCCAACACACCAATCTTGGCACTGGGTGAGATACTGGAGCTGTGTGGCACCACCCCGCTGGTGAAGAGGGGCAGATCACCAGGGGAAGAACTCAGGTCAAGCTCTCAACTGGATGAAGGCATGGTTGACCCTCAGATTCAGTCAAGTAACTTGCCTAGGGTCATATAGCTGCCAGCAAGTGGCAGCCCTGGTATTCGAGGCCAGGTCTGTTGACTTTAGCATCCATGTGTTTAATTACTCTGCAAAAAAAACCTGTTGCTGTCAGGTCGATTCCAACTCATAGCGACCCTATAGGACAGAGTAGAACTGCCCCGTAGCATTTCCAAGGAGTGACTGGTGCTTTCGGTTAGCAGTCAAGCTCTTCACCACTGCGCCACCAGGGCTCTGAAATTACTCTACAGTATTGCAGAAATTCTACATGTTAGTACCTACATCAGCTCTAGCTCCTGTAGGAGCCACTGATAAACCCTTTTGCCCCAGAGGTATGAGGGTATGTCAGATACCCTTTCGGGTGACCCCTCTCCTGTGGGGTGGAAGGAGCACAGGGTGGCACAGTCCCTGACTCCCTAAGATTCACAGAGTCCCGTCAGGTCTCAGGCTCCTCACCTGTGAAATGGAGGTGTAACACCTACTGTGTAGTGTTCGAGCGAGCCTTAGGTAAGATAATGAAGATGAAATAAACCACACCAAGCAAATGTCCCGGTTTAGGAATAGCACCAGGTAGAAGAGCAATAACCACTAGCCCTGAGGACCTGCTAGACCTTCACGAGCAGCTAGTTCCTGGAGGCTGAGCTTTCTGGTGTCCAGGCTTATGCACAGCCTGCTCCCTTTTCCTGGAACATCTTGCCTCACTCTCCCCAGCCCACTTTCCTTTGGGGAATTCCTATTGATCTTTTGGTCCCAATTTTAGATGGCATCTCCTCTGGAGGACCTTTCTTGATCACCCCCCCCCCACAAGCATCTGGGTGACAAACCCAGTCTCTGGAAAATCCTGACATGTAGTGCTCCTGTTAAAGCCAAAATTTCCCTATTTCCCTAACTCATTCCCCCTAACTAAACTAGTAAGCTCCTTGAGAGTGAGGACTGTCATTGTAGCTCTAAGCTCTAGAACGGGGCCTTATGCATAATAGATGCTCAATATTTGAATATTTGTTAAGTGAAAAAAGGTATGAATATGTCCTCTGAATCATTAAAGACCAATTAATTTAAGGTCCAAATAGTGTCAGTGCCAAGTATGTTTTATTATAATTTAATTTTCTGAATATTGGTAATCCAAATACATCATAAATATAACACAGCTAGTCACCAACCCACCCACAAGTAGATCGTAAGTTCCTCCTTGGAAGGCTTGATAATGTTTTGGTTTGCTTCGTTGTCCTTTAAGTGAAGTAAGTCCTCAAAAAACATTTGCTTATGGAATCAAACTGACAACGGCAATTGGAAAGACCAGATAGGAACCATAGGGGGCAGTGAGTTTATGTCAATGGGGGAGGAAAACTCAGAAAAGGAGGGTGAGAATGGTTGCTCCACTTGAAGAATGTAATCAGTGTCACTGAATTGTACATGTAGAAGCTGTTGAATTGGTGTATGTTTTGCTGTGTATATTCTCAAGAATAACAACAACAAAAAAATAAATTATATTTAAAACATTTGTTGTGTAATTGATAAACATAATATACCTTTCCTTAACCAGAACTGGGAACAGAATTAACGGCATAAATTTTTATTGTTTCCTGATGCAATAGCAACTAACAACCATTACACCACAAGCTGAGCTGGAGAATGTTTCCTGTTGCATAAATTAAAGGAATGGACAAATCTTTTCCTCTCATAAAATCAAGGACCAGTATATGTGAGGCCTGGTGCCAGGAGCTACAGGATGGTCAAAATAATCTAGATTATGGACAGCCCTGCCTTCAATTTCTTACAGTCTAATAATGGAAAGTAATAAACAGCACACCAATCTCAGTCATTACCCTGGCTTCTGCTCAAGTCCACCGATAGGTGCTCTGCCCTCCTTCCGTACCTCAAGCTGGTCAACGAGAGGGTAATGAACTAAGAACTCAGCTAAGCCCTAAACCAGCAACTGCTCTAAACACTGACGAGACCGACCAGCCACAGACATTTCACAATGAATGATGGGAGAAGTCCAGTCCTATTCACAGCAAACAGTACTAAATTAAAATGTATCCCACCCCACCATGAAAAGCAGCTGGGCCATTAAAATTATAAATTGCCACTTAGACTAATGTATTTTGTTTGCCTGACCCCCTCTGGAGCTGTTCATCTCTCTGCCAGAAGTCACACTGATACGTGATATCTTGGTTTTGTCTTAGGCTGAAGAAGAACAATGAGGTCGCCTATAAAGCTTTGCATGGCTGGTCTCAGGACACAGCTGTCATCTTTTATAATACCCAGTGTATTCCGGGCACAAATGATGCATTTCCTCCTAAGGAAGAAATGGACATAGAGATGTAGACTTTTTTTCTGTCTGGCTTCCATAGTTCCCTCATCCTTATTTGATAGAAGCAGCTTTGGCTGATGGGTCCAGGGCTTGGCATCTAGGCAAGCAGAGCCAATAAGCCCCTTCTAGAGGAATCTGGAATGCAGACTAAGAGATTCCAGTTTTAGTGTGGTTGAAACTTATAAAGTTTATAAGTGAGTACTTAAAAACTCCGAATCTGGGGGTGGTTATTCCCAGGGCTTCGAGCTGGTGCGTTCTGGTTCAAACCCCTGCTGAGAATTTGCATTTCCACCTCAGATATACTGAATCAGAATCTATAGTTTAACAAGATCGCCAGGTGATTCTTATGTATAATAAATTTTGAGAACTACTGCTCTACTGGAGCCCTGGTGGTGCAGTGGTTAAGAGCTCAGCTGCTAACCAAAAGGTCAACAGTTCGAATCCACCACCTGCTCCTTGGAAACCCTGTGGGGCAGCTCTACTCTGTCCTATAGAGTCGCTATGAATTGGAACCAACTCATCAGCATCTAAAACAACAACAACTGCTCTTCTAGTGCTTCTCAGAATTGGTCCCTAACCAGCAGCATTAGCATTGCCTGGGAACTTGTTAGAAATGCAAATTCTCAGCAGGGCTTTGAACCAGAACAAACAGGTGGGAAGCCCTTGTTATTTCTGCCACATGGTCTAGAGAGCAAAGACAGTCAGGCTGCAGTTAGTAAAAAGGAAAGATGCACAGAGAGGATGAAAAATGAGAGAGAAGGTTCTCACAACATTCCAGCTCTTTTCTGAGGCTTGGCTACCTTTTTTTTGGTTCCATGAAACACCTCTGTTTCTTCTAAATAAATCTCTCCTTTTTGCTTAATTCAGTAGGAAGTGGTTTCTACTGCTGCAGTCAACTACTAAATCCGTTGCCGTTGAGTCAATTCCAACTCATTAATACACAGGTCGTATGTGTGATAAACATAAACGGTCACAGGAATTTGAGAAGAGAGAAATTACCAACGCTGCTGGTTAGTGCCAGAGCTAAGTTAGAGCCGGGGCCTCTAGGTTTGCAATTCAATGATTTTCCTACTTCAGTGCTAGAGCAAACTTTTACACTTTGATTTTTTCCCATGGTGCTAGGATGTTTTCAAGAAAAACCTGTGGAATGAGATCAGTGATATGCTGCTAAATGTTTAACAACTGACTTGGGAGGTGGTAAGCCCCTATTTGTAGCATTTGCCGATTTCCAGGGTGTAAATACTCCCACCACGACAAATTTCAAGTTATCAATGTGAGGCCATCGAATACAGAGCTAGGAAGAAATGCACAACAGCACATCATTATATAATATTTCCACAATATACATACGACTGATGTAAATTTCCTCAAGAGCACAGATAGTAGTAAAACGTAGTAAAATAATTAGAATGTAACGATTATTGTCTATTACCTTTGCTTATAATACGATATATTTCTTGTATTTGAATGTATGTAATTTAATTTTAGTAATGGCTATGTTTAGTAACTGGCTTGCAAAATTCCCATAGATTTGACCATCTTCTTTTGTAAACGGGTACAAGTCAGATCTAGCACACCACGGATTGAAATGAGTGGTTGTTGCTCAAATTCAAATACAGGTTTAATACAGGGTTAATATTATAATTACTACATAGTAATCTCACCTGACACCTCATTACTAGTCTTTGATGCATAAATTCTTTTTGTTGTTGTTATGCCGAATACAAAACCGTCCCATTCCCTGTGGCAGCTGTTCCAAATATTTATCCACCCTTCTTTATTAAACAAGAAGTGGTGCCCCACCCCTTTCCAAGTCCCAACCTCCACCCGCATGCTCCTACTCTCAGCCATCTCCTCTGGGATATCAGGCCATTAATTGCACATCCCAAACTGAATTCATTATTTTCTGCCTGAACTTGCTCTTTTGCCCAGCTCTCTACCTACTGTACACCCGAACCGCAAAGAACTATTTGCCTCCTATCTCATTTAATACGAACCCAATTCACTCTGTTTACTAAGTTTGAAATCTTAGTGCAATAGCAACTAACAACCACTACACCACAAGCTGAGCTGGAGAATGTTTCCTGTTGCATAAATTAAAGGAATGGACAAATCTTTTCTGCTTATAAAATCAAGGACCAGTATATGTGAGGCCTGGTGCCAGGAGCTACAGGATGGTCAAAATAATCTAGATTATGGACAGCCCTGCCTTCAATTTCTCAAGCTTGGCTGTGTTGAAAAACTACTCACACCTTGGTACTTCGAGTAGCAATTCAGACTTCATTGATCTGAGGTGTAACCTGAGCATTGGGTTTTTAAGGTTCCTGGGTGATTCTAATGTACAGCCAACGTTGGAAACCACTGCCTTGGCTTCCTTGGTTTCCTTACCTGCTCCCTTTTAGCATTAATTGTATTTAATTGGCTTCCAAGAGCAATCATTCTGCCTCCAAATCGACCCCAAATCTCCATTTCTGCTGTCCTTGCTCTATTTGAGGTCCCCATCACTCCCTCACCTGGAGTACCGTAATGGCTTCTTGACTGGTCTCCCCAGTCAGTCACTCCCTCTCTACTGCATCTTCCTTCCAACTGCTGGGGTGATCTTTCTAAAATACAGGTCTGATCATGTCTTAACACCCACTGAAAAGCCACTATAATGGTAAGCATTGGCTCCACAGTATTCGGGTGCAAGAAACATCACATCTCATCTCTCTAAATCAAATGAAGTTGACTTTGAGCACCCATTCTCCAGGAGAGTGGCTTATTATTGAGGATTTTTCTTCTTAGAACGAACAGGAATCCCAGGAGGCTTAAAAAGGCCAGAAAGTTTGAGGAAAGACCTTCTGGTCTTTGGTCCGTCTTGGTCATTGCTGAGATGAGCTTTGTCCGATTAGCGAGGCAGCGCCAGTCAGTCCAGTTCAATAACACAGGGATCTTTTACCCAGACTTCCATGCCATGGTGTCCGGGTCCAGTTTCTCTGGATCCACCACACAGCCACCCTCAAACTAGGGTACTGTGTCCAGAAGTACGTCACCCATGGATCCCACCCCCCAAACTCCCACTCCCTTCCCTGTCTTGGGGAAACTGACAGTCTTTTCAGCCCTGGGAGCCCTCCTTCTTCCAGAGGAACCCAATTCATATTTAAAGACACAGTCCTGTTTGCTGAAGGCACCTGGCCCAGCTGGCTGAAACATTTCTCTGGGCATAGAGAAAAGTCCTGGCCTGGCCTAGACAGGTCACATCCCTGGGCTGGGGCTCCCTTGTCTCTGGACAGAGTTTTGGGCAAGCACTGCTGGTGCACTTAGCTATGACTCCCCCTTTTCTAGGCTTTTGTTGTGGGCCAACCCACTGTCTTATCAACACATTCTTCTTTTACTTGCCCAGTGGAGTTACGTAATAATGGAAGGAAGTAGTGGTGCGGTCAATGATTAAACAACCTTATTGTTAGTTGGTCACGCACTTGCAGAATCCAGCATCAATCCCAAAACAGTGCCTAGGGGCTGGGGGTTTGGGAGGGGCTCTTCTACTCCAGTCACTGTATACTCTGCAGTCCCTAGGTATACAGTGAACATAATGAGTTACCTGAGGTTCTCCAATCATGCAACCTGGTGGGTCTCCATAACTTTGCTCATGCTCACCTCTCTGCCTGCAATAACCCCCTACCCCACCTCTGCCTTTCTCTACCTAGTGAAAAGGCAGGATCTTCATTTAACACCTACTTAAATGTCACCTTCTCTAAAAACCTTCTAAAGTCATCTCCTCAAACACTTAATTCATACCTCCATTTTAGGCCCTATCATGTTACTACCATTAATTTTATACGTTTGTTTCACACCCATACACACATACACACCTTAAACTGGCGAATTTCTTGTAGGTAGGAATTGCGGTTTCTAAAAAAATCTTTGTATCTTCAGCAGTTTCCACGAAGACTTTTCATTGTTTACATATGTTAGCCGGATCCCTAGAATTTCAGAGCTGTAAGGGACCTTGAAGGCCATTTAATCCGGTGGTTTTCCAGCGCTGTTTTAGTTCTGCAATCCCTTTTTTCAAACAAAATCTTACATGAAAACCCAATACTTAAGCAGGTGAGAGCAGAGATACCCTAGTTATAGCAGGGAAAGTAAGGTGCTGAGAGAGGTCCACCTCCACAGATCAAAATAAAAACCCACAGATCTTGCCCAGTGCCTTCATTTCACAGG
>NW_004443966.1:13524800-13525993 GCF_000243295.1 Trichechus manatus latirostris | reverse complement strand
TTCAATACTGGGAATCATGACCCAGCCAAGCTGACAGATATTTTGGGGGGACACAATTCAATCCATAACATAAGGGAAGCCACTGGAAAGTCTCAGGATCAGATCACAATTGCCTAGAAGAGTATATGCCAATTATGAATTCCTGGGGAGGGGATATTGTCAATTCTATCACATTCGTGACTCTTGACTCGGACCCTTCCTCTCCTTGCCTGCTGTCACTGCCCGTCCTCATCATCTCTAGCATGGACTCTTGCTGTTGCCTCCTAACAAATTTCTCTGTCTTTAGGTTCAACCCCTCCAAGCCATCTTTCTGGCTCTGTTTGAGAAAAACCATACCTGTTGCCATCGAGTCGATTCTGACTAATGGTGACCCCATGTGTTAGAGGTTAGAACTGCTCCATAGGGTTTTCTCGGCTGCAATCTTTACAGAAGCAGATCACCAGACCTTTTTTCCATGGTGCTGCTGGGTGGGTTCGAACCGTCCACCTTTCAGTTAGTAGTCAAGCATGAACCATCAGTGCCACCCAGGGCTTTTACAAATACTTCTGTGTTCTTGGGAAGGAACGGTGACCAACAGGAGCTTCTAGGGTACTAGCCTTGTTTCATTTCTTGATTTGGGTTCTTAGTACGCGGATATGAAAATTTATCAAGTTGCATATTTATGAGTTGTGCACTTTTTGTCTGTATGTTATACTTCAGTAACAGTTTACTTAAGAAAAAAATTATCTGTGGTTATGTTATGGTTGTACTCAAAAATCCTTTGAGTTTTCCTACCACTTACAGGATCAAATCCAGACTCCTTAGTCCTGCAGAAAAGACTCTTCACATGCGGCCTCAACTGACCTTTCCGGCCTCATCCCTCTGATCTTCTACCCTGTGCTCCAGCTCCACTAAACAGCTTCTTTCATGCTCTGTCTGTCTGGAAGGTCATTTCCTTACTCCTGCAATTGGCCAAATCCTGCCTCGTCTTCAAAGTCAGGCTCAGTAGTCACTTTCTGTGTCAAGCCTGCCCTGGGTCCTCTGGAGTTAGATGCACTGTTCTGAGAGTTTCCACTGGTCTTTGCACGTTGCTGTACCATAGCTGCTTGATTTGTCCTGTTAGACAGGGATGTTTCCTTCATTGTTACTGTGTCCCCAGTATCTAGCACACAGTGATTATTCTACAAATGCTTGCTGAATGTTATAGGAATAAA
>NW_004443966.1:13521700-13522692 GCF_000243295.1 Trichechus manatus latirostris | reverse complement strand
CACCCTGCAGAGTTCCCCACCTGTTGACTGAGGCTTTGTCAAACCTGAATTATATTTCCACTCCTTCCTCCGCCCAATCCTACTTCCTCTCCCTTCATAGGTTTTGATCTTTAATAAACTCTGTGTGAGCATCTGCTTCTAGAGAAGCCAACTTGTGACAACTGCACATATCCTTGTGCCCACCTAGATTTTTCCATCTCCTACCTTCTTCTCTGATCCCAGTCTGTGTAGTAAAGAATTTGATCTTGCCTAAAGAGATGTCTGGCTCTTGCCTTGGGCTTCTGAGAGGTAATCTATGTCATCCTTGATAGGAGTATCTTTGTTTAGGGCTATAGAGAAGGGCTGGTCACACCCAGTCTTAGGATGGGACTGGCCACACCCAACAGTTTTAGTGTGGGGCCCAGCCCTCAAGAAATACCAACCATATTCTTTAGGATGAAGGCTTTGGGTCATTCAAGTTGACTGAGTTCAACCATGTGGGCAATCGATCATTCCATCATGCTTATGTAATGAAGTCCCAATAGAAACTCTGGAACTAAGATCCAAAGAGAGTATTTTCCCATAGTGTTGTTGTTGTTCTTAGTTACCATCAAGTCGATTCTGGCTCATGGTGACCCACGACTGCAGAGTATAATGGCTCCATAGGGTTTTTAAGGTGGTGACTTTTTGGAAGCAGATTGCCAGGCCTTTCTTCTGAGGCGCCCTTGAGTGGGTTTGAACTGCCAAGCTTTCAGCTATTAGTCAAACACTTAACCATTTGTACCACCTAGGGACTCCATTTGCCCATGGTAGATTCTCAAAAAATGGAGTGAGCTTCCTTGGTTAGCAATACTTTATGCATGTTGTCATATATCAAAACTGGGAGGGTAATACACCCATAGGAGAAGACAACAAAGCTTTGCATTTGGAACCCTCCCAGGCTCTGTCCTATGTGTCTCTTCCTTTGGCTAATTTTTACTCTGTATTCTTTCTTTGTAATAAACTGTAACCGT
>NW_004443966.1:13508833-13518225 GCF_000243295.1 Trichechus manatus latirostris | reverse complement strand
TAGTAGCCAAGCTGCTTAACCATTGCGCCACCAGAGCTCCTTAGTAAATGAATACAGAATACAAGTTAAGCTTTAAAATGTCAAAATGTTTACAAAATTGTTTAATTTCCTTTACCAGCCTATAAACTTCTCGACAAAAGAGAATATACATTTTTAATTTGTTAACATCCTTCCCAAACACAATTGTAGGTAAGTGCAGGAGAGGGGCTAAAACCACTCGGTCTGTAGTCCGCTAGCTTGGATCCCATCTGGACTCCACCACTTACTTCCTGCATAACCTTGTGCACGTCACTTCACTCATTTAGCCTTCAGTTTTTTTCACTTGTAAAGTGGGAATAATACCTGCCTCATAAGGTTGATGAGGGATTAAATGAGATAACCCATATAAAGTATAGTATATGGCACAGGTAAGGGTTTGATGAAAAAATTATCTATCTATTGTTAAAGGGCATTTTATAATGTTTATTAAATGAATGAGTAAATACAAAGAAAGGGGAGGAAGAAAATAACTCAGAGAAAATCTACTTAGACATTTGCTGAAGGTAGAGATCAGGAGCCAAAGTTATTCTCATAACTGTTTTGTCCAAGTTGTAAATGGGAAGGAACTGAGGGCCAAAAAGAACCCTTGCCCAGAGTAGATACTCAATAAATGGAACTTCTAAAGACCAAAATGGGAGAGGAGGTAAAGGAAATAGACTAGTCTTAGACTAGGGCAGCTGTTCCCAGACGTTTTGGTCATAGGATCCCTTCACGTTCTTAAAAATTAGAGGATCCCAAGAGCTTTCGTTTGTATGGGCTATATCTGTCGATAGTTACAGTATTAGAAACTAAAACTGAGAACTTTAAAATGTTTAATTTTTTAAAATCTTTTAAAAATAACAGTAACAAGCTCATTACATGTTAACATAAATAACATATTTTGATGAACAGTAACTATTTTCCAAAACAAAATGAAATTAGTAGAAGAGTGGCGTTTGATACTGTTGCTAATATCTTTAATATCCGGCTGATAGAAGACAGCTTGATTCTTATATCTGCTTCTGCATTCAGTCCGCTGCATTAGGTTGTTCTGGTTGAAATATGTGCGGAAAATCCAGCTTCACACAGACACGCAGATGGAAAGGGAGGAGTATTTTAATAACCTTTTTGGAGAACTGTGTTATTTCTCCTTGTTACCACTCCAAATCTCAGCAAGTGATAGTTTCATAAAGATTAGTTGTAGTGTGAATTCTGAAACCACATCCATGAACTTTCATCCTCTGTAACATTAAAATCTATTGGTCTTTCTCGCACTTTGAATGGATCATTTTACCCATGCATGGCTTTCTGACATTATGCCTTGGTCATCTGGAAAATATTAGTTCACTGAGTTATACAGATTTTTTTACATGTTGACACATTTCTTTATATAATATCAAAAAATCACACTTGTTAATATCACCACAAATCTCATCAGAAAAGTCTTTAAGTACTGGAAAGATGGCTAATAGAAAAAACCAGACCAAAACCGTTGTTGTTGAGTCGATTCCGACTCAAATTCTCATTTTCACTTGAAAGCTCAAATTTTATCATTGGCAACAAATACTATCAGTTGTTTTCCTTGAAGTGACTGGCTCACTTTGTTTATATTCAAGAGAATGTCTGCCAAATATTCAAGCCTGAATAATCACACTTTGTCAGTCTCAAGTTCTTTCAAGTAAAAATGGTGTTCCAGGAAAAAAGCAGGGAGTTCAGTTTACAACTCAAACAATTGCACAAGTGCTTCTCCTGGCGATGGTCATTGTTCTTCAGTAGAAGTGCGTTACTTGTACTCGCCATTTCACCATACAGAACAGTATTAAAAAGACACGTACTCAAGGGTCAAGATTTAATAAAATTTGTATTTGTTACTGCTTCATCAAGGACATTGTTTGCGAATCTGGCTTTCTTTCTCTCTCTCTCTTTTTTTAACTGAGAGTGTATGCTAGTGAAGAACACAACCTCTAATACAGTGTGATGCCACTGTTTTGATTCGTCCTAAGGTACCAGCAGTTTTACCCACCAATGCTTTTGCACCATCAGTCTGGGGAGGGGAATGCAAAAATGTCTTGGTATTATTATTAAAATAATTTTGACCTTAACAGACCTCCTGGAATGGTCTTGGGCAACCCCAGGGGTCTGCTAACCACACTTTTGTAAAGCTGGACTAGAGGAAAGAAATTGAAAAACGGTAAGATAGCTCCTAACTCCAAGGGTTATGGCCTAGAGGAGCTACTTGGGGGACTACAGGAGGGGCATGAAGACAGAGAGTCCCTGCAAGGGACTATAGAAGACCTCTAGGGCTGGCAGATTTCAAACCTAAAGTTTTGTTTATCTTTAAGCATGATTTCCCAGCATATTTGACGCTGGAGCCAATCATTTTTCAAACATAAAATTTTAATTTTAGATTTACAGAAAAATGAAGCCAACAGTAGTGAGTTCCCATATTCCCTCCCACCCCCACCCAGATTCCCCTGTTCTTAACATCTTACATTAATATGGTATGTTTGTCATAACTAACGAACCAATATCGACATATTAACTAACCACCCCGTGTCTGTCAGTTGGTCGTACTGTGGTGGCTTGTGTTTTGCTGTGATACTGGAAGCTTTGCCATTGGTATTTCAAATACTAGCATGGTCATCCATGGTAGACAGGTTTCAGTGGAGCTTCCAGACTAAGACAAACTAGGAAGAAGGGCCTGGCAGTCTACTGCTGAAAAGATTGGCCAGTGAAAACCTTATGAATAGTAGTAGAACGTTATCTGATATAGTGCCAGAAGATGAGCCCCTCAGGTTGGAAGGCACTCAAAATACAACTGGGAAAGAGCTGCCTCCTCAAAGTAGAGTCGACCTTAATGACATGAATGGAGTCAAGCTTTTGGGACCTTCATTTGCTGATGTGGCATGACTCAAAATGAGAAGAAACAGCTGCAAACACTCATTAATACACAAGGTGGAATGGACGAAGTATGAATCTAGGAAAACTGAAAGTCATCAAAGATGAAACGAAACACATAAACATTGATATCCTAGGCGTTAGTGAGCTGAAATGGTAGCATATGATTAAGAACCGATGGTACTGAAGGAAGAAGTCCAAGCTGCACTGAAGGCATTGGCAAAAAACAAGGCTCCAGGAACTGACGGAAAACCAATTGAGATGTTTCAACAAACAGATGCAGCTCTGGAAGCACTCACTCATCTATGCCAAGAAATTTGGAAGACAGCTACCTGGCCAACTGACTGGAAGACATCTGTATTTGTACCCATTCTAAAGAAAGGTGATCCAACCAAATGCAGAAATTATCAAACAATGTCATTAATATGACATGCAAGTAAAATTTTGCTGAAGATCATTCAAAAGCGGAACTACCAGAAATTCAAGCTGGATTCGGAAGAGGACGTGGAACAAGGGATATCACTGCTGACGTCAGATGGATCATGGCTGAAAGCAGAGAACACCAGAAAGATTTTTACCTGTATTTTATTAACTATGCAAAGGCATCCAACAGTGTGGATCATAACAAACTATGGATAACATTGCAAAAAACGGGAATTCCAGAACACTTAATTGGGCTCATGAGGAACCTGTATTTAGACCAAGAGGCAGTCTTCCAACAGAACAAGGAGATACTGCGTGGTTTAAAGTTAAGAAAGGTGTGTGTCAGGGTTGTACCCTTTCACCATACTTATTCAATCTGTATGCCAAGCAAATAATCCAAGAAGCTGGACTATATGAAGAAGAACAGGGCATCAGGATTGGCGGAAGACTCATTAACAACCTGCAATGACACAACCTTGCTTGCTGACAGCAAAGACGACTTGAAGCACTTATTGATGAAGATCAAAGACCACAGCCTTCAGTATGGATTACACCTCAACATAAAGAAAACAAATGCTCACAACTGGACCAATAAGCAATATCATGATAAATGGAGAAAAGATTGAAGTTGTCAAGGATTTTAATTTTATTTGGATCCATAATCAACACCCATGGAAGCAGCAGTCAAGATATCAGAGGATGCATTGCATTAGGCAAATCTGCTGCAAAAGACCTCTTTCAAATGTTAAAAAGCAAACATGTCACTTTAAGGACTAAGATGAGCCTGATCCAAGCCATGGTATTTTCAGTGGCCTCATATGCATGTGAAAGCTGGACAATGAATAAGGAAGACCGAAGAATTGATGGCTTTGAATTATGGTGTGGTGAAAAATATCAAATATACCATGGATTGCCAGAAGAATGAACAAATCTATCTTGGAAGAAATACAGCCAGAATGCTGATTAGAAGCAAGGATGGCAAGACTTCATCTCATATACTTTGGACATGTTATCACGAGAGAACAGTCCCTGGAGAAGGACATCATACTTGGTAAAGTAGAGGGTCTGCGAAAAAGAGGAAGACCCTCAAGCAGATGGACTGACACAGTGGCTGCAACAATGGGCTCAAGCATAACAACAATTGTGAGGATGGCACAGGGCTGGGCAGTGTTTCATTCTGTTGCACATAGAGTTGCTATGAGTTGAACTGACTCGATGGCACTAACAACAGCAGTTACTGTTCTCTTAATTTGTTCTTTAGTTTTAAAACAATTAACAATTGTAAAAGAATAAATTTCAAATACAAGATATTTAAAATCATAAAATATTTCATATGTGTGCTGGAATTTCTACTTATTAAATAAAAATTTTAAACACAAAAACTCCAGGTAGTCACATAAAATGACAGCACTGTAGTAATTCAAGTTCTTACAACCACTGTTACCATTATTTGTTACAAGTTTACTGTTTAAATGCAGGAAGATGTAATACCACAGAGGTTGGAGACATAAATTGGGCCCCAAATGGGCTCAAGAACAATTTTGAACTGAACGTATGTAGATGGGTCTGCTTGTGTGTGTGATGAAGGCAACTGTAGAATTAGAAGTGTCCGAATTAACTTTCACGTGGAATACAATGTATATTAAGGGTTATATGATAATGATGCCAGGAGCCCTGGTTGCCTAGTGGTTAAGCACTTGGCTGCTGACCAAAATGTTCGCCGTTCGAACCCACAAGCCAGAAAGATGTGGTAATCTGCTTCTGTAAAGATTACAACCTTGGGGAAAAAAAAAAGAGGCAGAACCAACATAGTGCTATAGACTGAAGCACCATGCCATCCATCCACAGCAAAGACCTGAAAAACTAAGTAAAACAGACAAACATCAACCCTGGAACCCTAAGTGTCAAACGAAGAGACAGAGAACCCAACCAAGCACCAAAATGGTATAAGAAACTGACAGAGAACAGAGAGTGAGGAGAGTTATGAGCGAAGTCCCCTATCAGCTAACACAGCACGAGTCTGCCATCTTGGACTCTGGTCAGAAATCAGTGGACAGGGAGTACAGGAAAGCAGATTCACGGAGCTCCCAGAAGGAGACAGAGCACCTGGTAACCAGGGAGACACGCTTTCCCACCCCCTACCCTGCCTTCCCCCGCTTGACTTTTGCTGCTTCCTGGCTGGCCGATCCGAGGCTTCCCGGTGGGTTGATTCCCGGCTTCCTGGAAGACCGATTCCTGACTTCCCAGCAGGCTGATTCCCAGCTTCCCGGCTACCTGATTCCCAGCTCCCAGTGGGCTGATCCACTGCTTCCCAGTGGGCCTCAACTACAGCACGGGAGGCACCAGTTCCATGCCAGAAGGATTTGCCCCACCCACACCGGCTGGCTTCTTCACTGCCATTTATTTGTTGCTGGTATTGCTTTTTTCAGCCTCTTTTGGTTTCTTCCCTGCCTCTCACCTCCTCCCCCTCCTTTCTCTTGAACACCTGACTCCATGTGCCATCTTTGCTTCTTTATGACAGGCTGTGAAGTGCTGTTCAGCTGGGGAACTGATCCCTGGTTTGCTTCCTCAGTCCATGTTGCCACACTGGTGGGATCCCTGGGGGCTTTCTTTTTTTTTTTTTCTTTATTTGTTTTTTCTTTCCTTTTTATTTTTCTTCATTTTTGATCTCTCATCTCTTTCTACTTACCTTCTTTTCCTGTCTCCTGAATACCTGGTGCTGTGTATCATCTCCACCCCTTCTAGCCAGGCTGTACTGCACAGCCTGGGAGCTGCTTCCCCCTTCTGCACAGTTGCGCTGGTGAGATCCCTGGAGACAATTTTTTTTACATTTTTAAAACTTTTTATTTATTTATTTTTTCTTTTTGTTTTTCTCCATTTCTCAGTTTCTTGTCTTTCTACTCCAACTGGCAAGCTCCCTCAGCACTTTTTTTTTTTGCAGCTGTTTCTCTCTTCTCTCTCCTTTTCCATACCCAACCTAGCTCCACACATCACAACCTCCCCCTCGCCTTCCCTGCTCCTATCTGCACTGTGTGCTGTACACTGCACTCCCGAACAGCAAAGGCATGACCTACTGGAGGCTGCCCTGCAGGGACCACTGGTTCATCTTGTCAGCTGGCCCAAGTATGTGCCACATACAACCCATCCCAGCCCCTCCCCTTCAGTTGGACCTGCCCTGCTGCACCACAACTGAGAGACTGGCCCTGCCCATTGAACAAGGAGGTGAAAAATATCGTGTCCACGGACAAGCAAACAACAAAGAATGCACAGCCCGCCTGCTCAGACATAATCAAATAAAACAAAAAAAGCAGGACAAAACAAATTTACAATCAATAAACAAAGAAAATAACTACTGAATGTCCCAAAGACAGCAGACAATATCAAAACATATTTTTAAAAAAGGGCAGGATGGTCCCAGTAGGTGTCCAAAATTAAACAGCAGGTGACTTTCCAGCAGAAGAAAAGGCACTATAACTACCTGATATGGAATTCAAATCTCTAATATTCAGAGCTACCCAAGAGTTGAAGCAAAAAGCAGACAAAAATGAGGAAAAAACAGACAAATTCATACAAGAGGCAGATAAATTCATGGAAAATACAGACAAAAAATGGAAGAATTCAGGAAAATTACACAGGAACAAAATGCCAAAATAAGTTCACAACTAGAAATCATACAAACACAACAATTAGAAATCCAAAAGATAAACAACAAGATTTCAGAAATGGACAGGGTCATAGAAGGGCTGAGGAACAGATTTGAAACAATGGAAGACAGGATTAGTGAAATTGAAGTGGAAAAATCAGAAAAAAGAACAAAGAAAAATGAAGAAACACTGAGACTTATGTGGGATACAATCAAAAGCAAAAATTTGCGAGTGATCAGAGTTCCAGAACACAAGGAGAAAACGGAAAACACAGAGAGGATTATTGAAGAATTGCTGACAGAAAACTTCCCTAACATCATGAAGGATGAAAAGCTGATCATCCAAGAAACTCATTGAACCCCATATAGAATAGGCCCCAAAAGAAAAACACCAAGGCATATCATAATCACACTCACTAAAACCAAAGACAAAGACGAAATCCTGAGAGCAGCTCTAAAAAATGAAAAGTCACATACACAGGGGAAACAATAAGAGTAAGCTTGGATTATTTGGCAGAAACCATGCAAGCAAGAAGGCAATGGGATGACATATATAAAACTTTGAAAGAAAAAAATTTCCAACCAAGAATAATATATCCTGCAAACCTCTCACTCAAATATGATGGTGAAATTAGGATACTGCCAGATAAGCAGAAATTAAGGGAATATATAAAAACCAAACCAAACTTTCAAGAATTATTAAAGGGAGTCCTTCAGTTTGAGAATAAACAACATCAGATGACAGCCTGAATCTAGGACACAAGATTGTACCAGTCAGATACCAACCTAGGAAATGAACTCTCAAGGACTATTCAAAACCAAAAGATTTACAACAAAGAACCAGAGAGGTTAATCTGCAAATGACAACAACATCAGAACAATAAAAGAGGGAATAAATGGTGTAGGTATAGAACTTTCTAACAGAGAGGAAGGCAAGGCAATAGCAAGTAATAATAGACTGGTTCAAACTTCAGAAGATAAGGGTAAATTTCAAGGTAACCACAAAGAAATTTAACAAACCTACTCATCAAAATAAAGAAGAAAAACATAAAGTTTCAGGAAAATCAAAATCTAGAAAAACAAAAAAAATGAAAAAAAAATCCACAAACAAAAGGAATTCAGCACAGGAGATTAAGAGGAACAAAGAAATTGTCAGCACCACAAAAAAAGCACTAGAAAATGACAACAATAAACTCACACCTATCAAAAATTACACTGAACATAAATGGCCTAAATGCAGCTATAAAGAGACAGAGAGTGACAGAATGGATAAAAAACAGAATCCGTTAATATGCTGTCTACAAGAGATGCACCTTGGAAACATAGACTTAAATTCATTAAAAATCAAAGGATGGGAAAAAATAAATCAAGGAAACAGTCTCCGAAAAAGAGCAGGAGTAGCAATACTAATCTCAGATAAAATGGACTTTAAAACAAAATCCACCATAAAAGACAAAGAAGGGCACTATACTATAATAAAAGGGACAATCAAGCATGAAGACATAACCATAATAAATATCTATGCACCCAGTGACAGGGCTCCAAAATACATAAAACAAATTTTAACAGCACTGAAAAGAGAAATTGACAGTTCCAAAAGTAGCAGACTTCAACACACCACTCTTGATATAGGACAGAACATCTAGAAAGAAACTCAACAAAGATACAGAAGATCTAAAGGCCACAATCAGCCAGCTTGAACTCATAGACATATACAGAACACTCCACCCAACAGCTGCTAAGTACACATTCTTTTCCAGCACACATGTAACTTTCTCCAGAATAGACCACATATTAGGCCACAAAGCAACCCTTAACAAAATCCAAAACACTTAGATAATACAAAGTATGTATTATGATCACAACCATCAAAGTAGAAATTAACAACAGGAAGGGCAAGGGAAAAAAATCAATTACATGGAAACAAAATAACACTCTGCTAAAAAAACACTGAGTAATAGAAGAAATCAAAGATTGAATCAAAAATTCCTAGAATCAAACGAGAATGAAAACACATCATATCAAAACCTTTGGGACACAGCAAAGGCAGTGATCAGAGGTCAATTCATAGCAACAGATGTACACATTGAAAGAGAAGAAAGGGACAAAATCAAACATTAGCTACACAACTCTAAAAAATAGAAAGAACAGCAAAAGAAGCCTACAGCCACTAGAAGAAAGGAAATAATAAAGATCAGGGCAGAAATAAATGAAATAGAGAATAGAAAAACAATAGAAAGAATCAACAAAACCAAAAATTGGTTCTTTGAAAGGATCAACAAAATTGACAAACCGCTAGCCAAACTGACAAAAGAAAAACAGGAGAGGATGCAAATAACCCAAATAAGAAATGAAATGGGGGACATTACAACAGACCCAACTGAAATAAAAAGGATCATAACAGAGTATT
>NW_004443966.1:13488953-13508496 GCF_000243295.1 Trichechus manatus latirostris | reverse complement strand
AACAAAATTCTAGCCAATAGAATTCAGCATCATATCAAAAAAATAATACACCACGACCAAGTAAGATTCATACCAGGTATGCAAGGATGGTTCAACATTAGAAAATCAATCAATGTAATCAACCACATAAATAAAAGAAAAGAATCACATGATCATCTCAATCAACGCAGAAAAGGCATTTGACAAAGTCCAACACAATTCCTGATAAAAAATTCTCAATAAAATAGGCATGGAAGGGAAATTCTTCAACGTAATAAAGGGCATATATACAAAACTAACAGCCAACATCTTTCTTAATGGAGAAAAGCTAAAAACATTCCCCTTGAGAACAGGAACAAGACAAGGATGTCCTTTATCACCACTCCTATTTAACATTGTGCTGGAGGTCCTAGCTAGAGCAATAAGGCAAGAAAAAGAAATAACGGGCATCCAAATTGGTAATGAAGAACTAAAACTGCTCCTATTTGCAGATGACATTACCGTCGCAAATCAAAAAAAAAAAACAGAAAATAGCAAATGTTGGAGAGGCTGTGGGGAGATTGGAACTCTTATGCACTGCTGGTGGCAATGCAAAATGATATAGCCATTTTGGAAAATGATATGGTGCCTCCTTAGAAAGCTAGAAATAGAAATACCATATGATCTAGCAATCCCACTCGTAGGAATATACCCTAGAGAAATAAGACCCATCACACGAATAGACATATGCATACCCATGTTCACTGTAGCATTGTTCACAATAGCAAAAAGATGGAAACAACCTAGATGCCCATCAACAGACGAATGAATAAACAAGCTATGGTACATACACACAATGCAATACTACACAACCGTAAGGAACAATGATGAATCTGTGAAGCATCTCACAACATAAATGAATCTGAGCGCATTATGCTGAGTGAAATAACTCAATCACAAAAGGACAAATATTGTATGAGACCACTACTATAAAAACTCATGAAAAGGTTTACACACAAAAAGAAACAATCTTTGATGGTTACGAGGGAGGGGAAGGGAAGGGAGAGGAAAACACTAAATAGGCAACAGGTAAGTGGTAACTTTGGTGAAGGGTAAGACAGTACACAATACTGGGGAAGCCGGCTCAACTTGTACAAGGAAAGGTCATGGAAGCTCCACAGACACATCCAAACTCCCTGAGGGACTAAATTGCTGGGCGGAGGGCTGTGGGGATCATGGTCTCAGGGAACATCTAGCTCAACTGGCATAACATAGTTTATAAAGAAAATGTTCTGCATTCTACTTTAGTGAGTAGCATCTGGGGTCTTAAAAGCCTGTAAGTGGCCATCTAAGATACTCCACTGATCTCACCCCTTCAGGAGCAAGGGAAAATGAAGAAACTAAAGTCACAAGGGAGAGATTAGTTCAAAGGACTAATAGGCCACAACTACCCAGCCTCCACCAGACAGAGTCCAGTACAACTAGACGGTGCCCGGCTACCACCACTGACTGCTCTGACAGGGATCACAATAGAGGGTCCCGGACAGAGCTGGATAAAAATGTAGAACAAAATTCTAACTCAAAAAAAGACCAGACTTACAGCCTGACAGAGACTGGAGAAACTCCGAGAGTATGGACCCCGGACAACCTTTTAGCTCAGTAATGAAGTCACTCCGGAGGTTCACCTTTTAGCCAAAGATTAGACAGACCCATAGGACAAAACGAGACTAAAGGGTCACACCAGCCCAGTGGCAAGGACTAGAAGGCAGGAGCGGACACGAAAGCTGGTTATAGGGAACCCACGGTTGGGAAAGGAGAGTACTAACATGTCATGGGCTTGTTAACCAATGTCATAAAACAATATAGGTACTAACTGTTTAATGAGAAGCTAGTTTCTTCTGTAAACTTTCATCTAAAGTTCCATTAAAAAAAAAGTTATGTATAAAAAAAAGAAAATAACATTTAAAAAAAATTACAACCTTGGAAACCCTATGGGGCAGTTGTACTCTGTCCTAGAGGGTCACTGTGAGTCAGAATGCTATGATTCAATGGCAGTGGGTAATAATGATGCCAATTTAAAGTATCTATCTGTCTGTCTGTCCATCCATCCATCCATCCACCTACCTACCTGTCTATAATTAAAACTCAACAGTAACTCCAGAAATTGTTTAGAAGTTAGACCAGCAAGACATTTTCTTTTTAGGGAAGAGCATTTTACCACCGACATTGTTTAGTCATTGTGATAATAAAAGGCAGACGGATTCTTAGAAGGTTTTATTATTGTTTTTAAATTCTCTAGAGGCAGTCCACCCCTTTAGTGCCTGCACTGATGGAGCAAAGCTCCCACTACTCATTCTTAATACATCACACTTTTTTTTTTAAGTAAAGCAAAAAGAAAGTTTTATTCGGCATATATTCAAAAAGGCAAAAGTGGGAAATGGACAACCATGCTGCCAGAGCCATGTCTGCCCAAGTCCAAGGAGATATTACATAACAGACAAAAGTGGGAAAACAGACAAGCATGCTGCTAGAGTCATGTCTGTCCAAGTCCAAAGAATATAACAGAATAGGCAAGAATGGGAAAATGGACAAGCATGCTGCCATAGCCATGTCTGCCCAAGTCCAAAGATCCCCTTACAGAATCTTCAGTATACATTAACATTACTATGGGCAAAACCATTAAAATCTTCACCTTTTCACAGATTGACTAGAAACTGTGATCCTACATTTTGAATCGTCTTTCTTAACAATCATTGGTACACGTTTAAGTAATGACAGTCAGGAGGGTCTTCATTAGTCTGACAAATTTCTATTCACTAAATGCTAATAGAAAAAGATAAGACTAGAAAGTCTTTTGTGTTCTGTTTCATTGGCTTTATGTTAAAAGTTCCCTAAAAGATATTTTCCAAGATTATCTTAGCTATTGTCTTTATACCTCAGGGCCCAGTTGATGTGTCCTTAAGAGCCCTTGTGAGTCCAGCTCGAGCTGGGTCACATTCTCTATGCTCAAGGACAGGGAATAATGATTCCAATATTATTTTCTAAATCACTCCCTCCTTTTGATCAGAGATTGGCGATAATAGATTGATGAGCAATACCTGGACTTAGTCAAGCTCCTAGATGGCGGCCATTGCAGGCTCTTTAAACTCACAATGCTGGTTTTCCACCGGATACCATCTGGTTCCTCACCAGGATCTTAAGTAAGAGCGATGTTCTAATCACTTGCATTGTCGGGAGTGAGCGGACTCAATGTACATCAACACTTTAGCCCAAGGCCTTCTTTTGCCTTTTAGGTGTGTAAGACAATAGAGATAAATTTTATTATGCCTAATACTATCAGGATGTAGACTAAGAATATTATTATTCCTTGTAGTGGTGATCTAGCCCATGTACTTATTCCTGATGGTAACCAACCAAACAAATCTGGTGTTTGTAAGGGTATTACAATGTGTAACCAAGTACCTTGCTGTCTAATTCTATGTATATCTTGTCTACTGCACAAACTACACTTTCTTGGACTAAAAAGAAAACCTAAGGGTATTTTATTATCTCATGTCACCTTGGCTTATGAGATCAGAGCTTGCTGTTGTAATTCCATCCCACTAACAACTTTGTCTGCTATTTGTCCCATAGTGATTGATAAATTTCTTAAAGATTTCTCCAATTCAACTATAGCATAAGTAGGAATTAAAGTTACCAACCATACCCTGAGTGTTGGACCAATGGGTTTTCTTCTGATTTTCATTTTACAATGTGTAACAATTTTAACATTACCTTTCCGATGTTTACTAGCATTATTACTATGAATATCTAAAGGTAACCCTAAGGTTGCCAAAGTGCATTGCCCACGCATTCACCAGGAATCTAAACAAGAGATTGCCTGCATAAACTCACTATCAGTTGGAAAGAGATCGTCTAAATTAGTACAGTTGGATCTATCACCCAGAAACATATATCCATTAGAAGCACACAAGGTTTGTCTACAGGAAACAGAAAATATAGAAAAATTTACATGTGACAACAAATTTTCCATTAGAGAATTCATGATTAGCAAGATAATACAGGATGGACCTTTCCTGTAGGAGGTCTTCAGTTAGTCTGTTTAAAGCATACTAAGTGTTCTTCCCAAGGGCAAGCTGTCTCTCCTTGGTTTACCTATTAACAGTCATGGGTCACTTTTTCAGAAGCAGAAGCAGAACCTAAGATAAAATGGAGTCTGAGCCATGGGGTCGATCTCCTCTGAGGACTCAGTTTCTTTAAGATACATAATTTCTGCATCATAAGAGGAATACACCATTGTTTTTAAGAGAGCTTGAAGGCCTATGACCTTCAGCCATTTGTCTTTTACCTCTTTTTGACTTTGTTATTTTCTACTTTTGGTCTCAGATGCATTTTTAGGAGGGGTAACACATTTGCTTTTCTGTAATTCATCAATTCTGATATAGTTTCACATTTTAACATCTCTGAAATGGAGACATTCATCACAATCAATAGTGTCTTATAATTGCTGTTGGCCAGATTGTGTTGCAGTTATCATTGCCAATGTACATGTGAACTTGGCTATTATTAAGATTTTCATTTGGCAGATGAGACAATGGAATTGAATAGTTAAACAGGACAGCTGGTGAGGGCCGGAGCCAGGATCCCCACCTATGTGTGCCTGACTCCAAGCCCCCTGCTTTATCCTCTACTCCACGGAGGCTTGTTTTTAATCCCCATTAGGGCGGAGACAGATTGTGTCATATGATCTTTTACTGCTCCATACACAAGCTGGACACACAATAGTAGACTTTCTGGTGGATGACTAAATGATTTGCTCTCAAGAAAATTCTAGAAGCAAAGAAGATGATGACTGCCAAGAAGGGTGCTACACGTTGGCCACCAACTAAACGCTGTGGGGGCTCGAGGCTCTGGGAGGAGGCAACATGTGATCTGGGCCTTGAAATGTGAAGAGGCTTCTGATAGTCAGAGGAGGCAGGAAAGGGTATTCTAGCAGAGGCACAGCTTGAGCAAGACACAGGAGTCATCTGGGTAACTGGAGCACAAGATAGGGAAGAGTTAGCATGGAAGATATATGGGGCCCAAAAGGCAGGAAGCGATCAGGTCCTGGACAGCTTAGAAGCAAGATAAAGAATTTGGACTTCCTCTGTTTCCTTCCTAGGAAGGAAATGTCCAGAATTCCTAGGACCTATCCTTTTCTTTGTCTCCCTAGTTTACTGGACACTTCAGCTCTCTGCTTCGAGCTGTGCAGCCCAAAGAAGAGAAGGGAATTCAGGTGAATACATAAATGATTGAAGGCACTAAGATCTCATGATATTTATTATGGATCTATTTTAAAGAACTCAATGCAAGCATCAGCTTATAAAGCTGAATATCACATACTTAATGACCCCTAGGTAAATACTCCAGTCTAGAGAAACTCTTGCACAGGACTAATCATGACAATATGGTTTGCAATAAAAAAATAAAAATACATATATATATATATATATATATATATGTATTTATATTTACATTTATATAAATAACTCAATGTCCAACAATAGGAGGATAGGAGACTGGATAAATAAATGGTGGTTGTCTTAGTCATCTAGTGCTGCTACGACAGAAATACCACAAGTGGATGGTTTTAATGAAGAGAAGTTTAGTTCCTCATAGTCAAAGTAGGCTAAAAGTCCAAATTCAGGGTGTCAGCTCCAGGGGAAGGTTTCTTCTCTCTGTCGGCCTTCTTCTCTTCAGTGTTCCCTCGGAATAGGAGTTTCTCTGCGCATGGACCCTAGTCCAAAGGACGCGCTCTGCTCCCAGCACTGCTTTCTTGATGGTATGAGGTCCCCCTGTCTCCCTGCTCACTTCTGTCTTTTATATCTCAAGAGATTGCCTCAGGACACAATCCAGTCTTGTAGATCCAGTCCTGCCTTACTAACACAACTGCCACCCAACCTCCCTCATTAACATCATAGAGGCAGGTTTACAACATACAGGAAAATCACACAGTACCAGGAATCATGGCCCAGCCAAATTGATACACACATTTTTGGGGGGACATAATTCAAACCATGACAGTGGTATAGCTATAGAAAGGAGCCCTGGTTGTGCAGTTGTTAAAGTGCTTGGCTGTTAACTGAAAGGTTGGCTGTTCTAACTCACCAGCTGCTCTGCGATGGAAAGATGTGGCAGTCTGATTCTGTAAAGATTTACAGCCTTGGAAACCCTATAGGGCAGTTTGATTCTGTCCTATAGGGTCGCTATGAGTCAGAATAGACTTGACGGCAGTGGGTTTGGAATCAGTATAGCTATGGAAAGGAATGTTTGATAGCAGAGGAAATGAATGGATTCCAGTTACAGCAGTGGTTCTCAACCAGGGGGTATTTTGCCTCCCAGAGGACATTTGACAATATCTGGACACATTTTTTTTTCACACTCAGAGGTGCTACTGGTCTCTAGTTTGTGGAGGCCAGGGATGCTGCTAAACATTTTACGATGCACAGGGCAGCCGCCCACAACAAAGAATTATCTGGCCTAAAATGTCAATAGTGTCAAGACTGAGAAACCCTGAGTTACAGACATCAAGACAGATGAATCTCACAAATATAACATTGAGTGCAGAAAGCAAGTTGCAGAAGAATACATACAGTCCAATACTATTTTTTAAAAGTGCAAAAGCAAGCAAAACCAGAAGAATATATTGCTTAGGGGTTCATACATATATGGCAAAATTATAAAGAAAAGCAAAAGAAATAACAACAACCAAAAAGTCAGAATAGTAGTTTCCCTGGTGGAGAGATCAGGAGATGGGTTTGGGAAGTAGTATACAAGAATATGCAATGCTACTGGGAATGTGACACTTCTTAATTTGAAGGGGTGAGTTCATGGGTCTGGGTTATGCTTTGTAACTTACATATATTCTTTTGTTTGTATCAGATACTTCAAATTACAATTTTTAATGTATTTTAAAAGTTAGATTTTGGAAGAATATACACTACTCTGTTTACTGTGGTATGTCTGGGAACTGGGGATATGGGGAACTTTCACTTTCATTTCTGATTTTTTTTTCTCCTATCACAATGCATAAGCAGTATGTTTACACTGGGAAGAAAAACAATAAGAAAAGAAACAAGGAACACATATATTAAAGTCCTTTCATTCACAGGGCCATGCTTCAAGAGCTCAGGTTTACCTAAATCCAAGTGTTGTGTGCTGTCAAGTTGATTCTGACTCAAACTGTCCCATAGGGTTTCCTGGGCTGTAATCTTTATGCGAACAGATCGCCAGGTCTTTTCTTCCTTGGAGCTGCTGGTGGGTTTAAACAGCCAACCTTTCGGTTAACAGCTGAGTGCTTAACCGTTATACCACCGGGGCTCCTTTTAATCCAAATATCACCACGATAATTCATTGAATCTAAGATACCATCATTCATAAGATTCACCATTATTTTACGTATCACATAAAATTCTTATTTTATGTAAGAATGAAACAAATGCTACCAAATAAACTTTGACACAGTACTTTCTTATCACCTAGAATTTGTATTTTATACTTATTGAAAGAGTTCTTCTAGACTCATTTAGACATTTACTTTTATCATGTATCACTCTTGGACATAAATAAAAAGGAAAATATGAGCAAAATAAATTGGCTAGGGTATTACTTCACCTTCTAAGTTCAACTTTCCTAAATCATTTTTCAACCCAAAGAAATTGATGTCTGTGTTTTCCACACAATATCATCCTCTCTGTCACCAAGAACATTGATAATGCAGAATTTCTTAAAAGAGTGCTCATGATTGTCTCTGGAATTTCCTTCCAAGCCCCTGCCTCCCACTCTGCTAGTTGATCTTACCAAAAGGTATCAACAGAGGTTTTCAGACAACTCATGTTCCCTCCCTCAAATGGTTCTTAAGTAGTTTTTGAATGAAACATTAAGAATTTGCAGTTATCTAGCCATGCCACCAAGGAGATCTGGTGGTACAAACAGTTGAACGCTCAGCTGCTAACCAAAAGGTTGGTGGTTTGAACTCACCCAGTGGCTCTGCGGGAGAAAGACCCGGTGATCTTTTTTTGTAAAGATTACAGCCAAGAAAACCCTATGGGGGCAGTTGTACTCTGTTACATGGGATTGCTATGAGTCAGGATCAACTTGATGGCACTCAACAACAGTCATGCCACAGGAGTAACAGCCAAGTTCACATGGACGCAGACAATGATAACTGCATCACAGTCTGGCCAACAGCAATTATAAGACACCATTGATTGTGATATCTGTCTCAATTTCGGAGCTGTGAAAATATATCAGTATTGATGAACTACAGAAAAGGAAATGTGTTACCCCTCCAAAAAATGCGTTCAAAACAATCCTCACAAAGTTAATGGGAGGATTAAATGAGCACATGTCAGAGCCTGACACATAGTAGGTGCTCAATAAATGTACATTCTCCTCCCCCGTTTGCTGCCAATACAGTAACTTGTGCATCAAGGTGCTCAAGAATAATATTCATTAAATGAATGAATGAACTAAGTCTTTAATCCTCTGGGGATCCTCTCAGAGCTTGGACTGACCTATCTCATCAATTCGTTCTTTTACTTAAGCTTTGAACTCTGACTGAACTAAATGGCACCCTTTCACCTCAGCTCGTCTCCCTGTGTGGAGTCACAAGCAATCAGGAGAGTGCTTGACTCACCCAAAGAAGGTTGCTTCTGGTCATCTCCGTTCAAGTAGCAAAGACCAGATCTTCTTATTTTCAGGGAATCCCCAAATTCAGAGTTTAATGGAAATCTGATATTTAAACACTGTCAACTAATTTAATTTTTAATATCACATAGGACAAATTGGGGAGCCCTAGTGGCATAATGGGTAGGAACTCTGCTGCTAACCAAAAGGTAGGCAGTTCAAATCCACCAGCTGCTCCTTGGAAACCCTATGGGACAGTTCTGCTCTGTCCTATAGGGTCGCTACGAGTCGGAAGTGACTCGACGGCACCTAACAACAACAACAGGACAAATTGGAAGAGTCTACGGTTGGCTTTGGCCAGTGGGCAGCCAGCCTGTAGCCTCTGTTTAAAGCAAGCCAACCATGGACCTGCTTTCATGTGGGGATGCATGATGGTCCTCAGCCTGGAGAACAAGTCCTTCACACAGGGCTTCTTCAATGGGCCTTCTCCAGTCTGAAGGCTAAGAGAAGGAGGAAAAAAGCCAACATTCATAGATACACCCTACAGAATCCACCTATTATCTTCCTCCATCCTTACAGCAGCCCTGTGAGGTAGGTGTTATCATCATCCCCATTTTGACAGAGGAGGAAACAGAAGCTCAGAGATATTACGTCACTTGCCAAAGTTCCACTTTGCTACAAAGTTACAGGACTAGGATTTGAACCCAGGACTGTCTGACTAGACTATCAATTCATAAAGAGAAGAGAGAAATGGTGCCTTACTCTTCTCTCTGTCCTTCCAAACACAGGCCTAAGCATGTAGTTAGTGCTCAGTAAGCACTGTTATTGATGATCAATTGATTGACGAAAGACATGCTTATTGGCTATATTGTCTCAAAACTTAAGCAAGAATTTGAAATTCAGCTCCCTTGTCTATGTCAAATAAACAAACACCTCCATCAAATAAGAAACACAGACATGCAAATAAATTGACTGAATTGAGTGGTTGTGTTGGCATCAAAGAGACATAATGTAAATATTTAAAAGAATGGAGTTGCGTGATTACTTACCAGCTTTTTGTAAGCTGTTCCTGCTCTCCCCTGCCCCTCATAAAAAACATTTTTTCACAGTTTAAAAAAAAAAAAGTCTCCAATTATTCTTTCATGAGTACATTCTGTAGGGCTCTCATACACTAAAAACCTCCGCTTAGTGTGAGTGACTGGCGATGATGACAATGATATCTCAACTATGCACAATGATTAATATCCTATGTCAGTATTTCACAATATGGAACTCAAGTTACAGACGTAATCCAATGAAAAAACATGAGAAGTATTTATAGTCAAATTACTTGCTGAAAGACTTCCCACCTATAGAAACACCTCCAGGCAAGTGTGTCATCATTTTCCTAAAATTTTGAAGAGAAACTGTTAAGAGTTCTGATAAGGTTGGCAACATGGAAGACTATTTCCTTCTCTTGGCGGCCCCCAGCCAGCTTCTGACAGCCCTGTGCCAGCTCCCCAGAGCTGTAAATGGCTTGGGGTGATTTTATCTTGACTTTATTATCCTAACTCACAACCTATAGAAGTAATAAAAGAGGAAACACAACGGGTAAAATGTGAAGCAATGGCAATGGGCCATGACCAATTTAAGATGAAGTTCAAATGCATAACCAAGCAACAGACTTAATCCAAATTCAAATGGCGGGGATGAAAGTGGACTAGCCCTAAAGAAAGCAGTGGCATTAGAAAAGTATAAGGAAAAGAACTAACATATTCCTTTGACTCCAGGTGAGGCCAGACCAGCAGATTCTTTTTTTCCTCATACTTGGGAGACTTGAAATGGAAGTCATGGATGATTCTCCATGTAATTCATTGGACTGAAATATCATTTATAGTATTATAAGAGACTGATTGTAATATATTCATGCATTTTTTTTATGAAATATGTTTCAACCCCCATTCTGCCATATCCCTGCCCTTAAATTGTTCACAGTCCAGGGAGGGCTCAATTGTGAAAACAAATAGTTACAAGACAAGATGATAAGTTATAAATCAAAGAGCTGAGGAGTGTAGAGGAAGGAGCAGTTTGACACCTCCCTAGAGGATGAAAAGCTGGGTAAGGACCTGAGAACCCCAGGCTGGGGCAGGCAATTCCTCCACAAAACCCAGAAATTTGACTCAAGCCAAGATCCATGCCAAGTCCAGATCCAGAAAGAGAGCCATAGGGTGTATTAAGACAAAGGTCTCAGAGGCAACTCTCACTGTTGGAGCACAAAGCACCAAACCTGGGTGTCATGGATTGAATTGTGTCCCCCCAAAATATCTGTCAGCTTGGCTAGGTCAGTGTCATGGTTTGAATTATGTCCCCCCAAAAATGTGTGTATGAATTTGGCTGGGCCATGATTCCCAGAATTGTGTGGTTGGCCTCCATTTTGTGATTATAATTTTATGTTAAAGAGGGTTAGGGTGGGACTGTAACACCACCCTTAGCCAGGTCACATCCCTGATCGATATAAAGGGAGTTTCCCTAGGGTGTGGCCTGCACCACCTTTTACCTTACAAGAGGTAAAAGGAAAGGAAAGCAAGCAGAGAACTGGGGACCTCATACTACCAAGAAAGCAGTTCCAGGGGCAGAGTGTGTCCTTTGGACCCGAGGTCCCTGCGAGTAGAAGCTCCTAGTCTGGGGGAACGTTGATGAGAAGGCTGACAGAGAGAGAAAGCCTTCCCCTGGAGCTGACGCCCTGAATTTGGACTTCTAACCTACTAGACTGAGAGAATGGACTTCTCTTTGTTAAAACTTGTGGTATTTCTGTTGGAGCAGTACTAGATAATTAAGACAGTCATGATTCCCAGTATTGTGTGATTGCCTACAATTCTGTCATCCATTCCGTATGTGTTGTAAGTCCTATCACTATGATGTTAATGTTGATGAGATCTACAAGATTAGATAGCTAATCTCTTTTGAGATGTAAAAGAGAGAAATGAGCAGAGACACTTGGGGACCTCATACCACCAAGAAAGCAGTGCTGGGAACAGAGTACGTCCTTTGGACCTGGGGTTCCTGCACAGAGAATCTCCTAGACCAGGGGATAATTGACGACAAGGACCTTCCTCCAGAGCTGACAGAGAGAGAAAGCCTTCCCCCAGAGCCAAGGCCCTGAATTTGGACTTCTAGCCTCCTAGACTGTGATGAAATAAATTTCTCTTTGTTAAGGCCATCCACTTGTGGTATTTTTGTTACAGTAGCACTAGATGTCTAAGACACTGGGGAACCAGGGAGATCAGATTGATCACAAAAGGGAGGAATCAGCATCAATTGATAGAATTGACTTGCTTTTATGCAGGACCTACATTCAGCTAGTATGAACAAGTACAGCAGTACTAGTGATTAACTTAATAAAATAACTCTGTATTTGACTGATAAATAGGAGATTCTCCAGCTCCCTGAGTACCTCTTATGGGCTCTGCAACACTTGCCTCTCCCCTGGGACCTCCCCATGATCCAGCACCAATGGATATGGATGGCCCACCAGAAGTTCCCAGAGCCGTGCTCCATGCTATAGCCTGCTTCTGTTCTGATTCTTCTCCTATGCTTGTCAAGGGGTAATAACGTGTGGGTGGGTCAGCCAATTTATAGGGTTAAGGATGCAGTGGTGGGGTGGGGGGAGGTTATGGCAACCTGCTCTGTTTGGGGAAGTGGGGAAAACTTTCTCAGAGACTTGATAAATAGGCAGGTGTTCAACTGGTGGAAATAGGAAATGAGGAAGCCATATGTGCAAAGACAGGAAGTGTGTGAGGGGCTGGACAATGAACTAGAGGGTGATCTGACAGATTTGTGGGATGGTAAGTCAGGTGCGTTCTGGAAAAGAAGATCAGGGAGGCCATGAAAAGTAACTCGGTTTATTATACTCACAGCCCCCAGAGACAAGGAGGCACAACACGCCATGACGCAGGGCCACACAGGGGGTTGCACCCAAGGACAAGGTAACAAGAAGCTAGAATTGTAGAGAAGGTTTATGTATGGCAAGCAGGGTAGGATTAGGTAGGTTTCACGGGCTTCCTGTGGATTGGGCACTTTGAATAATTCTGCAGGCTCAGGGGGCATAAGGGTTGTCCCTAGTTGTTGAATACCTGGCTCCAGGAGATTTGAATGCATGCATGGTGGCCCATAATGTCACCTATGAGTCAGAATCCACTCAATGGCAATGAGGTTTTTTTTATGGTGGCCCAGGAATTTGAAAGCCCAATAAGGAGAGTGGCTGGAGTGGACTTGATCAGCAGCTCAAGAACGGGAACTGACTGGCCTCCAGCCATGGCCTGAAAACTGGGTCAAGACAGCATTTTAAGAAAATTATATTACAGAGGGACTGTGGCTGATCCTGGGCCAGTGGGCTTGAGACATTTGTGGGGGTAGGGGTGGGGTGCAAGCTCTGGGACTTGGACTTTATCCTATAGATAGCCGGACAGTCAATTAAGAAGAGGTGGTTCTGAACCTCAGGTTCCCAGGAGCTCTCACTGCCTGTTATGGATTGAATTCTGTCCCCCAAAATTATGTGTTGTAAATCCTAACCCCTATACCCGTAGATGGAGCCCTGGTGATGAAGTAGTTAAGAGCTCTGGCTGCTAACTAAAAAGTTGGCAGTTCGAATCCACGAGCAGCTCTTGGGAAACCCTATGGGGCAGTTCTACTCCATCCTATAAAGTCATTATGACTCAGCTCGGCGATGGCTTTGGTTTTTTTTGGGGGATACCTATAGAAGCAATTCCATCTGAAAGTAGGGTTGTCTTCGTTATGTTAATGAGGCCATATCAGTGCAGGGTGTAGCTATGGAGATAATTTTTAATCTAAAAGGAGCAGATAAGGCATAGAAACAAGAAAGCATGAATGGGGGAAAGACAGATGCTACATGGACATCTCCAAGGAACACCAAGAAGCATGCTAGAGAAATTGGGACAAGGATTTTCCCCCAGAGTGACAAGAGAGAGCCTTCCCCTAGAGCTGATGTCCTGAATCTGGACTTCTAGCCTTCTAAACTGTAAGAAAATTAATTTCTGTTCATTAAAATCCACCCACTTGTGGTAGTTCTGTTACAGCACCACTAGGAAACAAAGACACTGCCTTAGTAGGTCAACCAAAGCTGGTGGTCACCATGCTCTTCCCTTGCTGTGTCCTAGACAACACCCCACCAGGAAGCAGATGCCAAGTTGTTTGCTGCAGTTTCACTGTCTCTGCGCTGAGTAGGACTGCAGATGTACCAGTCATTGAAAAGCTTGGCTTGACAAAGTGCCCAGAGGGGTGCAGAAGTCAGCAGCACCTGGTGACCACCCCAAAGGGGCCTCAGGAGGGGAAAGGGTCCCACTGATCAGAATCCCAGGATATAGCCATTTCTTTGGATCTTGATCTTTGACCTCTTAGGTTATCAAGTGCCACAAAGTCTGTAACTGCCCAAGAGATAGTTATCACATACCCCTTGCAGCAAACAATAACACATCCTCATATTAACAGAGTGCTAGTTTACTAGAGACACAGCTCATTTGTCCCTGGTCTTACTCTTTGGGAAATTGCTGAATTATATCAAAAGTATAAACATCCTCTGAGAATTCAACAGACCTTCCTTCTTTTCCATCCACATATAAACTCACCTGTAACACCACTGCATGTTACTCAGAGCTTCAGAGGCTCTGAATAACTGTCCCTGTGAGGGAGATGTCATCACCTCATACTACAGGTGAGGAAATTGAGACAGAGAGAGTAAGTCCCGCCATTTGTGAAGCTGAGGTTCAGACCTGCCGGAGACCCACTGCACCATGTTCTCTCTCCTTCCAGGGGAAGAGCGAGGCAAGATAAAGCCAAGGGCTGCTTTGCAGAAGGCTTGGGGCTCCAGTTAAATGTTTGCTTGTCAGGTTGGTGAGTTTAATAACCTTATAATTTAACCTCATTCTTAAAGGCAACACCTCAGGAAGGTGAAGAGTGTGTGGGGGAGAGAGAGTTCATAATAATATTTTGCATTTATAGGGCTCTCTATTTTCCCAAGCATTTTACAGTTTCCACTGAGCTGAGTCATCCAGCCCTCCTATGAGGGAGTTAGAGTATTTATTACCCCTGCTCCTTCGGAGGATTCCAGCCAAAATCAGGCAGGTTCCTTGAACTGAATCGGTCCAAGCCTTAGCTGCTGCTCCTTCCAAGGGTTAAACAATCCACCAGTGTGGGTTAGCAAGAAGGGGGATTATGTGGCAGGGACCTTCCAGTACCACCCTCTCCTCTCTAATACCCAGCTCACAGGGGCCACCTGAAACCTTGATTATGATCCCCTTGAGAGCAAGCGGCTTTCTCCAAATGGGAGGGCCAGGCCACTCTTACCTTTCTGCCCCACCCGTTTATTCTCCACAACATCATCATACTCTAAACTGAAGGAGTTGGGTAATTAGGGAGAATCTCTAATAGCAGTGGAAAAAGTTTTTAGCTTGCATGCTGTTAAACCGTGTCCCTCCCAAAATACATATTAGAATCCTATACCTGTGGATGTAATTGTTCGGAAATAGGGTTTTCTTTGTTATGTTAATTAGATCATACCCAAGTAGGGTGAGTTCTAAATTTAATCACTTCTGTGGTGGAGCAGTGGTTAAGAGCTCGGCTACTAACTAAAAGGTCTACAGTTCAAATCTACTAGCTGCTCCTTGGAAACCCTATGGGGCAACTCTACTCTGTCCTATAGAGTTGCTATGAGCCAGAATTGTTGCGACAGAAATGGGTTTAGGTTTTCTTTTTTTGATTTGAGTTATAAAAAGAGCAGATTAGACACAGAGACACATGACACATACAGGGGAAGACAGACGCCATGTGAGGATGGCCAAGCGGCGCCTACCAACAAAGGAGGACCTGCTTTGGACTCTCAGCCTCCAAAAAAATTTGTTCTTTAAAGCCACCAGCTTGTGGTATTTCTATTACAGCAGAATTAAAAAACTAAGACATATGCTAAGTATGACTTTTTTCATAGTTTAAAGGGAGAGCACCAAGAAGTTAAACTCTTCATAGGGGTACACCTATGGGTACCGTAAGCCCACAGGGCTTCCAAACTGCACAATTCCAGCCCTATCTGAGGTCTTACCAGTCTGTGCTGGGCTGCTAACTGAAAGGTCAGCGATTCAAACCCACTAGCCGCTCCATGGGAGAAAGATGTGGCAGTCTGCTTCCGTAAGAATTTCAGCCTTGAAAACCCTATGGGGCAGTTCTACGCTGTCCTATATGGTCGCTATGAGTCGGAATCCACGGGAGTGGATTACCAGTCCCTCCTGCTGTTCCCTAGTCTCTGCTTCTCTGAGAAAGCTTCCTCCTTTTACTTCTCCTTGTAGATCTGACTTGCAAATCTTTCTACTTCTGCCTTGGAAATCTCCCTCCACCCTTCAGAAGCCCCATATTCAAATCCTGGCTTAGTCTCGCCCCTGACCATTCCCTGTCCTCTGCAGTGCAATTCCTGAAGTCGTCGTTATTTAGTCTGAAATGATATCCACAGAGTCAGCAGGACAGAACCCAGAGGGTTCCCCAAAACAGTCAGAAAGGTTGTGGGGTGCCTTGCCAGTCTCCTTCGGAACTCAACATCATCACCACCCCGTAAGTATCAGGGATGCTTCTTTATTTTTCTGATTAACCAGTGAGTAATTGTTAAATCAAGACATTCTGGGTGGCACCAATGGTTAAGCGTTCTATGCTAGCTGAAAGGTTGGCCGTTCTAACCCACCCAGAGGAGCCTCGGAAGACACACCTGGCAATCTGCTTCCTAAAGGTCACAGCCTTGAAAACTATGGAGCAGTTCTACTCTGCACACACGGGGTTTCCATGAGTTGGAATTGACTCCATGGCAACTGACAACAACAACAACAGAGTTTTCAGTCTACAGTCCGAAAGCTAAACGAAGCCTGCAAGCTTCTTCTATTTGGCCAGTGCTGTGTTTTCAAAAATGTTTGAGAAGCTGAACTCCTTTAGGTAGGAAACGCCCTCTGAATTAGTCACAGTCCCCACTCACTGTTCCCTGCTGCCCTACACCCAGGCTAATTCACTCATTTATATTATCTGTTTTGCCCCTATAGGCATCTGTGTTTGCAGCCACTCTTCCAAGCCAACAAGGGAGAAACATTTTCCTAATTGTCCCTAATTTGCAAATCTGCTTCTCTTTTCAGTGCAGTTAGTACTTCACGTTGTTAGAGGCTTGTGCTTGATCCTTTCCTTAAATTCCCTTCCTTCTTTCAAATAGGCTTCTTTGGCCCCCTTAGAATTAAAAAAAAAAGAAAAAATCCTATTACCAAATTGTCTCTTAAAGGCTGTTCTAACTAAACAGACACATGGTCAAAGCTTTGAAACCACCCCTGGGGTTGGGGACAAGATGGTGGGGAAGGATAGGCAACACCACATCCCTGTCACCCAGCCAAGGAGGAGGAAGGTCCTGACCTAGCCCTGGGGCTGGTCTTCAGTTGTTCTGTTCTTTTCAAAAGTGAGAGCAAAAGAGAGTTGCCCCCGAATCCATTCACCAAGAGCTGGGATAGTGACGGGGCAGCTAACAACTTCAGTTGTAACAGAGGATTCAGATCAGGCTAACCAGAGATCCCAAATGCTGCAATGTGAGCCACTGCCCATCCCATACACTCATTCCCACAGCCATGGCAGACATGACTAAACAATCTCAACACTCTTTCTCACCAAGCTGGGCTACTACTGCCTCATAAGCATTCTCAGTGCATCACTCTCAGCAGCCACTACAGCTTGAGCAAAGCTCCTAATTCTGGTGAAACCTATTTCCTATTCTTGGTATAATGGGAAACTCACTTGACAGCTAGTCAAAAGATCCGGATTCTGGTTTCAGTCCTGTCATTGACTCACTGGAATACCTGGGGCTTGGGCAAGGTTGTTTACGTCTTTAGACCTTGTTTCTTCATCTGTTAAATTAGGTGGCTGGGCAGTAATTAATTGGTTTCCAGTCCCATGTCAAGGCTAAATAAGTAGAGCTGATGATTCTGTTGAGGACACCTGGAGGAGTTCAGAGAAGGAAGGGATCTCCGGGGTCACTGCATCTCTGAAAAGATTCTAAAGTTAGAACTTGTGCCAAAGCTGAGGGGCACTTTTAGATAACCAGGGGGCATTCCAAGCAAGCGTAATCAGCCAAGGCATGGAGATGAGAATGTATCAAACCAGGAGAAGGCCCATAAATTACCAATAATTTCAAAAATTCCTGTGCTAGATGCATACATTCACTCTCTCAAGAGACATTTCCTGCATCCTACCGTGTGCCGTACAAGCAGGATTGGCTTAACCAGTAAGCAAGGGATACGCAGGCTTACATTAAGCAAGGTATTCATGGGCTTACTTGTGTTTACTTACTAATCTGTAGCACACAATTTCACATGGATTGTGAAAAACAGGTGAAATTTTGCACTACAGATTAGTAAGTAAGCACAAGTAAGCCTGTGCATACCTTGCTTACTGGGTAATCTGTCCCTGCCGGTACAACTGTGGTAAAGTGGTTCTTTATCCATTGTTACTGTTGTTCTTGAGTGCCGTGGAGTCAATTCCAACTCATGGCGAACCTATATGACAGAGTAGAACTGTCCCATAAGGTTTTCTTGACTGTAATCTTTACAGAAGCAGATCTCCAGGTCTTTCTCCTGCAGAGCTGCTGAGCGGGTTCAAACTGCGAACCTTTTGGTTAGCAGCTGAGCACTTAACCATTGCACCACCAGGGCTCTGTCTCTTTATCCGTTAAAAAAAAAAAAAAAGAACATGCTGGTGGATCAATTCCGACTCATAGCGACCCATGCCAAAGAATAGATACGACTGGAATCACCTTGCCCTGTGTCCCTTCAGGAGGGGTGAGAAGATGCCTTTTAACAGCTGAGTGAATGCAGCCAAATCACCAAGCTGCTTTGGGCATTTGTGGAGAAGATAAATGAGATGGTCCATGTAGAAGGCACTTTGTAAACTGAAAAGTCCTCCACAGATACTACTTATCAATATGAATTGTTATAATATTAACAATAGGATAAGGTGCTAATGGTGGAGTCTCAGGCAAGAACCCTCAGGTGGCAGAAGACACTTAAAGCTCCTGGAACTCAACTCAGAGTAAAGTCAACTTTGACCTTTGCTCCCTGACCTACCACAGTCAATGTTTTGACCCAGTTTAGGCTTCCCTTCTAAAAGCTCATAGAAACATTTCCTCACTATAATTACAGGCGAGGTTCAGGATCTCTCTGTTGTAAGAAGAGCTGGTAGGAAAGGGACAATTAACCGAAGCACGTACCGTAATTGAAGGGTATATATAAATATATCTGGTGGCAGATGAGGCCCCTTCCTATTGGGTACTATTCCCAGTATCCAAAGGAAAGATAGGAATGTGCTTCATTTAGACTGGAGGATGCAGAGCACTTTATTATTAAAGGCTCTTGTCAAGAGTGAGGTGCACATGAGTGTGGGCGATGGAGACTTCTGGGTGCCTCCTGCCGTCTGAGTCAACAGGCTCCCTCCCCTCCCCTGGAGGCTTTCCATACAGCCGCTGGTGGCCCCAGTTAAAACGTCTGCGTCTGCGAACCATGAGATTGGAGGGGACACTGGGAGTAGAGACAGTGTGACTCCTGTCACTGAGCAGAACAATGAAAAGTTCAAAAATAGTAGTATCTGCAAGTGGAAAAACAATAAACATATAATTTCCAGGTAATTACTATCATAGAATTAGCTCCCTGCTTTTATATGCCCCAGCGGAAAATGGGTTGGGGAGCGAATATAATGTGGTTTAATACAGTACATTCTGCAGAAAGATGAGGATTTTTTTTTCCAACAAAAATTGAGGGCCAGAGCAAGTTGTTGGGTGATATAGAAAGGGCTCTGGACTCAGAGTCTGAAGTTCTGGTTTTTATGGGAGCCCTGCTTGGACCTACTGTATGGCCACTTC
>NW_004443966.1:13486776-13487996 GCF_000243295.1 Trichechus manatus latirostris | reverse complement strand
CTTTTTCTCCATCAACTGCTTGATCAAGAAGTCATATCACATGGCAAGAGGTGCCTTGTGCCTGACTATTGGTTGCCATTGGCTACCTTGTGGATATTGTTGATATTTGATTCTCAGTGGTTCGTATGTAACTTGGGCTTTGAAAATTAAATGAAAGTAGTTTATATTTTATTATTTAATTCTACTCAAGTTATTCAACCCATCAATAATTATGTCAAGCGCTAAAAAAAAAGTCAACAATATCTTCAATATCTTGAATGAGTAGCGTCTTAGTTGTCTCCTGCTGCTGTAACAGGATTATCACAAGTGGATGGCTTCAGCAAACAGAAGTTTATTTCCTCACAGTTTAGGAGGCTAGAAGTCTGAATTCAGGGCTCTGGCTCTAGGGCAAGGCTCTGTCTCTCTCTCTCTCTGTCCGCTCTAGGGGAAGATCCTTCTCTCTTTTCAGCTTCTATTCCTGGGTTCCTTGGTGATTATGTGGCATGCATTTCCCCTCCGTTTGCACTTGTTTGCTTAATCTGCTCTTTTATATCTTAAAAGAGATTGACTTAAAATACATCCTACACGAATACTGCCTCATTAACATAACAACGAGAACTCACTCCCAAATGGTATTATAACCACAGGTATACCGAAACCAAAACCAAACCCATTGCCGTGGAGTGGATTCTGACTCATAGCGACCCTATAGGACAGAGTAGAATTGCCCCATAGGATTTCCAAGAAGCGGCTGATGGATTCAAACTGCCGACCTTTTGGTTAGCAGCCATAGCTCTTAACCACTGCACCACCAGGGCTCCACCATAGGTATAGGGGTTAGGATTTACAATGCATATTTTGGGGGGACAAAATTCAATCCATAACAAATATCTAGCCAATCATACTTCTATAGCTATATATATCTATTATCTATCTAACTATAGAGAAAACATAGGTACGTAACATATCTATGATATTAAAATTTCATGGAAGATGATTAGAAAAAAATGTCAAAAAGGCTCTTTGGGAAGGTGATAATTAAAAATAATAATAATAAAGGTTGAGATGCACTGCACTAGATGATTCAAGAGTTCTATGACATTCCGTCGGTTCATGATTGAGGATTGTTATGTAGGTTGGTATCCATTCAGCTCAGCTCTGTCATTTACTGTCTCATGGATTTGGGAAAGTTCTTTAACTGCTCTGAGCCTTGAATTTCTCTTTGGGGAAGGAGGAATGCA
>NW_004443966.1:13483690-13484601 GCF_000243295.1 Trichechus manatus latirostris | reverse complement strand
TGTTCTCTGCCCTACTCCATGCCCCAAAGTCTGACCTCTTGGATGCACCTTCCAGGCTCCCTTGCCAGCTCACTTCTGGTTAGGTTTGCCAAGAAAGACATCGGCAGGAGATTGAGAACAGGAAGAGAGAGGTCAGATTTTTTCTTCTGCTCTGTTATGGATGAATTATGTCTCCCCGAAACGTAGGTCAACCTGGCTAGACCATGATTCTCAGTATTGTGTGGTTGTTCACCATCTTGTGATCTGATGTGATTATCTTATGTGTTGTAAATCCTAACCGCTATGCTGTTAGCAAGGCAGGGCTCAATCTACGGGATTAGGTTGTATCTTGAGTCAATCTCTTTTGAGATATAACAGTGAGAATCCGGCAGAGAAGAGAGGAACCTCATTACTACCAAGCAAGAAGAGTGGGGAGCAGAACCTGTCCTTTGGAAGCAGGGTCCCTGCACTGTGAAGCTCTTAGACCAGGGGAAGATTGATGACAAGGACCTTCCCCTAGAGCAGACAGAGAGAGACAGCCTTCCCCTAGAGCTGGTGCCCTGAATTCAGACTTCTAGCCTGCTAACTGAGAGAATACATTTCTGTTTGTTAAAGCCATCCACTTGTGGTATTTCTGTTATAGTAGCACTAGATAACTAAGACAACTAAGACACCCTCTTTTCTCCTGCTGTGATGGCCTATCTTTTTAGTGGCTGCCTCCCTTCATTACTACAACTCCTGATGGGCATCCCTTCTTCCCAGGTCCAGCTCATTGGCCTCCAGTAACACTATTTACCCCCTTGCCCCTTCAGGCCTGAGGATGGTAACAGCTTCCCTCCCTCCCTCAGATGCTAGTCTCTGAGGCCCCAGCATCTCTTGTTGGCTCCCTAAACTCTGCCCGTGTCTGTATTAAGTCTTCTCTTCCTTTAAGT
>NW_004443966.1:13480797-13481964 GCF_000243295.1 Trichechus manatus latirostris | reverse complement strand
ATTTAATTTTTAATTACACAAATAGTTCACGGATGCATTCTCCTTGTAAAAAATTGAACACTGCTGACAAGGCTACAGTTCTTTTGGAGCTCCTGATCCCAGTTCCCCTCTACCTCCTTGGAGGAAACCATCATTATCAGTTTGGTGTGTCCCCTTCTCTGCCCTGGTCTATGCATTTACATACGTACATACATATATATTCACATATGTGACCGTAATACTCCACAGCATGTTTTCTCCTTTTAAAATGGGCGATTGAGAGCTTGACATAACTAATGCCATGATGAACCTATACGTTTTTTCTGCCTGTCTTCTCCTTTTCACATATCTTTGTTAATGAATTTGCTCTGTCTGGCCACCTGTGACTTATGATACCCCACATGGAGATTAGAGCCCAGATGTCTGGTCTGTAAATCTTTAGCCTCATAAGGAGATGTCTGGCATGTGTCTCTTTAGTCTGATAAAGTGTCTCTTGTAATTACCTTGTAATGAATAACTCATCTGGCCATGCCATCTTGGGCTACAAAGACACTTCTAACCTGTAAAAATCATATATAAGCTCTAATGTAAAAATGCCTTTTGGGACTCCATAGAGACAGCCTGCTTTGCTGTCAGATTCCCCGTTGGTGGACACCTCCTGAATAAACTTTCTCACTCTTTCTGACTTGGAGTACGTTTCATTGGCTCAACTGCTCCAGGGCATGGACCCTAATGGGGCAATACCTAGAAAATGGACTCATCTTTATTTTGACAGTTAATCTTCTGGGCTGTGCCTGGATTGCCCTTTATATCCATGATTACTTTTCACAACAGGAGTGCATGTTTATCTCAGGCCACATGTATATAAATAAAATAATTTATGAAACCTAAGAGGTTAACATGTGAGAAATATCTTTACCGAAATGCCACAGCCTTCAAGAAAATAGAGAGCTTATATTCACCATACCTCACAGCTGCTTTCTCTTTTCTGGTTTAGTCTCTGAGTACCAAAAGCTTTGGGGGGCTACCAGGGCAGTCAACACACTTTGGGCTAGAAGTGTGAATGTGTAAGAGGGAAAGACCCTTGGAGATCACCTCAACTCCCATTCTACAGATGGGTAGATCAAAGCTCAGAAAGGAGGGAGTAGACTTCCAAGGTCACACAGGGGGCTAGAGAAGGAACTCATG
>NW_004443966.1:13473570-13474612 GCF_000243295.1 Trichechus manatus latirostris | reverse complement strand
AGATGGCAAGCCCAGCTAAATGGAAGCCTGTTCTGAGGGGGCCAAGAGGAGGTCCATCCTGAGGGGGCTGAGAGGAGGTCTGCACAGCTGAGAGGGGGCATGCACGGCAGAGAGAAGTTCCTGCCTGCCTGCTAGCATGGCCAAGAGGAGCTGAGAGAGCTGCACTGAAGAAGGGAGGGATGTGCTCTGCAGTTCAGGGAAGCCTTCCAGACCTTGCCTACATGCTTCCTGATCCCGATCTCGAGTTGTAGCCTATTACTTCCTTAATAAATCACTTAACTGTAAGTACAGTTTGTGAGTTCTGTGTGGGCATTGCAATGAATTGTCGAACCCAGCAGAGGAGTAAAGAGTGCCATAGGGAGGATAGTTGGTGTCAGAATTGGTAAAAAGGTTGGAGAATGGACGTATGTCTGACCTCCACATCATAGGAGTCAGCCTTGGGCTGATCTTGATTCTCCTCTCTCCCCCTGAAGTTAAGCAAAGTCTGATGCCACCACCTTTCACCACTAGTCTTATCAACCATTGGTGATCCTTGCTTGAAACAATTGTTACTATGGCGGTTGTCAAATGGTGTTCTTATAATTCCATCTATCCTTCCTCATTCTACCTTAAGGAAGAATTCCCCTCCCCCCCATTTATTTATTTATTTATATCAGCATAGATATGTGGATTCCTGTTTTATTCATGGGTTATATTTTGTTCTATCATTATTTATTGTGATGCTTTAACTGTCCCAGGTTTGGCCAGTGGGAGCCCCTTCAAGCTGGCTGCTATGTCTTTTGACATAACCCCCCTTTTTTTTTTAAGCACATGCATACTATCTGGAACAACAAGATGTTCCAGGTTTATCTTGTATGTCCCATGCCTCAGCCCTAGAATCAGTTATTTCTTCAAAGAAGCCTTGGTTACTTTTAGTGGTTAATGGTATTTAGAAACCAAGATCTGGGCAACAGATGTGCTGTTTATTACCAAAGTGTCATTGTCTCTAGGCCCTGTCAGTAGACAGAGCTAGAAAACGTACACACACACAATTTATATCCAC
>NW_004443966.1:13470512-13471489 GCF_000243295.1 Trichechus manatus latirostris | reverse complement strand
CCTACTTATGGTGCATCTGTCACAGTAGAATATATTGTTACAATACCCATTGCTGTGGAGTCAATTCCAACTCATAGCAACCTTACAGGACAGAGTAGAACTGCCTCATAGGGTTTACAAGGAGTGGCTGGTGGATTTGAACTGCCAATCTTTTGGTTAGCAGCCATAGCTCTTAACCACTGCACCACCAGGGCTCCATGTTTTTACAACAGCAGGTGGAAAAATACAAAATTTTTAATATAATTATATATATATTAATATGGCAGACTGAGCCCACTCTCAACCTTGGAAAAGAAAAGGGGGCAAGATATATATTCAAAAGCAAGAAGGTGTTTTTTCTACAGTCCAAAACTATGAGGAAGCTCTGAGACTGAAAGCACGCAGAATTGTATTAAAGAAGGAAACAGCAACAGCTGAAGAGAGCCACACCAAAGGAGGGTGGAACACCAAGATGTTCCATGTCCAGAGGTGATGGAAGAAAGTTGGATGCAAAAGAGTTCCCTGGGGCCACTGATAGGAGAATTAGTTGGGGGAACTCTAGTAGGAGCAGCCAGGCCTGTCAACCTTCCATTCCTCTATGTACTCTGTGTGGAAGAACTTGGGAATAATTACTTGCATTAATGAGAAATGGCTGTTTACTAAGTGGCTGTTGAAGTCTGGGAGGAATGAGAAACATCCAAGTCTAGAAGCCCAGCTGCTGAGGTTCCCCACCCAGCAGCAGGTCCTGCCCATCAAAATAGTATGGAGCACAAGCTCCAGCAGCTGTTTAGCCGCTTCCCATACACACACTGCTCAGCCAGAGGCAGCTGTCAGCCTAACAAGACATTGCAGTTGCAAAAATGCACAAACAGTCAAGAATGAACACATTCTTGAGGAGTGCCAGAACTATAAAAAAGAGATCACAGACCCAACAAACAAACTCCTACCTGAGGAAAGAAAGTTAACAGGGTAACCAGCACAGGACATAAAAATAAATG
>NW_004443966.1:13466275-13467874 GCF_000243295.1 Trichechus manatus latirostris | reverse complement strand
AACTACAAATACCATATGCTCCATACAAAGAAAAAAGTACAGAAAAAAGACTGAAAGGAAATGCACAATGGTTGCTTCTGAGGGATGTGTTTATGGGTGACTTTATTTTCTGCATTTTCCTCCCTATTTTCACACATTTTCTGGAATGCCTATGTGTTACTTTATAATTAGCCATAAAAAATGAAAAAGAAAGGGCATTTTTGAAACCCACCATCACTGTCTGTCTTTACAGAGCTGTGTTTATCCCTCTTCTCCCTAAAAGGAGGCCCTGACATTTAGCAACAATATAAAACACTCTGCTGCACCATTTAATCCTATTACTCTTCTGGACCTCTTGCAAACCAGAGGATGATCCCTTTGGCTCTTTCAAATAAATCTCCCAAGGTCACAGGGCTTGCCTGTAGCAGAGGGGATATGAAACTCCCAGGCGGCTGCCCCTCCCCTGCACCATCTGGCACCTCTGAATTTCATCAAAGACTTACTGCATGAGCTAGTCAAAAAGCCAAACGCTCAAATATATCTTCTTAGTAAGGCAATATAACTCCTTCCTATGGTCACTCCGCTAACACGCCACTGCCCCCTCTCTGGATCTCAGTGTCCTCTTCTATAAAATGAGGCAGTTGTGTTCTCCCAGCAGATCTGGCTATTCCAGGGTTCTGAGACAGCCTGCAGAGCCCTGCTGGTGAGGTGGTTCAGCAGCTCGGCTAACCGAAAGGTTGGCAGTTTGAGCCTACCAGCTCCCGTTGGGAGAAAGATGTGGCAGTCTGCTTCCGTAAGGATTACAGCCTTGGAAACCCTATGGTGCAGTTCTACCCTGTCTTATAAGGTCGCTGTGAGTTGAAATCGACTTGATGGCAGTGGGTTTGGTTTGGGTTTAAGACAGCCTGTGGCTTCTGGCCTCTTCCCTACTACCTCTGCTTCTCTGCGCTTGCTCCGCTATGATCATGGGGAGGCAGATTCCAATCCTGGTTCTGCCACGAACTCATTTGCTGGGTGTCCTTGAGCATGTCAGTACCTGCCTGGGGGGCCTCAGTTTTGCCATCTGTACAATGAGGGTTGGGGCCAGACCAGTGGTTTTTACATTCTGGGTGTTACAATCCTAGAGCCCTGGGAGGGTGGGGTGGGGGCAGGGGAATGGCTCCCCATGTGTCTGTTTTGCAAATTAGGGTTCTGGGTAAGATTTCCTTCGAATGAAAGATCTGTTGCTACGAACCTGCTTGGAAAACCAGTGGTCCAGGAGATTATTTTTCCAGAGTCCTTTTTCAGGGCTGATATTCTACTTCTCCATGAGCCGCAGAACCCTGGGTTTTTGGGTAAAAAGATGGGGAAGCATCCAGGCTTCTGCCACCCTTCCCCCCATGGGGGACTGAGCTATTGGGAGAAAGAGGAAGCAGGTGCTCTTAGATGGTGTTAAGATTTGAAACGTTCATGTCAACTCAGACTCCACTTCTCCCTCACCCCCTCCTCCCCCATCACCTGGACAACTCAGGCAGGCACTAAGCATGTGGTTCCCCCTTCTTCCCCACCCCTCCCCCGCCCCCATCCAGCCTCCTGGCCCACATTCCCACTACCCTGCATCGTCCCACAGCTTCTCTGGGT
>NW_004443966.1:13463596-13465087 GCF_000243295.1 Trichechus manatus latirostris | reverse complement strand
TTCTGAGATGCCTTCCAGCCCTGACCTTCTTGGTTGAGGTGCTCAGTAAGCGCATGTTGAAGATTTGCTCTCGAGTCCTCTTGCTGACAACGTGTGCCCGAGATCACCAAAATTAAAGCGTCCTGGATTGGTGACTACAGGAGTCCCAGCTCTTCTCTAGTCCACTGTGGAATTCTGGCCAGTACCTGCTGATGAAAAGATAGCAAAATGGCCCGAAGTGAAAGGTCTGAGAATGCCTGGAGTAGGGAGTTAGTAGGTGTGGTGCTTAAGAGTTGGGGGGCTCTGGAACCAGCCTGCTAGAGTTTGAGACCTGGTTTGCACTTACTAGCTGTTTTCCGGGGTGTTAAATTACTCAAACTCTGTCCATCAGAGATTAATAATGCTACATATGGCATGATGTTGTTGTGAGGATTAAATGCGTTAATTGGTGTGAAGTGCTTAGAACAATGCCTGGCACGGGATGCCCTCCATAATTAATCTTATTTTTATTCTAAAACTACAGTGATCTCTTTCATCATATGGCTCAGTATTGTCTGCCCTGTGGTTGACTGAGAATCTGTCACCAATGCAGGCCCAAGGGGTGGCTCTGGACCACCGCGTGCTCGTCATTCTGGTTTCTCCTGTAGTGTACATGGCGTGTGACTGCAAGCAATATTGTGACCATAATGTCTGCATAATTCAGTGGCCTTGAATGTGATTGTCAAACGGCTAGTCTTAAGTCATTGGTGTCAAAATCAACTGAGTTGAGTTGTGAGCAGTGACAAATGTTTTAAAAAATGAAAAAATAGGATGGAAAATGTCAGAGTGCACCACACGTAATTAGGATAAGTATTAAGTACTGTTTGTTGAAATGTCTGTTCGTGTGTGTGCGTGGGCGCGTGCACGGGCACTGGGTTGTGATGTAACATGTATTTCTTACTGAGGGCTGCAGTGAAAAAAAGTTTGAAGGCTATTATCTGGCATCACTCAGGGACTTTCCACAGGGCTCCCTGAGGAGATCCTTGGGTAGCTTGGCTGCTAACTGAAAGGTTAGAGGTTCAAGTCCAAACTGAGGTACCTTGGCTCCAAACAAAAAAAAAATCAGCCAAAGGACTCCCTGAGCTGAGCTGAGGAGGACTGCTGTCTTAGGAAGCAGACTCGATTTGATAGTCAGGACTGAATTATCTTAGGCAATTTGTCCAACCTTCAGCGAAGCTGGGACGGTGGCCAGCCATGGGGGCTGAAGTTAGGGAGGAGGGGAGATTCTCACAATGCAAGTTGGGGAGATTTACAGGGTGAGGCAGATGCCCTGATACTTGAATCAAATGATCCGAATTTGGTAAGAAAAGATGGGGCAGCCTGTGCCTCCACTGCACACACACACACGACTCATTTAATCACAAACTAAGGTGTTTAGCTGTTCTTGCTCCTTTCACAATATTTTCTGGGATACCTTATCCCCTGGGGTTGATTTGTGGCTCCGGAAACCTCTTTGGTCTTTTTTTTTTTTTT
>NW_004443966.1:13461899-13463104 GCF_000243295.1 Trichechus manatus latirostris | reverse complement strand
CAAGTGGATGGCTTTAACAAACAGAAATTTATTCTCTCACAGTCTAGGAGGCTATAAGTCCAAATTCAGGGTGCCAGCTCTAGGAGAAGGCTTTCTCTCTCTGTCGGTTCTTGGGGAAGGTCCTTGTCATCCATCTTCCCCTGGTCTGGGAGCTTCTCAGCGCAGGAACCCCGGGTCCAAAAGACCAGCTGTGCTCCTGGTGCTAGTTTCTTGGTGGTATAAGGTCCCCCTGTCTCTCTGCTCACTTCTCTCTTTTATACTTCAAAAGATATTGACTCAAGATACAATCTAATCTTGCAGCTTGAGCTGCCGCTAATCCCACCTCATTCACATCATAGAGATAGGATTTACAACACACAGGAAAATCACGAGCTGACAAAATGGTGGACAGTCACACAATACTGGGAATCATGGCCCAGCCAAGTTGACAGATATTTTGGGGGGACACAATTCAGTCCATGACACACCCTCACTTGGGTCCCCTGATTGGAGCATGGTGTCTCTACAAAGCCAGGACATGGGCAAGCCAAAAGGAGAGGGAATTGACTTCAGCCCAGGAAGGATACATTGAAACCCAGTTTTTAAAAAGTTTTCATATACTTCAAAAGGGATTCATCATATTGGGGACTTTAAATCTAGTCCATAACACTCTGGGTGTCACCTGTGTTGATCACACATTTGCCTCGAATTGGCTATAAACCATGACCACAGCCAGAGTAGGTGGACAGGTCACCTCAGCTCTTTAAATGCCATCTTCACCCACATAGGGGGTTGTGAGGAGAAAATAAACTAATATGTGGAGATTCCCTAGTACAGTGCCTAAAACAGTGCAAAACAGGCATGTAACAGCTTGATCAATTGCCATAAACATCCTTACGATGATATCACATCTTATAATTTATGTGAAAATTACTGAAAAAAAACATAGAGCAAAAACCACCCATAACCAAACTATGCTCACAAGACCCCTCTTTCCATTTCCCAGATGAAATTGCTGTTATGTTAACAATTTGACGTGCATTCATTCCTCTTTTTTAATACAGGTTTACGGGGACTAATTCATCTATCATATTTTTTCTCTTCATATGTACATGCTTTTTTAAAAATACGGGCAGTCCCCGGATTACAAATGAGTCCCATTCCTAAGTCTTGTTTTTAAGCTGAATTTGTATGTAAGTTAGAACAGTTAGGTATGGTTCGTATCT
>NW_004443966.1:13460210-13461367 GCF_000243295.1 Trichechus manatus latirostris | reverse complement strand
TCTTGTAGACTGAGTCCTGCCTCACTAACACAACTGCCGCCCATCCTCCCTCAGTAACATCATAGAGGCAGGATTTACAACGTACAGGAAAACCACACCATATGTGGAATTACGGCCTAGTCAAATTGATACACATATTTTTGGGGGGACATAATTCAATCCATGACAATACGGCATGAACATCTTTACAAGTTAGTATATATAGCTCCTCCTCCTTCTTTTTGTCCACTGCATTGTTGTGGTTTGAATAGTTCAATGGATACACCATGGTTTATGTAAACATTCCCTTATTGATGAACATGTAGGTTGTTTCCCGGTTTTGCTGTTAACATCAAGAGCTACAAAGAACATCTCATCTGTAAATCTTCGTGCATGTGTGTGACTTTTTCTGCACAGCAAATTCCTAGAGGTAGAACTGCTGGGTCAGAGAGTATGGCACATGTTAATTTTGATAGGCATCGCAAAAATACATTCCAAAGGTTGCGGCAATGTTCACTAACAATGTACGAGCATGTTCATTTCCTTACTGGATGTCATTTGTCTTTTAATTTTTTTCCACTCTGATAGGCAAAAAAATAGTACCTCACTGTTTGTAAGTTGCCTTTCTCTGACGAAAGTAAGGCCAAGCATCACTTTATGGTTGGTTGGTTTGTTTTTTTTGGACGTTTGCCTTTTCTCCTCTGTAAATTGCCTTTTCAAAACTTAACCCATTTTTTTATACTGGACTTTCATATCTTTCTTACTAATTTGTAAAGTGCTGTTTGTATAATAAGGACATCTACCCTTTATCTGCTGAATGTGTTGTGAAGATTTTTCTCCACCCTGTCATTTGCCTTCTCACTTTGTGATATTGCTTGCCATTCCGAAGTTTTAAATAGTTCATATTGTCAAATGTATTCATTTTTCATTTATGACTTCTGGACTTCTTGGCTTGTTTAGAAAGCCTTTCTTCTCTGGCTTTCCTGGCCCCTTTCTACATTCTTCATCCACTCCCCAGAGACAGCTGGCAATGAATGTCCTCATTGAGCCCTGCTCTGCCCCTCACATCAGCACCTTGGGTTCCTTATCTGTCAACACCACGTAATAATGTCTGGTGCTTGGAAGTATTACACTGTGTCAGAAGAACATACAGCAAGGAAAGAGTGGAGGAAGCAAGA
>NW_004443966.1:13457830-13459234 GCF_000243295.1 Trichechus manatus latirostris | reverse complement strand
CCCGGCACCAGCTCTCATTCCTGAAAAACAAACAGCTCCGGTGGTAAATAGGACATGACTTGGGTTGTTTGGGATCACTGCAGCTCTGATGCCTGGTGAGAAACGGTTTTAATTCTCCTGGAATCCAGATTTCCAGGGTCCATGGAGTTGGCGTGACCCACCCAGGCCATTTGCTCTTAGGTGTCCTTTTGAACCTTGAGCCTTGAAGAAACTGATTTCCAAAAGTTACCTTTAAGTCAGACAATAGCCTAGTAAGCAGCTCAGTGGAGACGGTTTTGCCTTAGGCATTGGGCTCTTTTGAAGAATTACCCATGTGCAGTCAGTTTTGAGAAACAGGAATTCTGGGGTCAGACTGGCAGCTGTGTTTTAGGGTAAATTGTTATTATGTAAACACTGTTCCCCAGCCTTTTTCCAGGGCAATGTCGATAAGATAAGATAAGGGTCTTTAGAGGATTGCTCGTCTTTGGAACATTTTTGACTCCCTTGTCAAAATGTTAGGAGCCCTGGTGGCGCTGTGGTTAAAGCACTTGGGTGCTAACAGAAAAGTTGGTGGTTCGAATCCACCAGCTGCTCTTTGGGGAAACAGATGTGGCAGTCTGCTTCCATAAAGATTTACAGCCTAGGAAACTCTGTGGGGGCAGTTCTACCCTGTCCTATAGGGTTGCTATGAGTTGGAATCAACTCTGCGGCAATAGGTTTATGGTTGAAATGTCACCCTGATTTGCAAATCACATATTCAATAAACTTCAATCAGTTTCTATTACTAGCTTGTTATGATTCTTATTTTAAAAATGGAGTATTGTCTAGTGACCCCAACTGCAGCATCTATTGCCCCTGACTCCGGGTCTCCACCGTCAGGCAAAGAAGCTATTCTGCCTCTGCCCTACTACTCTTACCATTCCTACCAGCTCCCACTCTTCTTCCCTTTGTTTTAGGGATTCGGCTCACTGCCTTTGCTCTGCATATCTTTAGGCTTCTCCCCCCTCTCTAGCTCCTCAACATAGGTCACCCTCTTGAGACTCACATTCACGCTCTTGAAAAAAGAGAATCTGATTGGTTCAGTTAGTCACCGTGTCGTTTTGGAGCTGTCTCATTGGCTGCTGGCCAATCCATAGCCAACCGTTCTTGGGTTTGTTGCCTGCCCCTGCTCCACGGTGGCAGGGTGGAGTGGTCAGCTCTCCTCAAAAGGAGCTCCAGGTGGGCATCAAAGCCCAAAGAGTGAACTAAGCTTCAGTCCAGTACTAACTCCTTCCAGCAGTGGACACAACCATAAGCTTTGACATCCGGCTTCCCAGTTTATAGCAGATTAGAAGCAGTTAATGATATTGAGAGGAAATGGAAGATGAGAAAGCATTTACAATCATTAGCCAAACCTTTATTAATCCACCAACATTTATTAATCCC
>NW_004443966.1:13455014-13456432 GCF_000243295.1 Trichechus manatus latirostris | reverse complement strand
TTCTGTTGATCTCCCACAACGAAGAACTGACTTTCGCCAATTTCATTAAACATCTCAAACTTCAGTTTTGATGCTTGCTTCATAATAAATGCTATACTTATAAATGAACAAATGAAAAGATGTTATAAAAGAGAATTTAATGATCAGAAAACAAATATTACAACAAATTGTTTATTTTTAGATCTTTCATCTCTAACATGTTATAATTAAAAACATTTCTATTTTTTGCTCTTACGAATTCTTCAATGATTCTGTCACAATTAAGCTGCTGAACAATATCTGCTTCCATACATCATAAGGATAATGAATCAAGTCTTTCTTGAATCATTGTTATATGCTGAGGGTTTTTGAGTCTCTTTAGGGATGAAAATGAGCATTCTGTTGTGCAGCTTTTTATCATTAAAGTTAGGAATACGTGTACAGCAATTTCGACATTGGGAAATATGCATTGTAGTTTGTCTTCCATTATGGAATCATACATGCCTACATGAGTAAAATTTATCTTTCCTGAATCTGTAAACTTAGTTCTCGTGTAAGAATGAAATTGTCACACTTCTCTGTAAAGGTTTATATTTAAGCCATTGGGATAAGGCTGCACTAATTTCTTGGATGCCTTCATGCATTCTTCATCAGGTATATCTATGACCTTTGTTGCTTTCTTGGAAGATGTTGCTTTCTTTCTTAGAAACACACTTATTGTTGCAAAACACATTTTGCACGATAAATAAATACTGAACTTTTCGTTCTCTTAATGTGCCTAATAACTCATTTATTAGCATATATAGAGTAAGATCAAGCAACAGACAATAAAAAGCAAAACTCACTGAACACATAAATTAAAACTTATCATGTTAGATAAATATTAATATTTCCAATTTTTTTAAAAGTCTGCTGTGTTAATATATATTAAATTATTACCCATGTTCGTATTATATTAAATGTATGCTAGCTTGCGTCTGGGTGTAGGCTAGACATATCTTAAAGTTAAAGTTATAAATATTATTGTTTACAAAACTTAGGAAATAACTTTGTATGTAAATGCTATACAGTTAAAAAGTAACTTGATCAAATTCTTTGCAATGGTTGACTTATTCCAGTTCCCTCGCTTTTGCACATCATCTGGGACTAGAGGTTCCATTGGTTGTTTACCAGCACATTCCCAAGAGCATACCTTTGTGTTTATATCATGGCAAAAAGCATTGCTGGCCATCCTGGCTGGAAGTGCTGGATTAGCATATGTGGATGCACAAGACCTTTCAGAATGGATCAGAGACCTGTTATCTATTAGTATAATCTGTCCTTGCCCAGTAACTGTTCACGTTGGATCCAGTGCATATTGGGTGAATGTAGCAAGAGTTAGACTCAACAGTCACTCCCACCTCTTATTAAAAAGAAATAGTAAACTTCTAAGAGACCTG
>NW_004443966.1:13444773-13445695 GCF_000243295.1 Trichechus manatus latirostris | reverse complement strand
TGAGTGCTAATTGACTTCCTCCTATTAGATAAGGCCCACTTCCTCTCATAGCAACTCCGTAGGGTTTCCAAGGCTGTAAATCTCTATGGAAGCAGACTATCACCATGCTTCTTTTTTGCCTTGGTTGCCTGGAAGGGCAGAGCTAAATTTGGTGTTTAACTATAGTATCTTCCATTTCTCTAGGTTTCTAGAATAACCCTCCCCCACAGTCCCACCCCTTACCTGGCTTTTGTTACTTCCTCTTTGTTTTGGACTTTTATTATAAGCCTATCCTAATCCTTTTTGTGGCAAAATAGTCAAAAAAGAGAGGAAAGATACAATACTTAATTTTAATAGACAGGAAAATGGGCACTCTTGCCAACATTTCTTTTTTGAAGGTAATTTGGAAGTATCTATTAAGTTTTTAAGTGTACATAGTCTTTGGTTCAGCTGTTCCACTTTCAGGAATTTGTCCTACAGAAATACTTACAGAAATGCATAAGATATAAGTACAAAGGACGTTCATTATAAGTAATAATGAAGAATTATAACCAATTCATCAATAGGGGAGTGGTTAAATTAATTACGAAAATCATGTAATAGTTAAAAAGAGTAAGGTAGAGTTGTATTTGTTATTGTTTACCTTCGAGTTGATTCCAACTCACAGCGACCTCAAGTGTGCAGAGCAGAACTGCTGTGACCTTTCAGAAGCAGATTGCTAGGTCTTTTTTCTGAGGTCCCCCTGGGTGGGTTTGAATTGTCAACCTTTTAGTTAGTAGTCCAGCGCTTAATCATTTGCACCACACAGAGTCTCCCGGAGTTATATTCAGTGATGTGTAATAATGATCAAGTATGGAACAATATGTAGAGCAGCATTTCTCAATCTTTTGCTCTCAGGAACCTTTATATGCTTAAAAAATTATTGAGGATCCCAAAGAGCTTT
>NW_004443966.1:13442510-13443485 GCF_000243295.1 Trichechus manatus latirostris | reverse complement strand
AAAAGATGGAAACAATCTAGATGCCCATCAACAGATGAATGGATAAACAAACTACGATACATACAATGGAGTACTACGCAACGATAAAGAGCAATGATGAATCTGCTAAGCATCTCACAACACGGATAAATCTGGAGGGCATTATGCTGAGTGAAATAAGTCAATCACAAAAGGACAAATATTGTATGAGACCATTACTATAAAAATTCATGGAAGGGTCTACACACAAAAAGAAACAATCATTGATGGTTATGAGGGAGGAAAGGGGTGGGGATGGAAAAACACTAAATAGACAGTAGATAAGTGGTAACTTTGGTGAAGGATAAGACAGTACACAATACTGGGGAAGCCAGCATAACATGTACAAGACAAGGTCATGGAAGCTCCATAGACTCATCCAAATTCCCTGAGGGACCGAATTATTGGGCTGAGGGCTGTGGGGACCATGGTCTCGGGGAACATCTAGCTCAATTGGCATAACATAGTTTACAGAAAATATGGTCTACATTCTACTTTGGTGAGTAGCATCTGGGGCCTTAAAAGCTTGTGAGCAGCCATCTAAGACACTCGACTGGTCTCACCCCTTCTGGAGCAAGAGAGAGTGAAGAAAACAAAAAACACAAGGAAAAGATTAGTCCAAGGACTAATGGACCACAACTACCATGGCCTCCACCAAACTGAGTCCAGTACAACTAGATGGTGCCCGGCTACCACCACTGACTGCTCTAACAGGGATCACAATAGAGGATCCCGAACAGAGCTAGAGAAAAATGTAAAACAAAATTCTAACTCACACAAAAAAACCAGACTTACCGGCCTGACAGAGTCTGGAGAAACCTCGAGAATATGGTCCCTGAATACCTTTTTAGCTCAATAATGAAGTCACTCCTGAGGTTCACCCTTCATCCAGAGATTAGAGAGGCCCATAAAACGAAATGAGACTAAAGGGGCACACCAGCCCAGGGGCAAGGACTA
>NW_004443966.1:13438837-13439942 GCF_000243295.1 Trichechus manatus latirostris | reverse complement strand
GGATGGATTCCCAAGGGTTGATATTTAATAAAACTAATAATCTCTCCAGAGATTATTTCTTTCCTGAAGAAACTGGCCTACCCATTACCGTGCGTGTGTGGGGTTGGAGGGTGCCCTGATCACCAGGTCAGCAGTTTAACCCAGCAACACTCAACGTCACCGCCAATGTCCGCACCACGAAAAAGGTAAATAATATCTCAGTATTATTATAAAAATAGCTCTGGCCTTGTTGTTGTTGTTGCTAATTGCCATCGAATCAGTTCTGACTCATGGTGACCCTAAATGTGCAGAGTAGAACTGCTCCATAGGATTTTTGAGGCTGTGACCTTTCAGACGCAGATCTCCAGGCCTTTCTTCTGAGGCACCTCTGGGTGGGTTTGAATAGCCAACCTTTCGACTAGGAGTTGAGCGCTTAACCCAGGATCCTTCGCCTTGTGAGCCCCCTGATACGGTCTCAGGGACCATCAGGAAGTCACAAACCACACTTTGAGAATTGCTGGTATAGAATATAAACCTTTTTCTTTATTTGGGGGGTGGTTTAATTTAAAAAAAAAGATACACACCAGGGTGAACACACTCCTCGCAGTGGCTACCTCTAACAGTAGAAAGTAACTAGGCAATGTCACCTTTTTACTTCGTATACTTTTACATTGTTGGAGTCATTTACAATAAGTATGAATTTCTTAAGTAATTAAAAACACTAAAGAAAGGAAAAGATCAAATTACTTTTAAACAACAATAATTATTTGAACAACATTTATTGCAACAACACCCAGAGAAGATAAAATGCCCCTTAGAAATGTTTTCATACGGACAATATGAAGAGATTAGATACATAAAGCATGAGCTTAAATTATTAAAAACAAAACAAGACCAAACAGAAGCCTCAGCCTGAGAAATACTTCATTTCTCGCAGGGCTGGACGAAGGAAGTGGTGCTGTGCACTCCAGCAGAGGAATCCACCAGACCCAGGGGGCAAAAATGAATGAGCATGCTGATACCTTTAGATGCAGTTTACAAATAAATCTAAAACATATTCTCTCTAGAAGGCAACAGGATTAGACGTGAAGAGTGACATGACACCTTAGAAATCTCCCAGCTTCCT
>NW_004443966.1:13434694-13438737 GCF_000243295.1 Trichechus manatus latirostris | reverse complement strand
CTGATACCTTTAGATGCAGTTTACAAATAAATCTAAAACATATTCTCTCTAGAAGGCAACAGGATTAGACGTGAAGAGTGACATGACACCTTAGAAATCTCCCAGCTTCCTTCCCAGAGGAAGGGGGAAATCAGGCACAAGATTGGGAAGCTACAAAGCAGGTATTAAGTTTCTCTTTGGTGCTTCCAGCCTCCCAGCTCTGCATCCTCTTCCCTCTTCAGTGAGCTCTGGTCACCTCTTCCCTTTCAGGATCCAATGCCCTTCTGATCTCCTCTCTTCTGCCTCCTACCTAAAGCTCTTGGTGTCAAGGACTCTGATATCAGTCATCTACACCCTAGCATAAATGAGTCCCCATTACCTCACTCCTTCCCCCAGGGTATTGCTTGTTAGGCCTGATCTCTGATGGTGGAATAGAAGGCTGGGTCCTGTCCAAGGCATCTGAGTCATCGTCAAGCAATAGGTGGGGAGGGCTCTGAAGTGGAAGGCTTTTCCCTGGGCTTCTGGAATCCTGCTCCATAGGTGGCCACCCAAAGCAAAGCTGCCCCTTTCTGCTGTGTGACATCAAAGAAGTCACTGCCCCTTTCTGGGCTCTGTAAACTGTGTGGGTTGGACTAGTGACCTCCAAGATGCCCCCCGCTCCACAGTTCTGTGACTGAGAGCTCCTTTTATGCAGGGCAGCGGTCACTCAGGAGGCCTTGCGAGACGACATCTTGTTTTCAGTTCCTGAATTAAAAGAGGATTCAAAGGAAGCTCTCCACATGCTCCCTGCAGTTTGCCCCCCTTCCCCTTCTCTTCCTCATGACCTGTGTCTCCAAGGGGAAGATCAAACAAAGAGGTTTCAGAGGGTGGTGGAATGCTGTGTGTTTGGTTATAGTCCCAGGCTGGATGTGATTACAAAGTTCCTGTGACTGGGGAGACGCAGTGGGGAATGTGGGGGGAGGGATTCTGTTCTCTGAGAACATGTGCTCTGGCACTGCCCCCACACAACCCACCCACGTATGCACGTGTACACACACACACGCACACACACACACGCATGACCCTCAACACAATTGTGAGCTGCTAAAGTTGTCCTTGGCCCCCACCTCCACCCTGTGTGTGCTCCCCACTTCCTTAAGAGGTCTCCTTCTTATGGGTATTCACTTTTTCTAAGGACTATTGGAAAGCTGAAAAACATTCACAGACCCAAGGAATAAATTTGTGACTTTCTGCTGAGGTTATATTTCAACATCTATTTCTTACATACTGTGCATTTCTCCAAGATAAAGATCATAGCTGATTCCTCTCTTCATCCCAATCCCTACCACCATACCTAGCACATAATTGATGCCCCGCAAAAGTTTGTTTGATGTACACATGGATGGATAAATGAATGAATGAAGAAATGAACCTTTCCACTAAGGTTCAAAAACAGGTTTTTAAAGGTAATGTATTATTCCCCACCAAGTGTCACCACGCTGCTCAACAAGTCACCTTGTCTCCATTTTCTTCACCCTAATTCACAAAACATTGGCCCTGGAAGGGTGTTAGTGTTAGCTAGAGAAGAGCAGGATAGAGACCCCGTGCTGGCCCTTTTAGCTGTGTGATCTTGAGGAAGTCACTCTAGACCTGTGTCACCTCAAAAATGGGGTTGAAAATATTTGCCTTGAGCAGACTATAGAGAAGCTGTGAAACTCCTATAAGGACTATCTATCTTACAGCCATTTAAGGCCCAGAGAGGCCAAGTGATGTGTTCAGAGTGGCCCGGTGAGTTAGTGACGGGCATTGACCCCCAGGTCAGCTGACATTGCACCTTCTGGGCATGCCCCAAGCTCGGTGCCTGACTTTCCCACCACCCTGGAGACTTACAGCAACGTAGAAGCAGAGGGTTATTTATCGTCATCATCCACCAGGCCTTTAGAGCCGGCATAACCATCAACTCAGTGGGGTACTCTGGTGTATTTGGAGGAGATGGCTGTCTGGCTAGGATGAGGGTAGGGTCACGACTCAGGCTGTGCCCATCAGTTAGCTTTGCTGCTGTCCGGTTATGCTGTAACTGAAGGTAGCTTGGGCCAGTGGTGGACAAAGGAAGGCTGGCTGAAGGACTGGAGATGAACCATATCCCATGACCTACTCTGGAGGTGACCTACAGCTGTGGTGGACTGTTCCTATGTAGACAAGTGGCTTTCTACCCAAACACCTGCTTCTCTCTGCCTGAGGGCTTTATCTGGCAGCAGGAACATGAGGCAGACCAAAAATGCGGAAAATTAATAGCCCCAGAAGCTAACCTCAATCAATGAGGAACAGTTGTTGGTGGATAAATACCCTAGCTTCCTAGGCCCTTGGTGGGCCCATTCTTTGGTATGTTCTTCACAGTCTCTCAAGAAGTCCTGCTGGTGCAATGGTTAAGTGCTTCGCTGCCAACAGAATGGTTGGAGGTTCAAACCCACTAGCTGCTCCAAGGAACAAAAGACCTGGCTATCTGCTCCCTTAAAGATTACAGCCTAGGAAACCCTATGGGACAGTTCTACTCTGTCACAGAGTCACTATGAGTTGGAATTGACTCAACGGCACACAACAACACAGTGCCTCAGAGGGTCCCCAACGGAACTGACCCCAATTGCCCAGGGGTATAACCTGCTCATTAACACCCCTTTATGGCCTTTTCCCCCTTCCCTATCTTACTTCCCCACTCACTCAACTGGACCTCCTGGAATCATCTCCCAAATAAATAATTTCCCCCAATCTTTGTCTTAGGGGCTACTTTTGGAGAGACCCAAATTAAGGCAACCCTTTCCATGCTCCCCAAGCAGAGAAATAGCTAGAAGGGCAGAACATCCTATCCATACCCACTTGACAAATCCATTCACTGGATAAACGTCTGCCGAACATCTTCTCCATGAAGGGTTCCGTGTTAGGTGATGGGGATGCCAAGAAGTAGCCCCAGGTGTTGAGGTCACAGGTGGCAACATGAGGAGCTTACCCGCCACCTGGGCCACTGGTTCGGCCGCAGCTCACAGTCAGTGCTGCTCTTCGAGAGTCAGGAGAACAGCTTTCAGTGCCTGCTTCTTTTGTTCATTTCTTCATCACAATTTTTTTTTTCTATTTCCAAATCTGTTTTTATCATCTCAAACAGAAATTCTATACCCGTTAAACAATAAGTCCCCACTGCCCCCCGTCCCTCCAGCTGCTGGTAACCTCTATTCTGCTTTCTGTCTCTTTGCATTTGTGTGTTTGGGATATTTCATACAAGTGAGATCATACAATAGTTGTCCTTTTGTGTCTGACTTCTCTCACTTAGCGTAATGTCTTCAAGGTTTATCCATATCTTAGCATATATCAGAACTTCATTCCTTTTTATGGCTACATAATATTCCACTGTATGGATGTACCACATTTTGTTTATCCATTCATCTGGTGATACACATTTCTTGAGGGCCAACTATGGGCAAGGCCTTGTGCTGGGAGGGAGGAGGCAGTAGTGAGAAATGTGGTCAAAGCTCCTCCCCGAGTGGAGTATTCCACAGCTCAAGCCCTGACCAGCCACGACTTCTTGGACAAGCTCCTTCCATTTTTCTTGGCTGACCTACAGGACCTCTAAGGGCCTTTGTGGTGCTAACACAGGGCCCCCGCCCTCCAGCATCAGAGACGTTAATGGTTCCTCTCCGTTGTTGTTGTGAGGTACCGTGGAATCGATTCCGACTCATAGCACCCCCATATTACAGAGGAGAACAGCCTCATAGGATTTTATTGGCTGTAGTCTTTAAGGAAGCAGATCACCAGGTCTTCCTCCTTTGGAGCCACTGAGTAGATTCGAACCACCAACCTTTCGCTGAGCAGCCGAATGCTTAACCATTTGCACCACCAGTGAGGCTCTCTGAATGGTGTACAAGTGTTTGAGGCCACAGGGCACAATGGAATTTCTTCCCTTAAACGAAACATAATGGAAAGGAAGCCAAAACCAAAACAAAACAACTTGGCAATAAAGTAGCGGAGGGTAATATGATCTCTGGCTCTGCTCCTGGCTGACCCCCTCCCACCACGCCCATTCCTGCAGGGACCCA
>NW_004443966.1:13411088-13433561 GCF_000243295.1 Trichechus manatus latirostris | reverse complement strand
CTGGTTTTAAGCACCTTGCATTCGCCCGCAGAAGCGGCTCTTTCCTCGGTGAAAGATTTTTAACAAGGTTGTCCATGATAATAACACTAATTAGAGGCTGTGAAAAGATGTCAGGGCCTGCGGGGTTCTGAGAGGCCCCACTGCTAGCCCAATCCTAAAAGCATTATGAGGGTAGGCAGGGAAGGAGACCTGGACTGCGACATGGCCTGGGTGGTTTAATCAAAGCTCCCAACACCACTGGTCTGTGTTTCTCTAAATTTCCACCCAAGAACCCTTTACGGTTGAGGAGAAGAATGCATACTGCTGAGCAGTCTAGATATGCATACAGAATTGGCTTTCTGCCGTTGGAAATTTTTTAAAACACATTTGGGTTCTCATAAAAATTCCTGCAGATTCTTGTATTTTATGCCAATATATATATATGTGTCTAATCTAAAATTTTTTAGAAACTATGTCTCCCCACCTTCTATAAAATCTTTAAACTTGCACTTCCAGAAGACGCAGTGTGTTCAGCCTGTGGCTTCCTGTTCCGCTCACTATTCTGCCACAGACCCCCTTCCGTGGTGTGCACATCCCCCTTTGAGAGCAGAGCTCAGGGAGGCTTTCCTTGCCTTCTCTCTTAGTCCCTAACACCCAACCTGGCCTGTTCAACTGGTGCCCACTCCACATCCCTGGCATAAATAAAACACTACTGGAATTAGTAACACACACACTGAAAAACCTGAACCATTGTTTGTGGGAGGGTGGGGGGGGCGGTGATGAGGCTTCAAAGACATGGGTGGCACAGATGCCATATTAGTCAGAGGTCTTAGGTGGTAAGCAACAGAAACTGGCTCTGGGTAACTAACTCAGAAAGAAATTAATTATAAGATGTGCGGCAACAGAGAATTAAAGAAAAAGCTGAAGCCTCGAGACTCAGAAGGATATGCAGGAAGGCAGTTCCAGGCATCTGGGGAGCAGGAACCAGTGGGTAGTCACTGCAAGGTAACAGACCTAGGATAAATTGGCCCCAAACATTTTCTGTTTTTGTACCATTCTGCTCAAGAATCAACTTCTTGGGAGAATGTCTCTGATTGGCCTAACTTGGGTCACAGGCCCCAACCCCTGGCTAGAGAGAGTGGAGTCCCTTGATACCAGTCCCTCCAACACCATATCAAATGAAAGAGGAGCTTTGTTTACTTTATTGTTATTTCTCCTGCACTTAGAACAGAGCTTGGTATTGGTAGGCACTCAAAAAATATTTTTGAATGAACGGAATTTCCTCTCTCCTTGGATTCTGGTAAGATTCCTATTTAATGTCGCAGCCCCTCACACGGGGCACCATCTGTCACAGCGGTGGCGAATGTCAGGACGGCGGAGACAGTAACCAAACACAACTCTTACAGAGAAGTAGGGCCAGGAGGGTCACTCTGAGGAGTCGACCCTCGGCTTCAGTCCCGGGAGTTTATTTATAGTCAATACAGCAAGCAGTGAAGCAAATAACAGAACAATGGGCTTTGGGTGAGTAACAATAAGTTTTGGGCAAGGGAGAAAGAATTCAGGTAAACAAGCCAATCAGTAATGGGACAATAGGTTTGGGAAAACAACTCGTGACAAGTCTCAACATGTTGGGGACAAGTCTTAACATGCTATGCAGCATAGAGGCCTGTGGGGGCTGCAGTTGTCAATAGTGCAGCCATGTTTAAATGGCATATATCCCCACAATTTAACAGCACCCTCTCCCCATTTGATCAAATTTGAGTAGGTTATTGTTCTTTCCACTCAACCATCCTCAGCTAGAGCTCATGGTCCTGGTCGTTCACCCTGAAATGGGGGAGCACATCATGAAGTTGGAGAAGCCAAGGCTAACCATATTAGATTTGGAGTCAGAGGACCAGTCAGTTGCCACTGAGACAGTTGCCACTCAGCCACTAGCTGTGGGGCCCTGGGCAGGTGCAGTGGATACTGTGGTGTGTCACCCAGATCCTCCCGTCCCAGGACTGAGGAAGTCATTCACTCAGCCGCTGAAGTGTTGGAGGCCCACAGCTCTCTGCTAAGTCCCCTGGGGGAATTGCCCTTGGCTGAAGAGAGCTGCCTCTCCCAGGGTCACGTCCTCTTCCCGGGGGCAGCCTAATGGCTTCCTCCATGCAGAACTGTTTTAGTTTGGCAGTGATGTCACTAGGGGGGTGCAGGGGGTACGGATCACACTGGTGACATTGTCAGAGAGGGTCTATAAAATTTTTTTGCACTGTTTCAGCAGAAATTTATGATTTTTTAATAAAAATATCCCTGTAGTTAGTTATAACAACAAAGACATTTTTCGTAAGCCCAGCTTACATGTATCAATATACATGCAAGGCTAAAACTCTATGCTAATTTACTTTTTGAACCTTCTAACGCACTCCAGTCAGAGCTGTCATTATTATTATTATTTTTTATTGTGCTTTAGGTGAAGGTTTAGAGAGCAAATTAGTTTCTCGTTAAATAATTAATATACATATTGTTTTGTGACATTGGTTGTCAACCCCGTGACATGTTAACACTCTCCCCTTCTCGACCTTGGGTTCCCCATTTCCATTCATCCAGCTTTCCTCTCCCCTCCTGCCTTCTTGTTCTTGCTCCTGGGCTGGTGTGCCCATTTAGTCTTGTATACACGGTTGAACTACGTGTGTTATTGTTTGTTTTATAGGCCTGTCTAATCTTTGGCTGAAGGGTGAATCTCAGGAGCGACTTCCGTACTGAGTTAAAATGGTGTCTGGGGCCCATACTCTTGGGGTTTCTCCAGTCTCTGTTAGGCTGGTAAATCTGGTCTTTCTGTGTGTATGTGTGTGAGTTTGAATTTTATCCTACATTTTTCTCCGGCTCTGTGTGGGGCCCTCTATCGTGATCCCTGTCAGACTAGTCAGTACTGGTAGCCGTGCACCTGCTAGTTGTGCCAGACTCAGTCTGGTGGAGGCTGTGGTAGCTGTGGTCCATTAGTCCAGAGCTGTCACTATTACCCAATTACAACGATGCTTCAAATCACGTGGTTTCTTCTGTACACACTACAAGCACGTATGGTTGTTTTTGTTGCTGCCAGTGTTTTTTATAGTTGGTGATTTTGTCAAATTTTCTGATATTTTAGCTACAATATTGTGGTAAATTAGTATTTGTGAACCTATATCAATAACTTTTTTGAGAATGAAGTTAGTAGTTAAAGGAAAAGGACTGATATGCGAGAATTATGATTTATGAATAACATTAGTACAAAAAACATCACTAAGGATTCTGTATGGTCTGGTATGGGGGGAGGGTTACCCCATGAGTTATTGCACTGGGTGACACCAACCCTAGTGATGCCACTGCCTGGAAGCAGACTCTGAGGTGGAGAAATGTCTGCAGAAGGCTTATCAGGGAGTACACACATGAGATCGTAATGAGTCAGAATTAACTCAACAGCAACTGGTTTGGTTTTGGTTTGCTCTTGGGAGATATACCTGTCAGGAAGTGAAGAGGGCAGGATTGGGAAGGGCGAGAAGAAATCTTCCAATGCAGTTGCAATAGAGGCTTCAACAGACACTGTGGGGAAGCTCTGAAGCTGGGACGCCCTTCAGAGGGCCCCGAATTGAGGCAAGGTGGCCTGGCCTTTATATCCCCACTTCAACCAGTCATTGGCTGCAGACTGCCTGCAGGGACTGGGTGACACCTTGGTGAAGGCAACAACCTGTGGACAAAGCAATTCCCAGTGAACTGGGAATGAGTGTGGGGGCTGGAAGAGGGCCCCAGGAGGAATGCTGATGTATTCACTGCAATATCTAGCTCATCAAGTTCTTGTGAGAACTGAATGAGAGAAAACATGCTAAGGGTTTAGCAAAATGCCAGGCATGAAATGTTAAAAATAAAAAAAAAAGGTTACCTATTTCTGTTGTTATTTATAATAATAATTATAGTTATGACTTATTAATATTAGGCTGAAGCATAAAGAATTGCTGACATTTAACCATATTTGACCTATAATATGGCAACTGCATAAGATTCAACCTCATAATTAATAAGAACAATGAATATCTTATATCCAATCTGTATGTTTTATAGGATTATTTTGAGGATCAACTAGAGTAGATATATATGAAAATGCTTTGTAAAGTGAAAAGTTTTATTAAAATGTTGATATAGTAAGTTATCATTATTATTAACTATTTTTATTACTACAATATCTAATAAAACAGCTATGTTCGGACCTCACCATCCAATGATAATAAACTGTCTCTTCTCCATTAAAAACTTAAATTACAATTTAGTTTGATCTCTACTGACCCACAAAGGAACTCAGCCCCCTCCAAGTGTCCCCTAGCTATTTTGGGGCATCCTTCATCTGCCCCAGAGCTGGCCTCTTATGTTCTTCTACCCCAGCTTCTTCAGTAGGTCCCACGCCCCTGTGAGCTACCCACTCTGTTGGGCATGGCCATCCTCTGTGGCTTGCTTCCACCATGGCACCCACCACTCTGGCCTCCTCTTAGCCACTCAGCCCCAAGCATGGATGGCCCCTGTCCTCAATGCATCATACTTAGCAGAGACCAGGCACAACTGCTAGCAGGAGCTGAAATATAGTTTCCAGAAGAGAAAACCAGAGAAAGTTACTCACAGCCTTGACCAATGTGGCTTTTCTGAGCCTGCTTCCTAGATCCCAGGCTGCCAACCAGGTTACCTTACAGGGCCGCCTACCTGTCAGCCTGCTTGCTCCACATGGCAGGTCCAGCTCTGCCCCAGCTCCGGAATTGTTTGGAGCATGTTTTCCCTCAGATCCTTATAGATCCCCAGGTGATTCTTATGAGTACATAAGAATGTATGTATGTACTTATGAGCATGTACTTATGAGCATGTACTCATAAGAATCACCTGGGGGGGGGAGGATACATAAGAATCACCCGGGGATCTTGTTAAAATGTGGATTCTGATTCAGTATATCTGTGGTTGGAATTTCAATTCTCAGCAGGGGGTCAAACCGAAAATAACCGGTTTGAAGCCCTGCCCAGGACAGACTTCTTCCCAGGATGACTGGCAGTGGGAGCAGTCCTTCAGTGGAAACTGCCCCCTTCACAAGGTTGTATTTTTGCTCCTTGCCAACAGCAGGACAATTACATAAACACAAAATAGCCCAAGATCAGCATAGTATAGGCTCCTGAGTATTAAGCAGCCCTTTGTGTTCAGCCTAGCCTGGCCCAGGTCCTTTTTACAGCTTCTTTTCTAGGTGACAGTCACATCTGAATGTGATTTCTGCAGTTCTCTGGATGAGTTTCAAATTTTTTCAACACATCTCTTCAAAGCACCCTCAGTTCCATAAGAATGAGCAACAGTTTATCATCCAGTGCTCTCTTGATTAAGACAGACCAAGAAACCTTTCTTGACCCTCCACACACTCAAAGGAATATTAGCTGAGTGCCTGCTATGAGCACTGTACACACAAGACACCCCTGCCCTCAAAAGCTTCCCAGCCAGTGGGGGTAAAAAACGCTAAATCATCAACCCGTCAGCAGAGCCCTGGTTAAAGAGACAAGGGCCCATCCATGTGGTAGAAGGCTGAAGCAGAATGAGGATGCTTTTTATGTACTGCTAGAGAATTGTGGCTTTTGAAGTAGCTCCCAATGATCCCTGCCTCCTGGTATTTACATCCTTGTGTAATCTCCTTCTCGTGTGTGAGTGTGTGTGTGCGCGCATGTGCATGGTGGTGGTTGGTGGTGCTGCTGGTGGGGCGGTTGGACCTAATGACTTGCTTCTAACAACTAGAATACAGCAAAAGGGATGGAATGTCACTTCCAGATTAAGCTATAAAAGACTGGGACTTCCATCTTGCTTGTGGTCTCTCTTGCCTTCTCAGCGTGGTTACTTTGATGAAGTCAGCTACTATGTAGGAGAGGTCTATGCAACTGGTAACTGAGAGCGGCCTCCAGTTAACAGCTAGCTGGAGTTGGACTGAGCTCCTCCAACATCTCAAGAGGAAATGAATCTTGCTGTTGTAGATTGAATTGTGTCGCCTAAAATGATATGCTGAAGTCCTAAACCCCGGTTCCTGTGAACGTGATCTTGTTTGGAAATAGGGTCTTTGGAGATGTTATCAGTTAACATGCGGTCATGCTGCAGTAGGGTGGGTCTTAATCCACTATAAGTGGTGTCCTTATAAAAGAAGAGAAACACAGAAAGACATGCAGAGGGACAATGACTATATAAAGACAGAGGCAGGGATTGGAGTGATGCATCTACAAGCCAAGGAACGCCAAGGAACTGTCACCACCAGCTGGGACAGAGGCATGGAACAGATTCTCCCACAGAGCTCTCAGAGGAAATCAACATGGCCGACACCCTGATTTCAGACACCTAGCCTCCAGAACTGTGAGACAATGAATCTCTGTTCTTATAAGCCACCCACTTTGTAGCACTTTGTTACAGCAGCCCTAGGAGACTCATATGCCTGCCAACAACCTCACAGGTGAGCTTGGAAGCAGATGCATCCTCACTGTGCCTGGAGATGACTACAGCCCCTGCCAACACCTTGACTGAAGCCTAAGTGAAACCTAGAGCAGAGGACTTAGCTAAGAAGCACCCAGATTCCCGACCTACAGAAACTGAGAGAGTAAGTATTGTTTCAAGATACTAAGTTTTGGGTTAATTTGTTATGCAGCAATGACAGGAATATTCTCCAAGTTTTTTTTTTTTTTTTTTTTTTTATTAAAAAAAACTTACGTATAGACCTATTGCTTCTTTTTTTTTCAAATTGTGCAAGATGTATTCTTAAGTAGAAAAATCAAGGTTCAGAACAATGTATATAATATACTGTCACTTGATAAAAAGGGGGGATCTATATATGTGTATATATATGTATGCTCCTATAGGACTAAAATATCTCTGGAATGATATACATTAAATTCATAATTTTGATTGCTTCCAGGGAGGGTACTTGACGGTTGGGGGAGGGAGAATTTTCACCGTACACCTTTTGTATCTTTATTTTGTGCCATGTGAAAGTATTGACTATCAAAAAATAAATGGAATGGTTTAAAAAGAATGAAAAAGAATCAGTTGATAAACCACCTGCAGTGCAACGAGTTTTTCTTTATATGTGGCCTTTCTGGCCCTGGGTTTGTAGTTCTATCAAGATGATTTGCTAGGCCACAACCTCGCAAAGGGATTGCACAGTTTACTATGCAAATAAAGTGCATAAAACCCTTGCAGGGATTGGACAGTTTACAATGCAAATAAGGTGCATAAAACTCTTGCAGGGATTGGTCAGTTCCTATGCAAATTAGGTGACTGTGGCCTACGGAGGTGGGTGGTCACTTCTCTGTCTTGGTAAGAGGAGTAAGCTTATAAAAGAGCCAGGCCCACAGAGGCTGGGGGGGATCTCACTACCATCAAGAAGAGCTGGGAGCGGAGTGTATCCTTTGGACCCGGGGTTCCTGTGCTGAGAACCTCCTAGACTCAGGAGACAGAGCTGTAACACTGAAGACGGCGCAAGATAGCGCACTACGGCAAGAGACGGCATGAGTGGCAGCAGCATGTGATGGTGGGAACCAAGAGACCAGTGTGAGTTGTCTGTGGTGGGCTTCCTGGTCCACAAAATAAGAGAGCTGAGAGCCTTCAGGTAGGAGGCTTGCTAGCAGAATGGGGTGCCTCTGGGTTCTTTTTAGCAGAGCCAAAAGAGCTGTGCCCAAGTAGGGCAGAGGCCAGGCCAAGCAGGGTCTGGAGGCAGAGCCCACCCAAGAGAAGGGCCAAGAGAAGCATGCCCTGCCTGTGGGCAAGGCCAAGAAGGAGCTGAGAGCTGTCTTGGTTGGAAGCTGTCCTAATTGACAAAATGTGTTCTGTATCCTGTTACTTCCAAGTTGATCCTGATACTGAATCGTAGCCTGTTAGTTCCCTAATAAACCCAATAACTGTGAGTATGGTCTGTGAATTCTATGTGGCCATCGTAGTGAATTATCAAACCCAGCAGAGAAGTAGAGGGCCGTGGGAGGAAGAGCTGGTGTCAGAACTGATAAAGGTTAGAGAGTGGAGGTATGTCTGACCTCCACCTCAGTGGAATCAACTTTGTGTTGATGCTGGTGATTCTCTCTCCTCCTTATGAATTTAGATGGCTTCTGACACCGGTAGGTTACACACCCAAGAAAATGAAGATAAATATTTTTTAAAGCAATTAATTAAGCCAAATACTGAGGAGTTATTATTGATGTCTCCCTTCCTCTTATTCCTCACATCCAAGTTCTGCCAACTGTACTATCAGAATATCTCAAGTCTGTCCCACTTCTCTCCATCTCCAGTCCTGCTACCCTAGACCAAGCCATAGGCATCTTTTACCTGAACTATTGGAATACCTTCCCTGCTATTCTTCCTGCTTCCACACTTACCCTTTCCTAGTTTATGTTCCACACAGTAGCCAGAAGTTTCTTTTAAAATTAAAAATTGGATCATGTCACTCCCCTTCTTCAAACTGTACCAAAATTTTACTTTCTTTTTTACCATATTTGGTGTAGGAGATAGCTTCCAATTTTAGAAATACTCCTGAAAAAACAGTGGAAATGGAGCTAATATTTATTGAGGGCTTATGTAAAGCAGACTTTACATATATTATACCATTTACTCTTTATAACAGTCCTATAATGTGGGGACAATTACTGTCCCCATTTTAAAGATGAAGAGACTCGAGGCCAACGAGGCTGCAGTACATGCCAATGGGACTTATCTGCTCAGAATCCCACTTTTCTTTGCTATTTTGAACAGCCAACCTTTTGGTTAGCAGCCCAGCTCTTAACCACTGTGCCATGAGGGCTCCTTTTTTTTTTTTATTTTGGTTTTTTGGAAGCTCTATCCAAAAGGAGCCTTGGTGGTGCTGTGGTTAAGTGCTTGGCTGCTAATTGAAAGGTGGGTGGTTTGAACCCACCAGCTACTCTGTGGGAGAAAGATGTGGCTGTCTGCTTCCGTAAAGATTACAGTCTTGGAAACCCTATGGGGCAGTTCTACTCTGTCCTGTAGGGTTGCTATGAGTCAGAATTGACTCACCGGCAAAAGATTTGGTTTGGTTCAAGCTCCATCAGCTTGGTTATTGTAGAAGTGCCATCATCCATGATTATCCTGCCTCTTGGCCACAGCTGATTGGTTCAAAGGCAGGCATCGGACCTGAAGTGGGCCAATGAGTCTCTTCCCTGGAATTTTAAGGTTTGAGACCAGAAAGAGGTCAGTCTTTTTTTTTTCACTCTGTGGTAAAACTCAGAGCAAGTTAGTAGCTGTGTGTCTTTCCCTTTGGGAGAAGAATCTAACTGTGGTAAATGAAAACAAAGCTGACATGGAGAAAGGAGCGGAAATAAAAGCTAGAGAGAAAATCCAGTTGGTGCTCATGTTCCTGAATCCATTTGTTCCTGAGGCCACAGTTTTGTAGTTTAAACCAATTTCTGATTACATGAGGTTATACATTCCTTGTTTTGACTAAGCTAGTTTGAATTATATTTTGGTCACTTGCACCAAAAAAGGGGAAAAAAGTCCTAATATGAAAGTGAAATGCCCTGTGCAAGGTCAAACAGCTAACTGGGACTTCTGACTCCAAATCTTTCCACTGCACAAGGCAGAATAGGCTAGGTTGTGCTGCATTAACAAACAAGCCCGACATCTTAGTGGACTAAAACAACAAAGATGTATTTCTTGCTGATGATCCGTGTCCACTATGTGCACACTGCAATCACTCAGGAGCTCAGACTGATGGCTCAGCCACTATCATTGTGTCAGAGGGAAAGAAGAGTTCTGGAGCAGTGATTGGCAAGCTTTTCTGTAAAGAGACGGCTACCAAATATTTTAGGTTTGTGACTAACTATACAATCTCTGTTGCAACTGTTGTTAGGTGCCGTCGAATCAGTTCCAACTCATAGCGACCCTGTGTACAACAGAACGAAACACTGCCTGGTCCTGTGCCACCCTCACAATTGTTGCTATGAGCCCATTGTTGCAGCCACTGTGTCAATCCATCTTGCTGAGGGTCTTCTTCTTTTTCACTGACCCTCTACCTTACCAATCATGATGTCCTTCTTCAGGGACTAGAGAAGTGTGTAGTGTGAAAGCAGCCACAGACAATCTATAACAAATGAGCGTGACTGTGTTCCAATAAAATTTTATTTATAAAAACAGGCCATAAGACAGATTTGGCCTGTGGGCCATAGTTTCATAACTCCTATTCTGCAGGGTCTTGCATCAGCAATTAATAGCTGGAATTAACATATTTCTGCTCATTACTTATTGGCCAGAGCTAATCACATGACTCATCAATGACATGGGCCCAGGAAGGGCAATTCTACCATGCGCCCAGGAGGCAAAGTGCCAGAAGTGTTTGATGAGCAATACTAATGACCACTCTACTGTACGACAGAGATGTCTCAGCATGCCCGACATGGACTGTCTTCTTCAATCCAGCAGTTCTCTTTAGCCTCCCTCCAACCCTTCTCTCTACTACCCACCTCTACTCCTTTACTCAGATTTCTTCCCTTTCTTGGCATCCCCTTTATATCCCTGCCATCTCTCCAAACCCTCTGCTCCAGCAACTCTGGCTCCCTCCCCAGAAGTCTGCTCATCCTACTGCTCTCACCTCTGAGTTCCTACAATGGATACTGTTTGTACGTCTCCATACGCCTGAGCATGCTTAGCGTATGCCATCGTGGCAGATAATCCTGGTCACTTTCCCAATGTCCATTCTCTTGGGCTGTCTTAGAAACAGCATCCCAACTTTGTTCATGGTAGCAGTACACCCAGTACAAAACACTCACCTCTGCAGACTCCCTTGCAGCCACATAAACCTGTCTTCACCTATAGGTGTAAGCAAAAACCACTGGGAGCAATTTCTGGAAAAGTTAGTATTTTCCTGATAAAAAGGGCCATGCTCAGAGACACTCAGACAGCACATACTCATCCCCTTCTTCCTCTCTGGAGCATAGCCTTCATGACTGGAGGCATAGAAGTCACTTTCCAACCATGAGAACAAAAGTCACACTCTAAGGATTGTCAGACAGGTGAGGAGAAGTGTCCATGAAGTAGCTGCAAGGGAGGCCTAGAAGTAGATTATTTGGCTTTTCAGCTTCTATAGAGGGAGCAATATACGTCTACTCAATGTACATGGCAAGACAGAGGGACAGAGGGATCAGGTGGTAGGGAGGCAAGTGGACCACCAGGGTCCGAGGGACAAAGGAGACAAAAGAGGTTGGGGACAATGTGTGAGGCAGTAGTACAAAGAAAGCCCTAATACAGAGGCAAATTCACATCCTGGCAGGAGCTCCTGGGTTTCAAAGGCTAGAGAGTGAGAACGATCTGAGTTGTAGGGCTATGAAAGGTTCAGTGAGGATGCCATATTTGAAATAGTCCTTGAATGATGAGTAGGATTGTGATAGGAACAGAGGTGGGAGGGCATCCAGGTAGAGTATAAAGCACAAGCAAAGGCATGAAGTCAGGACAGCTGGGGAAGTGTTTGGGGGAACATCAGATGGTGCGGTTTGCCTAAATCTCAGAATGCAAGGAGGGGAGAAGGGGAAGGGGAGGGAGAAAGAGGAGGATGGGACTAGACTGTAGTGCTGATGGCCAACCCAGGTGGCCCAGAAGGCAGGCTCAACAGATCTTTTCCCTGGCTGGAAGATTTGCAAGCAGCGTGCACTCCCGAGAGGTAACCTTCCCCAGCTGGTTACTCAATTAAACATCTGGTGATAGCTGTGGAGAGACTCATGAGCCAGACCAGGAGATGGGCCTTTGAAGATCATCACTCCCAGCAGACAAGACACTGAAAGGTGGTGGTGAAAGTTCCCAGATAACCTGGCTTCTAGGAGCCCTGGTGTTACAACAGTTAAACGCTTGGCTGCTAAACTAAAGGTTGGCAGTTTGAACTCTCCCACTGGCTCCGGGGGAGAAAGACCTGGCGATCTGCTCTCATAAAGATTACAATCTAAAAAACTCTATGGGGCATTCTACTCTGTCACATGGGGTTGCGATGAGTCAAAATCAACTCGATGGCACCTAACAACAGCCTGGCTTCTACTTTACATTCTGCCCTAAAATTGATGGGAAATCTTGAGCTTGTCACTTTCTCCTTCTGTACCTCAGTCTCCCCGTCTGTAAAATAATGGGATGGGAGCTGACAGATTGGAGGAGACAATCTCCAAAGACCTTAATGTGTTGTGTGACCTTGGGAACTTTGCTTCCCCGCTCTGGGCCTCAGATTTTTCAACTGTAAAATGGGAGTTGGGGATGGATGGGGAGGTGGGGAACAAACGAGACTACCTCTAGGTGGATTTTCCAGGGCAAAACCTCATGAGGCCGTCATGTCAGAGGTAAGAGGATGCCTCCCCTCTCAGCAGGAACACGTCCTTTTCCCTAGCTTTTTGGCTGAGCCCCCTCCTGGCCTCTAATGAGAGGATGGTGGACCTTATAACCCGGGACTTCTGACTCGGAAGGGACAGATCTCACCCAAAACAAATGAACCACAGAGACAAAAACCATCTGTGGTGCAGCAGAGGCTCTGCAGAAGTCCCTTAACAGCCTGCCTCTTGCCAAGATCCAAGCCTCCACCCCCAGCCCTCTTGGCAGCCCTTTTCCACCCAGATTTGATTAAATGTTACAATCCCATCATGCACTTGGGCCTACTGCTTGGAGGTTACTGCTACTCTTATGAGTTCTTTATATGACTCTACTTGGGCTCCCAGCCACCAAATTCTTCCTGCTCATGTATTACTTAGATTAAGGATGTTGGCGTTTAGAAGCAAACTCCAGCGTTTATCTCAGAAGGCAGCCTTGTGACTGCCACGGCTGTTGTTTTAATGCAGTGTTCCTCTTCAGGGATTGTTCTTTGTCATGTGGGACGTTATATAGGCTCTCATGTATCTATAATTCTGCATATTTTTACAATCAGCTGGCTAGAAGTACATTCCACCATAAGCCTCTTGCATGCCAATCTATCCAAACGATGAGGCAGCAATTCCAGCCACTTTTGTTCCCTGGCTGTTCTTTAGATGATCCCATCTTGCCTGTCAGCTGAGTCAGAGCACATCGAGTGCCCCCTATTGTCCAGGATGCTGAGTTGCCCTCACATTTGTCTGACGTTTGACACTTACTGGTATGATACTCTTCTCATACTTCTACGGTTGCCATTTTATAGATCAAGAAAATAGGTCTCAGAGAGGAAATGTTAGCCATAATGCAAAGCACAAAATGTTAATTTTCACCAAGGAGACAGATTTCTTAATTTTGAGCCTAAAGCTTTTTCCTTTATTATATCATAACTGCCTATTATTTATAAAAAGGAAACCAAAAATAAAAATAAAAAGGAAACCAACTTTAAGATGGATGCCCTACCCAAGATGGTCCATACAAGATGTATCTGTTAGGTCAAGGTCAGCTGCAGTAATAAAGAGACCCAATAAAACCGTGGCTTAAGGAACAAAGGAGTTTATTTTTCTCTCTGTTGTACATAGTTGCACATAGACCCAGGTTCCTTCTAAGTTGTTGCTCTGCCATCCTCAGAGTCCAGTCATCATTTTCATGGCTGAAGCTGGGTTTGCAGCCACATCTGGCTTGCAGTTGGTGGGAAGGAAAAAGAAAAGGAGGAGACATGTTCATGCTCTTAAAGCCTGAGCTCCTAAATGCCACTGCAGAGAATTCAGTCACATGGCCATGCTTAACTACAAGAAGGATTGGGAAACGTAATCTAGCTCTGTGCCCAGGAAGGAAGGGAGATGGATTTTGTTAGGTAACTAGCAGAATCTCTCACAAAGCTTTGAAAATCTCTGATTATCCTTTGTACTCTCCTTGCCCTCTTCGCAAGAGAACAACTCTCTCACTCACTAGCTTCTCTTTATGTTTGAAAAATAGCCATTTCAGGGTCTTTCTTTGGGTTTTGGAAGCCCTTTGTTCTTTTAGCGATCGTTATTTAAATCTTTTGTTCATTCTTTCAATAACCATCCACTGGGGACCTGCCATGCTTTGTGCTGAGCACCTAACAACATCATCTTTAATCCTCCAAGAAACCTCATTAAGAGAGTATCATTATCCTCCTTTTATAAATGAGGAGATTGAGACTCTAGAAAATTGAGTACCTGATCCAAGATAGAGTTAGAACTGAACCTGGTTCTGTCCGACTCCAAAGCCCAAACTCTTTCCACCACATCATAATCCTAGATTGATGCATTTTCTTTGCCACTACAGATTTTCTTCTTATACAGTAACACCTTCTGAAGATTGGGTGCGGGTCCAAGAGTGGGAGGAAGGCAAGAAATGAAAAGATACCTGGTGAGTATATACCTGGTGGGTGAGTGGTCCTTGAAGGGGAGGTAGGCCTCTTCATGCATTGCCATAGGAAAGGGTGGTGTGGGGCCCCAGGGCAGTGACATGGTGGGAGCATCTTTTCTTTCAGGATTATGATGTGTTGCCATTCAGAAACTTTTCAGGGCTGTGACCCAGACTCTTCAAATTAAAAAAAAAAAAATTCTTAACAAAACCAAAGCACATTTTGGTGCCAGATATTGTTTTACAGAAAAGACTAATCTAATAAGAAAATTTTTTTTTCAAAATCCTTGGAAAAACACACTTCTCTTATAACCTATGGGCCAACATGACTTTCAGCCCATGTCAACTGTGTTTTTTGAACAATCTTACAATTAGCTTCTGAGCTGTCAGTACTGGGCCAACAGGCAGAGTCCCCTGGAGAGACTTTAAGCGTTATCCCAAAAGAAACTCAGGGCTGCGCTTTGTTCTCATTCCATATACATCATTCCTTTCTCCCATCCTTGGGCTCATTCACTCCCAAGTCACTGTCATACCACTGGACTGCTCCGAGACCTCAACATTTTTCCTTCTAGTGAATAGAAATCTTTCGGAAGCATTTATCTACTGGCCCTGGTGCTCCCTCTGGCATCACCTAACCTAAAGCAAGCCTAATTCCTCTCCCACGCAACAGCTTTTTAGGCTTCTCTTCTTTGGCGTGGACATCCCAGGTCCTTCAATCTTTTCCTGGACAACAGCTCTGAGTTTCTTTGTCCCACAAGCTGCTCCACTTTGTTCCTCTCTCTTATGTTGGTCAGCAATATTTTGGTAGCTGGTGACAAAAATCCGATTCAAATTAACTTAAGACTAAATAACAAATAAGAGAAGAACGGTTGAGAATGTATTGGCTCACAAAACTGAAAAGTCCAGGAGAGGGACCTCTGCCTTCAGGGAAGCTTTATCCAGAAGCTCAACAATGTAATCAGGACTGTTTCCTTTTGTCCACCTCTTTACACTGTCTTCTTCTGTGTTGGCTTCATTCTCAAGCCTAACCTTTTGTGATGGTTAAGGTTATATGTCAACTTGGCTAGGCCATGATTCTCAGTGGTTTGGAAGATATTATGTAACCATCCTCCATTTTGTGATCTGATGTGAACAGCCAATCAGTTGAAAGGCCAATCAGTTGAAAGCCAATCAGTTTCCTGGGGGGTGTGGCCTGAACCCAATATATGTGGACTTTCTGGGAAAGCTCTCTCTGGATCTTGCATATGACTTGTCATCCTCTGACCTTTGGTTCTTAGAACATGACCTTTGGTTCTTAGAACTGTTACCTGACCTGCAGATCTTGGGATTCTCCAGCTACCACAACCCCGCGACCCAGCAGCCTTCAACCTGACCTGCCCATTTTGGGTTCATTAGCCCCTGCAACCACATGAGCCAGGAGAAGCTTCTAGCCTGATGCCTGACCCACAGATTTGGGACTTGCCAGCCTCCACAACTTCGTGAGCTATTTCCTTAAGATAAATCTCTCTCTGTGTGTCTCTCGCTATGTATATGTGTGTGTGTGTGTATGTGTGTGTGTGTGTGTGTGTGTGTATGTACATAAGACAGAAACCCTGGTGGCGGAGTGGTTAAGAGTTTGGCTACTAACCAAAAGGTCGACAGTTTGACCCTATGGGGCAGTTCTACTCTGTCCTATAGGGTCACTATGAGTCGGAATCGACTCGACAGCAATGGGTTTGGTTTGGTTTGGATATATAAAATATGTATATTTATATATATACAATTCACTGGTTTTGCTCCTCTAGATAACTCAGCCTAAGACAGCTTTCAGTGCAGTGGGTCATCGTAACTCTAGGCCAACCTTCACACAGTTTTGTAGTCCTCAGCGGAATGGCTGCATCTCTTTCCCGATGATTGCAGCAAAAGTCCCAGGCCTGGGTTTGATTGGTAGGCCTGGGTTGCTTGTCTTTCCTTAGAGCCAGAGAATGAGAAGGGTCCCTCAAAACTTCATAGGTTGAGAGTGGGGAAGGAAGACTCTCCAAAGGAAAATCCCATTGCTATTATCAGAAAAAGGGGAGTGAATGTTGGGCAGAAAAAACTATGAAAACAGACATCTGCTCCGTCACCCTTACCCTCTCAGCTGCATGGGTTTTGCTGTCTTATCTTTCTAACCCCCAGAGTGCTTAGCACAGTAGGAGCTAAAATTTGCTTGCTGAATGGATAAGCCACATTCAGAAAAGAAGGCCAGATCTATGCAAAAAAAATAAAAACAAAACAAAAATTGCCCCAATGGGAGGCAATTTACTCAACAAATATTTATTGAGTTCTTACTATGTGCCCAGACACTGCTCTAAATGAATGAGCAAAACAAGCAAAACTCTTGCCCCCAAGAACCTTACCTTCTAGTTGGGGGGGAGGGGGAGGGGGGAGGTGAGACAATAGAGAATAAGAAAATGAACCAATAAATATATAAAATGATAGGTGGTAATAAATGCTATAAAAGGTCCCTGAGTGTTGCAAATGGTTTGCATTCACCTGCTAATCAAAAGATTGGTGGTTCAAACCCACCCAGCAGCACCACAGAAAAAAGACCTGGAGATCTGCTTCCATAAAGATTGCAGGCAAGAGAACCCTATGGAGCAGTTCTACTCTGTAACACATGGGGTTGCCATGAGTCATAATTGACTCATGGCAACAAGTTTGGTTTGGAATAAATGCTATGAAGAAAACAAATGCAATGGCTCTGAGGCAGCGATGGGATTGATAAGAACAGTGAGGAGGCTGGCGGGGCTGGGACACAGAGCCACCAGAGAGCAGCAGGTTGAAGTCTCGAGATAGCTGGGGCCAGATCTCACAGGGCCTTGAGGGCCGCCATAAGAGATTTGGATTTTACTATAAGGAGATGGGAAGCTGTGGAAAGGCTTTGAATAGCATAATATTACTTTTTTGTTCTTTCTTTTTCTTTTTATTTTTTTTGAGAAATTTCAAACATAAAAGTAGGGAAAGTAGGATAATGAATACTCACACATATGACCTGGATTTAACAATTATTAACATCTTTCTATGTTTGTTTCATCTTTCATTTATTTATTTTGCTGAGTTTTCAAGGCAAACTTCATCATACTTCAATATGCGTCTCTAGAAAATGAGAACATTTTCTATATAACCATGATACCATAATTACACCTAAGAAAATTAATGATTCTTTAATATCTATATTCAAATTTCTCCAATTGTCCTAAAATGCTGATTTATGGTTTGTTTGTTCACATCAGGATCACACATTGCATTTTTTACTTATATCTCCTAAATATCTTTTAATTTAGAATAGTCCTTTACCCATCCGCCCCCCCCTTTTTTTTTTCACACCATTAAAGAGGTTAGGGCAGTTGTCCTGTGGAATATCCCACGTTCTATTTGTGACTTACATTTTTAAAGAATCCCAATCGCTGCTGTGTGGAGAATAGACTGTAAAAGAATAAGGATGGAAGCAAAGAGACCAGGTAGGGAGACATTGCAATAAGAAGAGACTCTAAGCCAGCAAGGACAAAAAGGGCAAGAATGGGGAAAAAGTAGGGGGAAAGAGTTGTCAACATGTTTTTGTTTTTGTCCCATGCCATCGAGTCAATTCTGACTCATGGTGACCAGATGTTATAGAGGAGAACTGCTCCACAGGATTTTCTTGGCCATAATCTTTAAGGAAGCAGATTACCAGGCCTTTTCTTCCACGATGCCACCGGGTGGGTTCAAACTGTCAACCTTTCAGTTACTAGCCAAACACAGGCCACTTGTGCCACCCAGAGACCTTCAACATGTCTTGTTATTGTCATGTGCTGTCAAGTCAATTTTGACTCATAGTGACCCCACGTGACAGAACAGAACTGCCCCATAGGGGCAGATTGTGTTTTGAGCCAATCTCTTGTGAGATGTAAAAGAGAGAAGCAAGCAGTGAGACAGGGGGACGTCATATCACCAAGAAACAAGAACCAGGAGAATAGTATGACCTTTGGATCCGACTCAACCAGGGAAGACTGATGACAAGGACCTTTCCCCAGAGCTGACAGAGAAAGCCTTCCCCTGGAGCTGGTGCCCTGAATTTGGACTTCTAGCTTTCTAGACTGTGAGAGAGAATAAATTTGTTTGTTAAAGCCAACCAGTTGTGGTATTTCTGTTATAGCAGCACTAGATAAGTAAAACACCGACATTTAGGGATTCCTTCAAAAAAACAGTCTCCCTGCTCTCCCGCTTCAGTGAAGACCACCAACTGACAATCCTCTCCATGAATACAGAACTTCCAGATAGTGTTTTAGTGTCTCATTCTTTGGTAGTAATAGACAATAAAAGATTATCAAGAAGTTGAAGAAAGCTTCCAATATTAAAGACCGAGACCAAATCAAACAGAAAATAGGAACTTGGAAGAAACAAGGACAATGTATGGAGCAGAATAAAAATTCACAAGTCCTACCCATATTTAATATTCTTAGAAGAATAAGAAGACATACTGTGAACATGTAAAAAGAATGCAATGCTATAAAAAAGAACAAAGAATGAGACAGAGCTTTGGGAAATAAAAAATATGGTAGCTAGAATAAAAATAATTTAAATAGAAGAGGTAGAAGATATAGTCTAGGAAATTCCTCCAAAAGTAAATAAGAAAGATAGAATCAGAAAATAGAAAAGTTTTCTTTGTTTGTTTATTTATTTTTTTAATTAAGAGATTAATCCAAGAGGTCCAAAAGCCAATAAATTGCAGTTTCAGAAAGAAAGAACAGAGAAAATGGAGGGGAGGAAATTAAGAAAGAAACATTACAAAGAAACTTCTCAGTACTGAAGGATATGAATGTCCAAACTGAAAAGGTCCCTAGAGTGCCTAGCACGATAATTAGAAATTGGATCTTGCCAAGACACATAAAGTTGAAATTTTAGAATGTTAGGAATAAAGAGATAATAAAAACTTTTAGAGAAGAAAAAACAGATTGCATACAAAGAATTAAGAATCAAATCAGCCTTCTAACAATAACATATACACTTCAAAATGTTGAGAAAAAAAATTATCTACAGTCTAGAATTTTACACCCAGAAAAACTATCATTCAACCATGATGGTAGATTAAAGACATTTTCAGATACACCAAATCTGAAAACTTTACCTCCCGTGTACCCTTTCTCAGGAAACTACTAGAGCGTGTGCTACAGCAAAATAAAAGAGTAAATCAGAGAAGAAATGGGATCCAGGAAAAAGGCATCCAACACAGAAAAGAGATCAAGTGGATTTCCAGGACAATGGAGAAAGGGAGTTCAAGGATAAGAGCTGAGCCCAGGTCCAGGGAGTACCCAGTCCACATTGGAGCTGGAGGGCCCAAGGAGAGGCTCCAAGAAAACAATGACCTGATAGACTGTCTGTTTAACCATGTGGAAAATTGTCTGAGAAAGGCTGTTGAAGGTTGGAAAAACTACGCAAATTAAAGAAAGAATGAGCTAGTTATCAACTCCAGGGAAAAACAAAAACTGTATGAGAAAAGAAATGTCACATTACATACTGCTCAACTCAGCAGACAACAGTATTTACCCAGTTATAATAACAGGGTCTCTATGAGTTGGAATAGACTCGACGGCAATGGGGTTTTTTTTATAGCAATGTAAACACTGCCTATTGATTTAAATGGTAATTATAACTTTATTAGAATGACTTGGGACGGCAAGTAACTGCAGAGAGGGGAGCTGTTTAAGAAAGGTAAATTCTTATGTACCACAATAGAAAATTATTGGTTAATATCTAAAATTTACAAATTAGGAAACAGAAGTTTAAACAATTATTTAGAAGAAGTGTCAACAAACTACATCCCACAGGCCAAATCCATTTTTGTAAATAACTTTGTTTTTGTAAATAAAGTTTTATTGGAACACAGCCACACCTATTCATCTACATATTATCTATGGCTGCTTCCTAGCTACAAGGGCAGAGTTGAGTAGTTGCAAGTCACAAAGGTGAAAATATTTACTATCTATCCATTTACAGAAAAGGTTTGATGACCCCTGACTTAGAATAATGGAAGCAAATACTTAAAGACGTTGTGAAAAAGGTTGAAAGTGATTGCTTCTGGGCTGCTGTCTTTTGTTATGAGCTTTTGAATGTTAGTTGACATTTTAAACTGTGTGCATTACTATCTTGATTAAAAATAAGAAATTATTGTTGTCCTGGAGTTGTCCTGATTCTCCTGGATAGAGAGAAGGAGCCATTAAGCTGACATAGAGTTCATGCTGAGCCTTGCCCTGCTGTGTTCTGTTCTTTGCCAGTTGTCCACCATCCCATCTAAATGGGGCTGAGTGAGCCAGAGGTGTTTGGCCAGGATCCTGCAGAAACTGGACAAAGATCATAGATAACCAGAATTGAGAGAGACCACCTGTGGGCCAGCCTCCCGCCTCAAGCCATCATTTGGTGTTGTCAATATCATCAATGAGTGACAATATAATCGTTGTTGTTGTTAGGTGCCATCAAGTCCGCCTGACACCCCGAGACCCCATGCACAATGGAAAGAAACGCTGTTCTGTCCTGCGCCATCCCCATGATCTGCTGCAGATTGAACCATTGTGATCCGTAAGGTTTTCGCTGGCTGATTTTCAGAATAGATTGCCAAACCTTTCTTCCTAGTCTATCTTAGTCTGAAAGCTCCGCTGAAACTTTTCCCGCATAGTAGCAATGCACAAGCCTCCACTGACAGATGGGTGGGGGCTGCGCTTGAGGTGGATTGGCTAGAATCGAACCAGGGTCTCCCACATGGAAGGTGAGAGTGCTGCAACTGAACGGCCATTGTCCCCGTGCAATACAATACGCAGTGCTTCAAGCAGATACGATCTGTACTGTTAGATTGCCTGGTTCCATAATCTAGGCTCTCCCTCTAACTGGCTATGATCTCGGCAAGATATTTAATTTCTATGTGCCTCGGTGTCATCAATAAATGGAGTATAGGGCTGTCATCATCTCAGACTCACAGCGACCCTGTAAGACAGAGTAGAACTGCCCCATAGGGTTTCCAAGGCTGTAATCTTCACGGAAGCAGATTGCCACATCTTTCCCCTGCGGAATGGCTAGTGGGTTGAAACCTCAGACCTTTCGGTTAGCAGCTGAACACTTAACCACTGGGCCACCAGGGCGCCTACAGGGTCGCTATGAGTCTGAATCAACTTGATGGCAATGGATATGGTGGGATTTTATAGGGCTCTAGTGAGCTTCATTCAACTAATACACGTGAAGACACTTAGCACAGTGGCAGGCACATAAGAGGCCAGTGAATGCGAGCTATTATTATTCCCATTTTCATAGGTGACACAAATGAGGTCCAGAGAGGGAAAGTGGCATGCACAATGTCACACAGCAGATTAGAGGCAGAGCTAGGTCTAGTACCTGGGACTCTTCAGTGCACTATTTCCTCCTTGCGCCACTCCACGTTGCTTATATATGCAAAAAGCATGTCTGGAAAGAGACACACAAAATGAACGACTGTGGCTACTGTGAGCAGGTGGAGCCTGAGAGGACGGGACAGGCTGAAAGGGAGACTTCATTTTCACTGGGCTTATACATGTTCCAGCCATCTGACTGTATTATTAACACAAATGAAGGAAATAAGTAAATGGATTAATTAAGTAAATGCAGTTAATAACGCCCTTCTCATGGTAGGTTACTGAGAACAAATAAGATCAAGAAAATGAAAGTCTTTTCTACACTAAAGTGATATCCAGATATAAAGGATTATTGCTAGCAATCATGGTGCTTTTTAGTAAAAGCAAACTTTGCTATGGGTTTGTGGAACGCATTGTTGGAAGGGGCTTAAATTACAGGATGTTCACCAGCCGGGGTCTCCTCTCTGATTGAGACAGAGTAGGTTTCCTTGGCTCCAGGTGAAGCCATCTTGGTGTGCAATGGAAATTTCTACCTTGGCACCTGGGAAATGAAAGCCCCTCTTCTTCCCTAAACTTTCTCTCCCAAGCCCAGCGCTTGGGACTGTTCTGGAAAAACATGCTTAAGGCTGCAGAACGTGGGGTTTTACTGGGGATGACAGTGAGGGCCACAGTTTGTTTTTCAAGGGAGGGAACCAAGTCCCAGAAATAGCTGAGCCCGTGATGGCAGGCGACTGGCAAAGAGCAGGAGGCGCCAGGGCAACGCTCCCAGGCCATGTTGACTTTGGACGGGCCGCCTGAGCATTGTAAACAATTGCAGAAATGATTTTCTACCCTGGCA
>NW_004443966.1:13408246-13409954 GCF_000243295.1 Trichechus manatus latirostris | reverse complement strand
GTTTTTCGTTTGTTTGTTTTTTAGGGAAACCAAAAGAGATGGTGCTACACCCAGAACTAGCAACAGCAGGAGAGCCGTTACCCTCTTCAGGCCTGAAGAGTTCTCCTCTAAAGACGTACTGAAGAACTTTAAATCACACAAGAAATAAAATTCCTATCATTCATTACATTGTCAGGAAATAGATCACTCTGTTTGAAGATAGGATAAAAACAATCAAAAGAAGAATCCAAATTAAGAACTTACCTAGGAGAAAATTGAGACATCAGATGACTGGTAACCAAAAACCAAACCAAACCCACTGTCGTCGAGTCAATTTCAACTCATAGTGACCCTAGAGGACAGAGCAGAACTGCCCCATAGGGTTTCCTAGGCTGTAATCTTTAAGGAAGCAGATTGCCCCATATTACTCCCTTGGAGTGGGTAGCTGGTGGATTCAAACTGCTGACCTTTTGGTTAGTAGCCAAGTACTTTAACCACTGTGCCACCAGGGCTCAGATGACTGGTAGTAAGAACTAAATCTATCTGAACACATAATTAAGCCTATATTACTGTAATCATTACATATACCAGGAAAAGAAAACAATTGTGATAATTATCGTGAAAAATGAAAACCTACGAAATGTTTTCTTTTTTCATTATTGTTGTTGTTAATAGCTAAGGGGTGGGGAACTCATAATTGTCATTAAGAAAGCAGACAGGAAGGAATAGAAAGAAAAGGAGATTGTTTAAATATACCAATTTCCTTACTTTTCTTAGAAAGTAGTAACAGATAATAAATTGAGAAACATTTGTTAAACATATAATCTAAAATTATAAAGGTAACCCTCGGTAGAACTGAAAGCAGTCCGAATACCTTCTAAATTGCTAGAAAGCAACAAACAAAAGTAAACCACACAGAGGAATAAAAGCCGTGAACACAGAATAGGACAGAAGTAGACTAAGCCTGTCTGTTATAGGCATGAATGAAACTGACATAAACTCACGTTTTAAAAGAAAATGAAAGCTCGTTATTATATGTTATCAACAAGAGATGTACTTAAAAGAACCCAGAAACGTTGAAATGAATACAAGTATTGCAGGCAAAAGCGAAGAGTAGGTAAGGGTTGTGTTAATGATAACGGACTGAGTTCAAGCTAATAAACAGTCTAATAAATCATAGCATTGAGATATGTAAAATACAACTATAAAAATAATAAAAATCAATTTACAGAATTCTGGGATAAATACAGAAATAAAATTGCAATAGGAGATTTAACTCACATCTCTCAGACCTTAGCAAATCAGGTAGGCAAAAAATAAGGCATGGTTCTCAGGTTGTGAATGTTACATTTAAAAAGATTGATGATATTAATAGATACTAGCTAGTTAGCTAGCTATCTAGACAAGTAGACAGATAAACAGTATATATGAATACATACTGAATATAGAGACTGTATCTTATTGTCAAGCTCCCATGAGACATTTACAAATTTTGATAGTACAGTAAGCCTCAAAGAAAATGATTTACCAAAATTATAAAGTCAGTCACATTCTTTGACTACAGTGCACAAAAAATGACAATGAATAATCAAAGTAGAAACAAAAAAGTTAGAAAATAATTTCGTAATTGACTTCTGAGTCAAACAGGGAATCAAAATAGTAATTGCAGAATATTTAGAAAACCAAGAAAATACCACATATAAAAATCTATGACCTTGAAAACATGCTC
>NW_004443966.1:13404321-13406542 GCF_000243295.1 Trichechus manatus latirostris | reverse complement strand
CTTTGGACATGTTATCAGGAGGGACCAGTCCCTGGAAAAGGACATCATGCTTGGTAAGGTAGAGGGTCAGTGAAAAAGAAGAAGACCCTTGACGAGATGGATTGACACAATGGCTTGAAACAATGGGCTGAAACATAACAATAACTGTGAGGATGGCACAGGACCTGGCAGTGTTTCATTCTGTTGTACATGGGGTCACTATGAGTCAGAACCAACTTGATGACACCCGACAACAACAATAAAGCTGAACATAAGGACACTTTATGACCCAGAAATTCTTAGGTACAGACCAGTTGCTGTCAAGTTGATTCTGACTCAAGGTGACCCTCTGTATTTCAGAATAGAACTGTGCTCCACAGGTTTTTCAGTGGCTGTGACCCATCAGAAATGTTTAATGTTCACCAAAAAGACATAAGAATGTACACAAAAGCACTATTCATAGTAACTCCAAACTGAAAACTAGGCATATGTCCATTAATAGTAATACCAAAACCTGTAAAACCAAACCCATTGCTGTCGAATTGATTCCAACTCATACGACCCTATAGAATAGAGTACAACTGCCCCATAGGGTTTCCAAGGAGTGCCTGGTGGATTTGAACTGCCAACCTTTTGGTTAGCAGCCAAGCTAATAGTAATACAGTATGGGTAAATACATCATGGTGTATTTACACGACAAATTTCTATGCAGCAAGGAAAATTAACAAACTACAACTACATGCAATAACATGGATTGCTTTCACAAATAATTGCTAGCAAAAGGACCATGTTCATACTGAATTACTACCTTTATATACTGTTTTGAAGTAGACAAAACTAATCTACAATGTTAGAGGTCAGGATAAAAGGAAGACTCCCGTTGCCATCAAGTTGATCCAACTCATAGTGACCCCAAAAGACAGAGTAGAACTGCCCCATAGCGTTTCCAAGGAGTGGCTGGTGGATTCAAACTACTGACCTCTTGGTTAGCAGCCAAGTTCTTAACCACTGCACAACCAGGCTCAAAAGTAAGACTAGGTGGTATTATTGTCCAGAGGAGAGTGTGAGGCAGGCTTTTGCTGTGTTGGTAAGCTTCTGTTTAATGATCTGAGTGCTGGTTATACATCTGTACTAAGTTTGTGAAGTTCATCAAGATATACTCTAATTTCTGTACATATGTCATATTTCAACTAAACATTTAAAATTTATTCAAAATAAGAGCAGAAAGGCAAGAAAAAAACATGAAACCAGAAAATAAACTGAAAGCAAAGAATAAAATTGTTAGCTTTAAAGTTTTTTAAAAAACCAGTAATTACATTAAATGTAAATGAATTAAATGCTCCAAATAAAGGACAAAGATTATCATAAGAAAACAAGACAACAAAATCCTACTACATGCTTGCAAGAGATAAATATAAAAGAGAAGATTATAGAAATGTTGAAAGTAAAAGGACAGAAAAGATGTACTGTGTTTTTATTGTACTGACAAAGCGGTCCTTACGGCAAAAAGCATTATTAAAAAGAGGAACATTGCATAATGATAAAAGATTTGATTCAATGTAAATATAAAATAACTCTAAGTTTATTTGCACTAATAATACATAAATAATAATACATAATACACTAATAATAATAATACACTAATAATACATAAAGCAAAAGTAGAATTAAAAAGGAGAAAAGACATAAACACAATCCAATTGGGATATTTTAAAATATCTCTCAGTAACCGATAGAACAAACTGTCAAAAAGTTAGAAGAATATAGAAAATTTGAACATGATTATCACATTCTAAGCATCTATAAAACACTGCACCCAAGAATACAGAATACATATACTTTCACGAACAGAATATTTACTAAAATTTACTATATACTGAGCAATAAATCAAGTCTCAGCAACTTTCAAAGAATTAGTCATTAAAGGCTTGATTCTGACTCAAGGGGATACTATGTGGTTTAAAGTCAGGAAAGGTGTGCATCAGGGTTGTATCCTTTCACCATCCTTATTCAATCTGTATGCTGAACAAATAATCCAAGAAGCTGGACTATATAAATAAGAACGGGGCATCAGGACTGGAGGAAGAGTCATTAACAACCTGCGTTATGCAGATGACACAATCTTGCTTGCTGAAAGTGAAGAGAACTTGAAGCACTTACTGATGAAGATCAAAGACCACAGCCTTCAGTATGGATTACACCTCAACATAAAGAAAACAAAGATCCTCACAACTGGACCAAT
>NW_004443966.1:13397108-13404068 GCF_000243295.1 Trichechus manatus latirostris | reverse complement strand
GTGGTGTTGGCGAAGAATATTGAACATGCCCTGGACCACCGAAAGAATGAACAAATCTGTCTTGGAAGAAGTACACCAGAATGTTTCTTAGCAGTGAGGTTGGCAAGATTTCATCACACTTACTTTGGACATGTGATCAGGAAGGACCAGTCCCTGGAGAAGGACATGATGCTTTGTAAAAGTAGAGGGTCAGCAAAAAGGAGGAAGACCCTCAACTAGAGGGATTGACACAATGACTTCAACAATGGGCTCAAGCATAGCAACGATTGTGAGGATGGCACAGGGCCAGGCAGTGTTTCATTCTGTTGTACATAGGGTTGCTGTGAGTTGGAACCGACTTGACAGCATCTAACAACAGCAACAGCTAACAAGCAATATGTTCTCTGACCACAGTTCAGTTAAGCTAGAAATCAATAACAAAAAGATAATTAGAATATCCTCATATATCTAAAAACTAAGAAATATATTTCTTAACTGACCCAGAATAGTTAAAGAACAAATTACAATGGAAATCGGAAAACATTTTGAGGTGAATGATAATGAAAACCTGACATATCAAAACTTCCTTGCTTAGAGAGAAATGTATACGCTTCAATGTGTGTATCAGGAAAGAAGAAAGGCTGAAAATCAGTGACCTATGCATACACATCAAGAAGTAGGAAAAAAAACCCCAGCAAATTAAAATTTCAATTGAGATAAAATTAACATACCATAAAATTTACTCTTTTAAAGTGAATGATCCAGTAGTTTTTAGTATATTTAAAAGGTTGTGCTACCATCACAAGTATTTTAATTCTAGAACATTTTGATCAACCCCCCTAAAAAAACCCTGTAACCATTAAAGCAGTCACCCTCCATTCAACCTCTCCCATCAACCCCTGGAAATCACTAATCTGCTTTCTATCTCTACGGATTTGCCTATTCGGGACATTTTATATTAATGGGATCACACGGCATGGCCTTTTGTGTCTGCTTCCTTTCACTTAGCATAAGGTCTTAGTTTCGTCTATGTTGTAGTATGTAGCAGTACTTTATTCCTTTGCATAATGGCTGAATAATATTCCATTGTATGGATATGTTACACTGTGTTTATCCATTCGTTAGTTGATGGACATTTGGATTGTTTCCACTTCTGGGCTATTATAAATAATTTTGATATGAACATTTGTGTACAAGCTTTTGTGTGAACATATGTTTTCAATTTTCTTGAGTGCACAGTGGTTAAGAGCTTGACTGCTAACCAAAACGTCAGCAGTTCCAATCCACCAGCTACTACCCTGGGGGCAGTTCTACTCTGTATAGGGTCACCAAGAGTTGGAATCGACTTGACGGTAACGGGTTTGGCTTTTGGTTTTATACTTAGGAGTGGAGTCGCTGGGTCATATGGTAACTTTATGTTTGACTTTTTTAGAAACTGTCAAACTGTTTTCCATAGTGGCTGCACCATTTTACAGTCCCACCATCAGTCCATGAGGGTTCCAATTTCTCCACATCCTCGCCAACAAGTGTTTTTTTCTCCTTTTATTACAGCTATCCTTGTGAATATGAAGCAGTATCTCATTGCAATTTTGATTTGCATTTCACTGATGACTAATGGTGTTGAGCATATTTGCATGTGCTTATTGGCCATCTGTATATCTTCTTTGGAGAAATACCTATTCAGATCCTTTGCCCATTATTAACTTTTGTTGTTTATTATTTTATTGTTAGCTGTGAGAATTCTTTATGTATTCTGAATACTAGACCCTTATGAGATCTATGATTTGCAAATATTTTCTCCCATTGTGTGGGTTGTCTTTTCACTTTGTTGATAGTGTCCTTTGATACACAACATATTTTAATGTTAATAAAGTCTAATTTATCTACTTTTCTTTTGTTGCTTATGTTGCGGTTTCATATTTAAGAAACTGTTACCTAATCCAAAGTCGCAAAATTTACACCAATGATTTCTTCTAAGAGTTTAATAGTTTTAGCTCTTACATTTAGGTCTTCTATCCATTTTGAGCTAATTTTTTTATATGATGTGAGGTAGGAGGCCAACATGATACTTTTGTATGTGAATATCCAGTTGAAAAGACTATTCTTTTCCCAATGAATGGCCTTGGCACCCTTGTCAAAAATCAACTGGCCATAGATGTTTGGCTTTACTTCTGGACTCTCAGTTCTATCCCATTGATGTACATGTCTGTCCTTGTGCCAGTACCACACTGTTTTGATTACTGTAGCTTTGTAGTAAGCTTTGAAATCAGGAAGTGTGAGTCTTCCAATTTTGTTCTTCTTTTTCAAGATTTTCTAGGTTATTGAGGGTCTCTTACAATTTTATATGAATTTTAAGATCAGCTTATCCATTTCTGCAAAAAAGGCAGCTGGAATTCTGATAGGGATTGCATTGAATCTGTAAATCAAATACAGAGAGTACCAACATCTTAGCAGTCTTAAGTCTTCCATCCCATGCACACGGGATGGCTTTCCACTTACTTAGGTCTTTTTAAATTTCTTTCAACAGTGTTGTATAGTTTCCAGTGTACAAGTCTTGCATGTCCTTGGTTAAATTTATTCCTAAGTGTTTTATTCTTTTTGATGCTACTGTATTCACATTGGTTTTATTTTCCTCTTTATTCACCCAGTGCTTAGGGCTCTGTCTTCTACATGAAAGCTCAGTAGGTGTTCATTGAATGAATTTTAACATAAAGTCTTCCCTGGTATGCCCAGCTGGAAGCCATCACTGGTTCCCCTGAATTCTCAACTATTCTTTAGCTCCACTTTATTAGGACCCATCTTGCTTTGTATTTTGTATTGGAAGTACACCTTCTCCTCACTTATCTACTATCTCGTTATCTGACATTTCACATTTATGACAATAGTAAAAACCCTACTATCCAACTCGTTTGCACATTAACGACCTAAGTCTGGCAAGGTGCGAGGAGCGTCGAGGTGCGAGACAAGAGCGACACTGGCTGTGACGGTTAAGGCTGTGTGTCACCTTGGCTGGGCCATGATTTTCAGTGGTTTGGCAGTTAGGTCTGACGTAACTTGGCAGTTTTATAATGATGTAATTTTGGCAGTTATGTAATGATGTAGTCACACCCATTTTGTGATCTGATATAGTCATCCTCCATTTTTTGCGTAACGACCTGGTCTTTGGAACCTAACCATGTCAACAAGTGAGAAGAGGGTGTACTTGTACAGACAGGCAGGATAGAATAGTGGTTAGAACCAGACCCCTGGGTTCAAACTCAGGCCCTGGCTACTCCCAGGCTTCCGAACAGTGCCTGGCACAAAGAAAACAACCTAAAAGAATTAGTACTGTGGTGCTGGCTTATCCCCCCAGCCAGAACTAAACCAAAGCTCCTTGAGGGTAAGATTATACATAAGATTTAGTTTTTGATAACTCCCACAACGTGCAGCTCAGGACACATAGTAGATAGCAGACAATAAATAATAAGAGCTAAACTTTTATTGAGTGTTTGCTAGGTACCAGACACTATTCTAACCACTTTACATATACTAGCTCATTTAATCCTCAATTATTATTCCCATTTTACAGTTGAGGAAATTGAAGCGTAGGGAACTTAAGTAATTTGCCCAGGGTCACCCTGTAAGTAAGTGAGATGGCTGGGATTTGGACACAGGCAGCCAAGCCTTAACAACTATCAGATACCGTCAAGTGTGAACCCCAAGTTGGGGCAGGTTCATGAGATCAGAAACAACGATGAGGGTTGGTTAAATAAACTGGGATAGAATCCTGTGTAGATATGTAATGATGATATAAATCTGTATTTATAATATGACACGACATAATTGAAAAACAGCTGGCTAGCAAACAGTATAGTAGCATGATCCTTTTCATGTTAATAAACATCTTTGTGTGCTTTTGGGCATTTAAAAACAAGTCTGGAAGGGCATAACCTAAATTAATAGCAGTTGTCTCGCAGTGTGGGATTTCATGGAGATCTTTCTCCTACTTCTACTTGTCTTTTGTTTTCTTAACAGTAGCATGCATTAATTTCACATAAAGGAGTAAAAACGCCACGTGAAGCAGTAGGAGCTGCCCCGGCCCAGTGCACAGCGCGCCCACGACCCGGTGCTGCCAAGCCTTGACGTGGACGAGAATGCAACGTTTGCTTAGCGCCCGCTCGGCAACACAGCTCTCTGCATCGGCTCGACTGCACCCTGGCCTTTTCAAGTTTGTGTCCAGGACTTTAGGGAATAGAAGAGAGAATTCCTCCTGTGCAATTGCGTCTGCCCACCCCGCTGACGTACGGTCGTTGGCGGGGAGTGGGCACAGCCAGCTGGGCCCCGCGCCCACAGCCGCAGCCGCCTCACGCAGCTCTGGGGGGGGGGGCGCGGCCGCAGCATCAGCGATGCCTTCAGTTTGCTGGAATGTTCCCCCGGCAGAAGTGTACTTTGTTCGAGGATGGGGGTGGGGGGAGCGGGGGCAGGGCTGCAGGGCGCCCTGAAACTTGGAGGGCAGCCAACTTTCCGTTCCCAGGACGCCTTGGGGCTGAAGGCGGGGGTAGTCTAGTTCCCAGGCTGGGCAGCTGCGGGGTACTAGACGGAACCCCTGGATTCCAGTGCCAGCCTAGCCACTGATTAGCTGGATGCCCCTGGAGCGGGTCTCCTCGCCTCCCTGGGCTTCAATTTGTTCATCTGCAAAATAATAATAATGATAAGGACGTATCGTTACTGAGACTTACTCTGTGCCAGGTACTGTTGTAAAGTGCTCATTCCTCACAGCAACCCTTTGAGGTAGGTGTTATTGATATAACAACATAATTACACTATTAATAGAATAACATTCCCTCACCGCCTGGGGCCCTTGGGACAGCACGGATGCTTTGGCCCCAGATGGCCTGTTCCTGCTTGGTTCCAGGTAGTAAAATGTGCACTATTATGATTTTCACCTTAAAGAAGAGGAAAGAGAAGCTCAGGGAGGTTAAGTAACCTGCCCAAGGTCACACAGCTCCTAAGTGGCCATCCAGGATTTGACCAGGGGCAGTCTGGTCCCAGAGTCCCCACTCTTAACCTCTATAGATACCAAAAACCAAACCGAACCCGTTGCCATTGAGTCGATTCCGACTATTGCCAGTCTCTGAAAATCCTTAAAATATTTATTCCAACATGTTGCAAGGCATATAACAATTTTGAGAGAAATATTACTTATGATAATTATAAATACTAAGTAATGATAGTTATCACCAACTGAGGGCTTACCAGGTAGTAGACCCTCAGCTGTAATTCTCACAATATCCTATGAGGTAAGTGCTGTTGTATGTAAAACCTTCGAAGCCAAAACCTGGGTAAAGTAGAAACCCGTCAGGGAAGGAAAACTCAAATATTTTCCACTAATAGAGAGGATAGAAAAGTGGTAAAACTTCCCCCTGTCAAAGGTAGAAAGCTTGCGAGACCCAGAAAAACAAGGCAGTCCCGCTGAGTTCCGGCTTTCACAGGTTTTCACTGTTATTCCTGTTTTAGGGATGAAAGAATTCAGGCACTTGGAAGGCATTACAGGTCTAGGGAGTGGAACCCACTCGTTCTGAAGCCAGAACCCAACAGCAGCTTAGCGATTGCCTCCTCTCACAGTGTTTTATAGGGAGGTGGACTAGGTGGCCCCCTAGAGTCTGATTATGGGGCCATTCTGGAAGGACAGTCCTTCCTTCTCCACTGTCAGAGCCAGCCTCGCCTGGTAATCTGAGAAGCTTTCAAGCTGCGAGGCTGTAGTGAGTCTCAGATGCTATCTAACACCCGCTGAGGTGCTGCTCTCTTCTCCCAAGTCCGCAGCTTCCGGGAGCCCAGCTGAACCTCCCCAGAGGGCAGAGGGCAGGTCAGCTGCCCTAAGGTGAGGACGAAGGAGTGTTCTGTGATAAAAGCACCCCTTTTCCATTATCATTATGTTCCCTTCCCCTTACAACTCCTCCATCACACCAACTGCAGAGTCGTTACTGGACTCCCCACTCCAGTCTTCCTCTTGGGTTCAGGGGTAGGTCTTCTTTCTGCAGCACTGCTGAATGGGTTCGAACCGCCAATCTTTAGGTTACTTGTCAAATGCAAACCATTTGTGCCACCCAAGGACCTGTGTATATGCACTTCTTTGAATATGCACTTCTCGTTTAAACTTCTCACTTAATGAGAAAATATAACTATTGTGCGAAGAAATTAAATGATTCACATATGGGCCCTCTAACACATTTATCAAAATGTCATTTATGAAAAACGCTGTTTTTCTTTGGTTTTAAAAAATTAAATATCGATCCCATTTATATGCAAATATCTAGAATAGACAAATACATAGAGACAGAAAGTAGATTAGTGGTTACCAGGGGCTGGGGAAAGGAGGGAATGGAGAACTACTGTTTAATGGACGTAGGATTTCTGTTTGGGGAGATGAAAAAGTTTGGAAACTAACAGTGGTGATAGTTGTACACCATTCTGCAGCGGTGCTGCAGAAAAAAGACCTGGCCTTCTGAGTCCATTAAAATTACAGCCAAGAAAATCTTACGGAGCAGTTCTACTCTGTAACACATGGGGTCTCCATGAGTCGGAATTGCTGAATGGCAGCAGGTAATGGAACATTTGGCACATTCCCAGTGGTGTTAGTTAGCATGTAGCTTTGGCTGCTGTTGTATGCAACCCTTCATCTGCATGAATCCAGATGGAGCACCACCGAGTCCACAACACAGCCAGGAAGAGGAAGGGGAAGGCATACATCCTCATCAAAAGCAGGACCTGGATGTTGCACACATCACTTCTGCCCTCATCTCATAGGCCAGGACTTAGCTGCATGGCCACACCTAGCTGAGAGGGTACTTGAAAGGATAGTCTTTTACTCTGGATAGTCTTGGGTTATCTAAAAATCAGTGGTTCTAAAAACAATAGAAACCATTATTGGCAATGAGCAGTCTCCACCACCTAAGTTAGCAACACATTCTTAGTTGTTAAATGAATAAATAAATTAATTAA
>NW_004443966.1:13354666-13395887 GCF_000243295.1 Trichechus manatus latirostris | reverse complement strand
AGAGAGAGAGAGAGAGAGAGTGCCCTGGTGGTGCAACAGTTAAGCGCTCAGCTACTAACTGAAAGGTTGGTGATTCAAACCACCTAGCACTTTCATGGGAGAAACGCCTGGCAATCTGCTCCCATTAAGAACACTCTGTGGGGCAGTTCTACTCTGTCACGTGGGGTTACTATGAGTTGAAGTTGACCTGACACACCTAAAAACATATATACATATATGTATATACATGGAGCCCTGATGGCGCAGTGGTTAAGAGTTCAGCTGCTAATCAAAAGGTCGGCAGTTTGAATCCACCAGCCGCTCCTTGGAAACCCTCTGGGGCAGTTCTACTCTGTCCTATAGGGTCACTATGAGTTGGAATCGACTCGACGGCAACAAGTTATGTGTGTGTGTGTGTGTGTGTCTATATATATATAATCTCATTGAAAATTCATTGCATTTGTAGAATCTCTCCGGAAGGATACAGAGGAAACTATAACTATGGCTGCCTTCTGGGAAGAGAAGTGATGAGTGATTCAAGGACAGAGATGGGCAAGAGACTTACTTTTTCACTTGTATACTCTTTCATGTTTTTGAATGTTGGATTGTTTGCATGGACATACTCAACAACAAAGTGTTGAAATATCATATGATAATAGGAAACGTCCAAAGACACTGTTTAATTCATGAATTTGGTGATTCAAGAAATACAATCTCCAGACTCACACTACGGCAACACCTGGTTGTGTTGTCATCAGAAGTGAAGTTGTCCCAAGATCAAAATCACAAATGGTGGCTCAAGAATTGAATTTTGAAAATTATTTATATGTTAAAGATAAACGAATGGGTGTGTGCTATACTTCAATAAATTTGCTTTGTTTTGTTTTAATCGGAGGCATGCATAGGGGGCTTTAATTGCATCTCTAATGTTTTATTCCTTAAGCTAGGTAGTGGGCATATTATTATTTTATTATATACATATTTCTTTGAAAAAGCCCTGGTGGTGCAACGGTTAAGCACTCAGCTGCTAACTGAAAGGTTGTTGGTTTGAACCCAACCAGCTGCTCCGCAGGAGAAAGACCTGACAATCTGCTCCCATAAAGATTACTGCCTAGAAAACCCTATGGGGCAGTTCTACTCTGTCACGCAGGGTCGCTATGAGTTGGAAATTGACTCAGCAGCACCTAACAGCAACCATAATATATTTCTTTCATTGCCTGAAATAGTTCCTGATTTAATGTTAATTAAATTAATTAATTAACTGTGAAAAATCAAAGTGCATTCAAATATAGTAAGACATTTTTACTCCCTTGAATTATAGTATGTTTTTTTTGAGGAGGAGAGAGAGAGCTGATACAGTGAGCTACCAGGAATTGCACATGACCTACAATGTATCTTATCTTCACCTCAGTTAGTGGCTCGTATCCAAGGCTGCTTGCCTCCTCTTTATATGCCCAGGAATCCAAGTGTGTGTGCACGTGTGTGTGTGTGTGTGTGCACGTGTGTGTGTGTGTGGTGGGGATAGGGGGTGGGAGGAGTAGGGAAGTGCTGCTCATTTTTATCTTTTGTACCACAACCAGAACTCAGATACATACCCTTGGAGGCCAGAGAATGCCACAAATGCCAATGGAGACTATCTGAGAATAGACTGGTGGGCTTCTAGGCCACTAGGCCAAGAACTATTATCATAACCGTTATGCATGAAATCATGGCAGGACTTGGTGGAAAGGATAGTTTTGGGGGGCAGAAAAATTCTCCATCTCCTTCTGTCTTATTTTATCCCCACTTCGACAGTCTCCAGGAGCCATGGTGGCACAGTGGCTAAGAGCTCAGGCTGCTAACCAAAAGGTCAGCCACTCCTTGGAAACCCTGTGGGGAAGTTCTACTCTGTCCTATAGGGTCGCTCTGAGTCGGAATCAACTCGATGGCAACAGATTTGGTTTTGGTTATGGGTTGACAGTTACCACAGGTGCTGATGCCGAGTCCCTCTCCTCAGATCTCGTCAACTCTCACCCTTCTCCTTGGATTAGATGACCCAGCTGCCTACTTTATTGAGAAAGGGGGTCCCTAAGGGCTGTCGTTGTTGGGTGCCATCAAGTCAATTTAGACTCACAGTGATCCCACGTGACAGAGAAAAACTGCCCCATAGGATTTCCTAGGCTATAATCTTTACTGGAGCAGATCGCCAGGTCTTTCTCCCGCAGAGCAGCTGGGTGGATCAGCAGCCGAGCACTTAACCATGGTGCCACCAGGGCTCCTTCTCTAGGGGCTAGTGCTTGCAAATTTTCATCTACCTACTCACAATTAACGTACAGCCACATCCAATCACACCTCTTTCTGTCAGAAAATGAGGTGCCCTTTCTTAAGTCTGGAGCCCTGGTAGCACCGTGGTTAAGAGCTCGACTGCTAACCAAAAGGTCAGCAGTATGAATCCATGAGCTGCTCCTTGGAAACCCTATGGGGCAGTTCTACTCCGTCCTATAGGGTTGCTATGAGTTGGAATTGACTTGATGGCAATCGGTTTTCTTAAATCCGAGGCGATCCCTATAAATATGCTCCAAACTCCCCCTCCGTTTCTCTAAGGGACCTGGCTCCCTTAATATCTTCTCTCTCTCCTGAAATTTAAACTTTTCCTCGCTGCGGGCTCCTTCTCCTTAGTTCAGCAATACACTCAAATCTCACCCATCCTAAAAAATCCCTCCTTTGTGCGCTGTGGGCCAGGCATTCTCATGCACCACAGGTGGGGTGTAAATTGGCAAGATCTTTCTGGGAAGCAATTTGGTGACCTGAATCAAAAGCCTGAAAAACATTCGCACCCTTTGTCCCGGTAATCCTACCTCTGGAAATCCATCTGAGGAAGTACTCAGAAATGCTGACAAGGAGAGATGTTTAAAGATGTTAATCTCACTGTTATCTGAACAGCAAAAACTGGAAATAATTTAAAGTTTCAATAGTAGGGATAGATTAAATAAATTGTAGTTAAATGCAATGAAATATCATGCAATCATTAAAAATATAATTTTTAAAGGAAAACTTTATGAAGTAACGTGATAAGTGAAAACAGCAGCTTACAAGTGATATATACAGTTTGGTGCTAATTTTGTTACATATGAAAATAGCTAACACTTTTGGAATGTTAGTTATTACATGCATTCTCTCACTCAATCCTCACAACATTCCTGTACAGTTAATGCTGTTATTACTCACATTTTATAGAGAAACAAACCGACAAGAAAAGAAAAAAACATCAGTACCTATTGGAGGAGGGGCATCACTGCTGATTTTTATTTTCTTCATTCTCTTCTGTATTTTCCACTTCTTCACCGCGGATTACTTTTTGTCAAACAGAAATACTGAATCGTTTATTCCTCTTCCTGGTTTATACATGCTAAACCCCAAACCCATTGCCCTCCAGTCGATTCTGACTCATAGCGACCCTATAGGAGAGCAGAGCTACCCCACAGGGTTTCCAAGGCTGTAATATTTCCCGAAGCAGACAGCCACATCTTTCTCCCGCAGAGCGCCTGGTGGGTTCAAACCGCCAACCTTTCGGTTAGCAGCTGAGCGCTTAACTACTGCGCCACCAGGGCTTTTATATATGCTAGTAATGAATAATTGGAACAATAGTAAGAACATGAGAATCCTCTTCCCAGCACTGCAATTCTAACCCCGGCAGCCAGACGCTGTAAAGTTTGGCTTTTATATTTGCTTTAAAAATGTGTATGCAGACGCATACACTTTAAAAAGCAAACGGGATCGTACATTCCAGTCAGTATATCAAGTCGTACAATTTGAGTCCCTCAAAGTGGCTGCATTTTGGTGTCCACGGGGTCGCTGCCCCAAGAGGAGAGAACGCCCAGTGCCCTTTTCCACCAGAGCGGCCCAAGTTTAGTTGGGAAGCCATCTAACTGTGCGGCACCATCCCAAGGGCTTGGGGTTTAGGGCCGGGAGAACGGAATTCCTTAATTCTGCCATTTTCTAGCTGTGCGGCCGTAGGCTTATCACTTTTTCTTTCTCGGACAGAGCCTGTTTCTCCATCTCTCAAATGGGGTAACAGTTCCTGCCTTGCCCACTTTAAGGGGACATTGTGGTGCTCCAACGGGCTGATACGTGGGACTGGTGAAGTGCCGCACCCAAATCTGTCCTCCTCCAGCTCCTCCCTCCTGCCCTTCCTCCCAATTTCCCGGCTGCCCCAGGAATCCTTTAATCCGCCTCAAGTAGAGAAGAGAGGCCAGAGGGCCGAGGGAGGGGAAGACTGTGTCACCCTTCAAGCGCTAGAGGCCTGGAGGGTCGCGATAGCCTTTTAAGCGCCCCCCACCCCCACCCCCACCCCTTCCGCCCACTCCAGAGCCTGTGCTGGGCACGGGCGGAGGAGGGGAGTTCGCTGGGTGCAGGAGCAGAAGGAGGCGCCTTGAGTGCAAATGCGGGAGCAAGGGAAAGCTCCGCAGGGCTGAAAAGAATGCTGCTTGGCGGCCACTTTCAATGCGCGTTTCTAAAGGCTCTGCAGAAGCGAGCAGGTCTGCCGGCAGCTGCTACGGCCCTTCTTCGCGGAGACACCGCCCTCTGGTGGCAGCGTGCAAAGTTACAGCTACCGGCTCCGCCCACCTTCCCGCCTAGGGGCTGCGGGGGCCAGGTTGCCGCTACATCTCAAAGCGTCACACATCCGCCAGTCTGGACGCCTTTAGTGAGCTCACAACCCAGACCTGAAACCTGTCTGAAGCGGAAGCCAGGCATGGGCCAGTCGGGACTGGAATGTGGGACTCCGGACTCCCAACCCAACTGACGCTTCCAACCACCCCGGGTATTGGGGAAAGCAAAAGGCACGGGACAATTAAAGAGATGATTTTTATCAGGATACTGCAATAGGGAGAACGTTCATTTACGAGGAACTTCCCAAAGAAAAGAGGCTTGTGGTTTCATAGAGGCAGGTAAATAAAGGAGTCATCAGCCAGTCTTATGGGAATCGTAGGAAAGGGTGGGGGCCAGTCTTTTCTCGGAATATGCAGAGAGCAAGGCGGTACTTTGTTGTTAGCAGTTTCTGGGAACATAAAGGGGGGGGGGAGTGGGGCCCCTAACCATCACTGTCTTCCAGGAGCACAAGGCTCAGATAAAGTTCAACACTGTAATCGTCAACGGACCATGCTTCAGGATGACCATTTAAGAGAGAAAGTGAGACCCAAGTTACCCAACTGTGAGTTTAAGTGGCTGAGGCAAGATTCCAACCTGCAGACAGCAAGGAGTCCCCAACCTCTGAAAGTGAAATCAGAAACACCTGCAGTGCAAAGGACGAGTTCAGCCAGCCAGTCAGGGCTTTCTGTTTGATAGAGTCTATCAGAGAAGTGTTCAGATTACCCCAGGAAAAGGGGGGTCCCAAGAAGATTCAGTGAAGACCCCTTGTCAAGCCCCAAAAAGGGCCTGAAACAGGGCAGTTTGGAGATCCAGCTACTGTGTCTGTCTCTCAGTACCTGCCTGTGATGGTTAAGGTTGTATCAGCTTGGCTGGGCCATGATTCTGTGTTTGGCCGTTATGTAATGATGTAATTTGGCAGTTATGTAATGATGTAGTTATTCTCCATTTTGTGATATAATGTAATTACCTCCATGACGTGATCAGCCAATCAGTCATAAGGGAAGTTTCATCAGGGGTGTGGCATGCATCCAATATAAATGGACGTTCTGGCCAAGCTCACTGACTTCTGCTTGCTCTGGATCCTGCATCCAGCTTGTTATCTTCTGTCTTAGTTATCCAGCGCTGCTATAACAGAAATACCACAAGTGGATGGCTTTAACAAAGAGAAATTTATTCTCTCACAGTTTAGGAGGCTAGAAGTCCAAATTCAGGGTGCCAGCTCCAGGGGAAGGCTATCTCTCTCTGTTGGCTCTGGCGGAAGGTCCTTGTCATCAATCTTCCCCAATTAAGGAGCTTCTCAGCGCGTGGACCCCAGGTCCAAAGGACGTGCTAGTCTCCTGGCTCTTATTTCTTGGTGGTATGAGGTCCGCCTGTCTCTCTACTCACGTCTCTCTTTTATATCTTGGAAAACATTGACTTAAAACACAATCTAATCTTGTAGATTGAGTCCTGCCTCATTAACATCATAGAGGTAGGATTTACAACACAATGGAAAATCACCTCAGATGACAAAATGGTGGACAATCACACAATACTGGGAATCACAGCCTAGCCAAGTTGACATACATTTTTGGGGGACACAATTCAATCCATGACATCATCTGACCTCGAGTTCTTGGGACTTGAGCCAGCAGCCTGCAGTCTGCCTGCCAATCTTGAGATTCATCAGCCTCTGCGGCCTGTGAGTCAGCAGCCTGTCATCTTACCTACCAATCTTGGGTTTGTCAGCCCCTGCAGCTAACATGAGTCAGGAGAAGCCTCCAGCCTGACACCTGACCCACAGATTTGGGGCTTGTCAGCCTCTACAACCATGTGAGCCATTTTCTCAAGATAAATCCCTCTCTCTCTATATATATATGTATGTATGTATATGCTTCGCTGGTTTTGCTTCTCTAGAGAACGCAGCCTAAGACAGTGTCTCTATCTCTCCTCTCTTTCTCTGCCTTGAAGGCACCCACTCTATTATCTCTTCCCACCCACCTTCCTTTCGCATCCATACTCTCTGTTCCCCTATAAATTCAACTAGCACCTGGCCCCTGTGGCAGTGCCAACACTGGGTCAACTCAACCTTCCAGCCACAGAACCTACCACCAACTGCAGGTTCCCTCTGGGTCACTTAAGACACTTCTTGAAAGACAGCAGGGATTGGTCAGCCCGTGTTTTCTAGCCAGGCCATGAGTCAAGGACTGCAGTTACCGTATCCCGGGCTGGGCTCTGGGCAGGCATCCCCCCACGGCCCCCTAATTGTGCAGGGCAGGGTGGGTGGGGAGAAATGATCCACTTCTCACAGGGGCTGAGGGCAGGACAGCTGCCCTTGGAATTGTTAGGAGTAGCTGTGTCAAGGTGGTCAAGGCTAAGTTCTGGGAAAGACGAAATATCATTATCTCTAAGCGCTTAAACCTACTCAAGGGTCTTGAACTTTGTCTGCAGGAGGGTGTTAACTGAAAGAGGGTGGTCTGACTGGACAGAGAGAGGAGGAATCCAATGTGACAAGACTGGGCAGTGGCCCCAGCAGTGGCCTTGGCCAGCTGACCCAATGGTCCAGCCTCCTTGATAGCCATCTTCCTTCCTCGCGTGAGGGTTTATGCTCTAGGTCAGTGGTTGGCAAGCCACAGTCCACAGGCCAAATCTGCCCCACTGCTGCCTAGTTTTGTTGGACCTGCGAGCTAAGAATGGTTTTTATATTTTTAAATGGCTGAAAACAATCAAAAGAAGAATAGTATCTTGAGACACATGGAAATTATACGAGATCTGAATTTTAGCGTCCGTAAATAAAGTTTTACTGGAACATGGCTATGCTCATTCATTTGTTGTCTTTGGCTGTTCTCATGCTACAATGACAGAGTCGGACAGTTGCTACAGAGAGACCGCAAGGCTAAAATATTTACTTTCTGGCCCTTTTCAGAAACAGTTTGCCAATCCCTGGGTGACCCTAGCTTGCCCAGCCACTAGCCATAAAGATTACTACTGGCACTATGGCCTGTTCACCAAGCTGGTTCCAAGGATCCACTTGCCAATCCAAGTGGCTTTTCTACAGGGAAAGGAGACATCGGCAATAACAATATGACAGGCCGACCAATGAGCAACTACATTTCTCACGGTAAATGAATCAGTTGGTGTCTTAGTCATCTAGAACTGCTCTAACAGAAATACCACAAGTGGATGGCTTTAACAAAGTCCAGTAGGCTACAAGTCCAAATTCAGGGCATCAGCTCCAGGAGAAGGTTCCACCTCTCTGTCAGCTCTGGAGGGAGGTCCCTGTGATGCATCAGTCTTCCCTTGGTCTGGGAGCATCTCACTGCAGGAACCTCAGGTCCAAAGGACGCGCTCTGCTCCCAGCACTGCTTTCCTGGCGGTCTGAGGTTCCCATGTGTCTCTGCTCACTTCTCTCTTTTATATCTCAAAAGACACTGGCTTAAGACACTATCTAACCTTGTAAACCTCATCAGTATAACTGCCGCTAATCCATCTTATTACATCATAGTGATAGAGTTTACAACACATAAGGAAATCACATCAGATTAAAAAATGGTACACAGTTATACAATACTGGGAATCATGACCCAACCAAGTTGACAGATATTTTGGGGGGACATAATTCAACCCATGACAGTTGGCCTCCTGGCCTATAGTCAACCTCTTTGGGTTTGGTACTCCTGTCCTGACTCTGACCAATTCGGGGACTGTGTCAGGCAGGGATCTTTGATTATAGGTGACAGAAACCCAATTTGGACAATCTAAAGAAAATGAGTAATTTATTAAGAAGACTGTGGCACGTGTCCTGGAACTCCATGTGGGACATACTGCTGGACGTCAGGGATGTGTAGATCCAGGGACAGACACATCACTCAGACCTCTCACAGCCTGGTCTACTCTTCTCTCTGTGTCTGCTCACACTCATGTTGCCCTCTGCACACCCACTGCCTTGAGTTTCTCTGCTTCATCTTACACCATTAGGTCTTGAGGAGAGACGATCTGACCCGAGTCCAAACATCCAGAGAAAGATGGGCTGTGATTGCCATAGCTTGGTTCAAGCACACACTCCCCACGATCAACTGTGTCCATCTTCCCACTGAATAAAACGGTAGCTTCTGGTAACTGAGGGAGGAGAAGAGGTGGGGCGCTGGAGTTTGGGGACTATAGTGCTAGAATGAATGTCCTTACTGTGCTTCTCTGGTGTTTCTTTTATACCCCTTCGTTCGGGCCATTCTTCTGTCCTGAATGCCCTTACCAATTCCTCAAACCCTTCACCAAGCCTGTCCTTTAAGTCTCAAGCTGCTGTCACCTTCTCCTAGAAGCACTTCCTAACCTTCATCCTTGTACACCCTTGCTTTGTGTTCCCAGAGCAATCCTCCCGTACTTATTCCATCCTGTCAGCTCATCTTAGCTCATGAGTTACTTGAAGACTTGGCCATCTCTTATTCTCAGGTCTTGGGACATAGAGGAAATTAAGTAAGTGTTTTGTGGATAAATTGATTCTGAGGCCTTGGATTCAGTATTTGCAGAGGTGAATTTTCAGAAGGGGATCCCAGGACTTCCTTTCCAACATTTCTCAAATGAAGCAGGATAGTAAGGGAGTTAAGATCCCAAGTTTAAATCCCTACCCCACCACCAGGGGTGGATTAACCAGGAAACAAAGTATGCACAGGCTTGTTGTAATATGGTGAAACCCATGTGAAATTGTGCACTACAGATTAGCAAGTAAACACAAGTAAGCCCGTGCATACCTTGCCTATTGGGTAATCTGTCCCTGCCCACCACTTAGAAGCTGGACAAGTTACCTAACCCCCCGAAACTTCAGTCTCCTCATCTGTAAAATGAGAATACTGATAGTACCTACTTCAAAGGGATGTTATGAAGGTTAAGTTAGATATTGCATGGAAAGTGCTTAGCACAATTCCTGGGACATTATACAAGCTTATTATTTTATTTTTATTATTATTACTATCATCATCTGCCCTCTCAGTTCCCAGCAGAACTTGCTGTTGACTCTTCCCTAGCACCTTCAAGCTCCATAGAGCAATCATTATTCCATAAATAAAATAAGGGCTTAGACTTCAGCCTCAGTGGATTTGTGTAATAAAGGTAGCATCAGTCCATACTATTAATTTTTTGGAAAATGTAATAAAGAAAATATCAAACACAGTCTAACATACTTTGGTATATCTTTTCCAGTCTTTTTTTTTTTAATTGTTGTAAAAATATCTATAACACAAACATTTGACAACTTTTAAAAAATGACTGTTAAATGTAGCTCTAATCACATTGTATATTGTTCTGGACGATTTATCTTAGAAAATTAATAGAGAGATATTCAGGTTTGACATGCATAAACTTGTTCAGATAATTGCAAGGTTGTCATGGCAAGGCTTGCAAGTAAGACCTCACAACATTCATTTAGAACCAGAGAATCAGGATTTAAAATTACAATTATAATGTTAGTTCAATTGTTAGAGTCCGAATCTTTAGACTACAGGCTTTTACATTTAATGAGTGGTCTCAGAAGGAAAGCTTACCAACTACGTGAACTTAGCAGAGGTCCCTTCTAGCCAGGGTCCAAGGTTGGCAGCAGTGAACAGAATCTCAGTTTCATCTCTGCCTTCTCTCAATGAGTGAGCAGAAATTTAGGGTTTATATGTGAGTTCATCACCTTGGCTCCACATGACAAGGGCCAGTGTGGCATCAAAGACAAGTATGTTAAGTCTTTTCTCCAAGGTTGGAGATTAGCCGAATGAGGCATCTTTTCTTCAGGGTTAGAGACTAGGGAGGTTGTTCAGAGAGAGCCTATGTTCTATTTTCTTGCGCCACAGCATGCCAGGTCCACGTGAACTTAAAGGTTGTTTACATTCTTCACATACTTCACATGCTTCAATGTCTATGTTCAAAAATTTCTATGTAACTTTCTACTGACTTAACACGTTTCTAATGACTAAGTTCACATTATGAGCAGTAAAATCATAACTCTCATACAGATAAAAAATGAACATCTTAAATTTTATTTAACTATTAATGAAGGAAGCAGGAGCCTTGGTGGAGCAACCGTTAAGCTGCTGGTCACTAACCACAAGGTCAGCAGTTTGAGCCCACCAGCTGCTTTGCGAGAGAAAGACCTGGCTCTCTGCTTCCATAAGGATCACAGCCAAGAAAACCCCACAGGGCAGTTCTACTCTGTGGCGTGGGGTCACTATGAGTCAAAATTGACTCCACGGCACCCAACGACAACGAGGGAACCAGAAAGCTATTACAAGCGGTTCAAAGGAGACTCCAAAGAACAGACACATTTACATACCAGGAATATTGAAATGAGGGCCAATGGAGGCAAAACTGCCTTTTTCTACATGGGAAAGTGCGAGGAAGTCAATTAAATCCCCACTGGATTGAATTTTTGCACATCTAGAGACAAGAACTATTTTGCATGACTATAGGGTTGCTATGAGTTAGAATCAACTCTAAGGCAACGGCTTTTGTTTCTGGTTTTTATCAGTCATCTAAGGAGCCCTGGTGGCGAACTGGTTACGAGTAATTGGCTACTGACCGAAAAGTTGGCAGTTTGAACCACCAGCTGCTCCTTGGGAGAAAGATGTGGCAGTCTGCTTCCGTAAAGACTTACAGACTTGGAAACCCTGTGGGGCAGTTCTACGCTGTCCTATAGGGTCACTATGAGTTGGAATCGACTGGATGGCAGTGGGTTTGGTTTTGGGTTTGATCAATCCTCTACAATTTACCGAATTGTAAAAGAGCTCAAAGGTGAATGAAACGCTAAGATGAGCTAACTGGGGGGTATGCTCTAGATAATGCATAGTTTTCCACTGAAGTACATGTCTCCCTACAGAACTCATGAAAATATGCAGAAAGACAAAAACTGACAGTAGCCTTGGAAAGGGTCAGAGAAGACCATATGCAACACTCTGAAGAAAACTCTAATTTTAGTATTAAAGTACTCCATCCTCTAAACCAGAGCAGAACAGAAGTCAGGAAGAAAGTAGGCAAATCATTAATTCATTGCCCCTTTCTCTCCTCCATTCTCACCTCCCCCTACTCCCAGCTTACAGAAGCTGGCTCTATACCGGCCAGAGAACCACCTTAAGCCTGGGGAGGGGGTAGCGTTGTGTGGTGGGGACAAGGGTTTGGAGGCATTCCACATGCTCACACATTTTACAAAGTGATGTTGACACGTTTCCACTGAACCTGGGTGGTCCCTTGTGACTGCCTCAGCCAACAGAATGAGGCGGAAGCGACACTGATTTCTGAGGTTAGGTCATAAAAGACAATATGGCTTCCACCCGTGTCTCTCTCTCTCTCTCTGGATGCTTTCCCTTGGAACCCAGCTGCTATATTGTGAAGAAGCCCAGGCCACACAAGAGGCCATGTGTGGGTGTTCTGGTGAATGGCCCCAGCCAGGCCCCAGCCAACAGCCAGCAGCAACCATAGGTGAATAAGCCTTCAGACGATTCTAGGCCTCAGCTTTTGAATCTTCCTGTTGAGGCCTTGGAAACCCTGGTGGTGTAGTGGTTAAGAGCTACGGATGCTAACCAAAAGGTGGGCAGTTTGAATCCACTAGGTGCTCCTTGGAAACCCCATGGGGCAGTTCTACCCTGTCCTAATTGACTCGACAGCAATGGGTTTGGTTTTGGGTTTTTTTTTTTGAGGCCTAGACATCACAGAGGAAAGACAAGCCACCCTCCCGCTGCGCCCTGTCTAAATTCCTGACCTGCAGAAACTGCAAGAGATAATAAATGATTATTGTTTTTAAGCTGTTAAGTTTGGGAGTATTTTGTTATGCAGTCATAGTAACTGGAACTTGCAGTATAGGTAGAAACCATTTAAACACAAGAGAATTCAATATAAATAATCATCATCAGCATAGTTAAAATTTAAATGCCAAATTCAAAACCAATTATGGAAAAAAGAAGACCTATATAGTTTTTAAAAAGAGAGATATGATAACATGGAATTCTAACGAGAGGCATGGAAGTAGGGGGCCGGCAAACGTCTCACCATATAGCGTAAGGAAGGCAAAAATTATAGATTTATCTTGAATCTGATAGATAGAGAAACATGGGTTCAAGAAATTTCCTTAAAACCTCAAGGGTATCAGCAGAATTAAAACAATAAGCTACATACTTCACTTATCATGTAAAGATAAAAACAAAGAAATCACTGGGGTATCACAGAAGCAAAAAACAAAAGAAACAAGAAAACAGAAAGCATAGACCAAGATAAAAGAAATAAGACCACACATTCCAGAATAAATATAAACGCATTATACTCCTAAAAGCCAAAGGATGGTTCAGTGGTAGAATTCTCACCTTCCATAGAGGAGACCAGGGTTTGATTCCTGGCCAGGATACCTCATGTACAGCCATCACCCATCTGCCTGGAGATCTACTTCCCAAAATCAGTCAGTGAAACCCTATGGATCACAACACTCTGATCCAGTTGTGCATGGGGCCCTCATGAGTCAGAGACTGACTCAATGGCAACTTACAACAAAGACCCTCCAACTGGGTTAATACAGTTTAATTACATCCTATACTGTTTAATCACATCCTATACTGTTTAATCACATCCATACACTGTATACAAGATAGCTAAATAAAACCACACTCTTTCCATCTGTGATGGTCAAGGTTGTGTGTCAACTTGGCTGGGCCATGATTCTCAGTGGTTTGGCAGTTATATAATGATGTAGTTCGGCAGTTATGTAATGATGTGGTTTTGGCAGTTATGTAATGATGTAATCATCTTCCATGATATGATCTGATGTGATCAGCCAAACAGTTGTAAAGGGAGTTTCCTTGGGGGTGTGGCCTGCATCCAATATATATATGGATGTTCTGGCAAAGCTCATCTGCTTGCTCTGGATCCTGCATCCGGCTCGTCATCATCTAACTTCTGGTTCTTGGGACTTGAGCCAGTGGCCTGCTGTATTGCCTGCTGATCTTGGGATTTGTCAGTCTCTGCAGCCTGTGAGCCAGCAGCCTGCCATCTGACCTGGTGATCTTGAGTTCATCAGCCCCTGCAGCTATGTGAGTCAGGAGAAGCCTCCGGCCAGACATCTGACCCATGGACTCGAGACTTGCCAGCTTCTGCAACAGTGTGAGCCATTTCCTTGAGATACATCTCTCTATAGATAGATAGACTCTTTTTGCTCCTCTAGAGAACCCAGCCTAAGACACCGTCTATAGCACGAATGCACCTTCCAGTCTCACCCTGCTCTCCTGCTGTCCTGTCACTTGTTGTTCAGTGCTGTCGAGTCGATTCCGACTCATAGTGACCCCATGTGACAGAGCAGAACTGTCCCACAGGGTTTTCTTGGTTGTAATCTTTACAGAAGCAGAGAAGATAGCCAGGTCTTTCACCTGTGGATCCACTGGGTGAGTTCAAACCACCAGCTTTTCAGTTAGCAGCCAAGTGCTTAACCGTTTGTGCCACCAGGGCTCCTTATGGACTGGGTTATAGTCTCCAAATGGATACGGACAGAGACTAGCTTATCGTAGGGGTAGGAGGATGCTGCCCAGTTTTCTGGCTGGTGCAACCTTGTGAAGTGAGTGATGGCCAGACCTTTTCCCTACATGCTTCCTGGCTGGAGATCTTGGGCCATTTTAGAGGACAAAGCACACACGGCCCACCAACATATGACTTCGTTGAGCCCCACAGGCACTGTCATTAGGGAAAATTCCTCCCAGACTCCTGCCAACAATTTACCATTAAGTTTTCAGAATGGTTCTGAGTTTTTGTTTTTTTCTTTGTCTTAATTAGCTTTTAAATTGCAAAGTCGGAAGGCGGTATATCAAGGAAGTTCAGTCTGATGTCATTTTAACTCCAAAATCTTATTACCCATCATTTTTAATAGGAAAAGTTTTCTTTAAAAAATGTATCCATTAAGCATCAGGAGCTGTGCTAGGTGCTGGGAGTACAGCGATGAATGAAGTCTGGCCCCTTGTCCTGGGGAAGCGCTCATGCAGGAGCAGGGGGAGCAGCAGGTAAACAACTAACTCTAATACAAGGCAGAAGAAAATAAGCACTAAATATAGGTACCAGATGACAGGAACAGGGAGAAGGGAGCAATTAATGCTGATGGAAGAATGAGAGAAGGTTTTACGGAGAGTTTGCAGATTTTGCTCTGAGCAAACGATTGTTGTTGTTGTTGGGTGCCGTGGTGAGCCATGTGACAGAATAGAACTGTCCCACAGGGTTTTCTTGACTGTACTCTTTACAGGAGTGGAGGCCCTGGGTGGGCTTGAACCACCAACCTTTCAGTTAGCAGCCCAGCGCTTAGCCGTTGTGCCACCAGTGAGCCTACGATAGTGAACTATAAATGGAGGAAACTACCCACAGGGCCCGAAGTGCTGGCCAAATGCAGAGCCTGGGTTGTCCAGGGGCAGCTGAGCCACTCTGAGGAGAAGGCTCCCTTTCCCTGGGGCAGCATCGCTGTGACCCTGGCAGGGACATGGGGAAGGAGCAGATGAAATGGATCACACTGGGCTCAGGGGAAAGCAGTGGCCCAGGATGGGGCATCATCATGCAGAAGACCCCAATCCTGAGGACTCTTAAGGCTTCTGACGTCATTGAAGGTGAAATGATGATAATGATCAGAGGCAGTTTCTCAGGCCCAGGTTGGGGAGGAGATAAAGAACTGGTTGAGTTCAGCCCAGGAAATGTGGGTGGAGAGGTCTCAGACAAAAGAGGAGAGGAAAACTAGCATTTATTGAGAGCCTTCTAGGTGCCAGGCACTACATATGCCTTCTCTCACCTGAAAGGTGTTTACCTGTGTTTCATGGACTATGCAAACGCATTCACCTGCGTGAAGTATAACAAATTATGGATAACACCACGAAGAATGAGAATTCCGGAACACTTAATTCTGCTCACGAGGAACCTGTACTTAGACCAAGAGGCAGTCCTTCGAACAGAACAAAGGGGTACTGCGTGGTTTAAACTCAGAAAAGGTGTGCATCAGGGTTGTATCCTTTCACCATACTTATTCATTCTGCATGCTGAGTAAATAATCCAAGTAGCTGGACTATATGAAGAAGAAAGTGGCATCACGATTGGAGAAAGACTCATTAAAAACCTGCAATATGCAGATGACACAACCTTGCTTGCTGAAAGTGAAGAGGACTTGAAGCACTTACTGATGAAGATCTAAGACTACAGCCTTCAGTATGGATTACACCTCAGCATAAAGAAAACAAAAATCCTCACAACTGGACCAATAAGCAACATCATGATAAATGGAGAAAATAGTGAAGTTGTCGAGGATTTCGTTTTACTTGGATTCACAATCAATGCCCATGGAAGCAGCAGTCAAGATATCAAACAGTATATTGCATTGGGCAAATCTGCTGCAAAAAGACATCTTTAAAGTATTAAAAAGTTAAAATGTCACTTTGAGGACTAAGGTGCGCCTGACACAAGCCATGGTATTTTCAGTCACCTCATATGCATGCAAAAGCTGGACAATGAATAAGGAAGACCAAAGAATTGATGTCTTTGAATTACGGTGTTGGCGAACTGTATTGAATATACCGTGGACTGCTGGAAGAACAAACAAATCTGTCTTGGAACAAGTACAGCCAGAATGTTCTTCAGCAGCAAGGATGGCAAGAGTTCATCACGCTTAGTTTGGACATGTGATCAGGAGGGACCAGTCCCTGTAGAAGGACATCATGCTTGGTAAAGTAAAGGGTCAGCGAAAAGGAGGAAGACCCTCAACGAGATGGACTGACACAGTGGCTGCAACAGTGGGCTCAAACAGCAACGATTGCGAGGATGGCAAAGGATGGGGCAGCATTTCATTCTGTTGTACATCTGGTCACTATGAGTTGTAACCAACTCGATGGCACCTAACAGCAACAACAACTTAATCTTTGTAATTCTGCACAAATAAACATTTGACATAATTTCAGTGACAAAGACTTATCACTAGTATTAAATACTATGAGGAAAATTAAAGGGAAAAAGCATGAAAGAGGTGCTCTTTTCAAGAGGTGATCAGGGAAGGCCTCCAGGAGGAGGCGATATCTGAGCAGAGACCTGAATTAGCAAAGGAAAGAGCCTTATGACATTTAGTGAAGGGTTTTTTCCCCCAGTCTAAAGATTTTCTTTTTTCCCAGCTGCTGCTGAGTGGTGACTCCACGTGTGTCAGAGTAGAACTATGCTCCGTAGGGTTTCCAGTGGCTGATTTTCCAGAAGTAGATCACCAGCCCTTTCTTCCAAGATACCTCTGGGTGGGCTCAAACCTCCAGCCTTTCGATTAGCAGCTAAGCACGTTAACTGTTTGCACCACCCAGGAACTCCAATCTAAAGACGAAGAAACTGAAATTCAGAGCAGTGAAGTGGCTTTCCCTAGATTACAAATCTCCCAAGACCAACGCAGGCAAGGACATTCTTGCTGTGAATCTGGGCTCAAGTGTTGTACTCAGAGGCAGTACTAGACCCTCAGACCCTCTATTTACAGTGTTGTGGTCTCGCAGACCCTTAGACCACCCCATTCAGTGGGAGGCCAGCCCACTGAATCCTTCACTTAATTTCTTCTCATTCTCCTCCTCCGTCTCCTTACTCCTCCTCTTCCCTCCTCTTCTATCCTTCTCCCCCCGCCACCTCCCTTCTGCTCTTTCTTCTCTTCTTTCCCCCTCCTCCTCCTCCCCCTTTCCTTCCCTGCCTTCTTCTCCCTCCTCCCCCTTCTCCTTCTTTTGTCACAAGATTTTATTATAAATAAACACTGAAAAGTGCATAATACATAAAGGTTCAGTTTAATGAATAATTATTCGGAGAACACCCAAGTAATCAGCACCCAGGTGAAGAAACAGAATATTGCTGCTACCCCAGAAGCCTTCGTTGTGTCCCTTCCCATTTTCTTGTAATTTACAGTAACTCCTTCCTTGCTTTTATCATTTTACCACCTATATATGTGTCCCTAAACAATATAACTTAGTTTTGCCTAATTTTGAACTTTATATAAATGGTCTGATTTATATAAAGTTCAAAACATTCTCTGTGTCTTGTGTCTTTCACTAGGCATCATGCTTATAAATCCATCTGTGCTGCTGTGTGCAGCTTTAGTTCACTCATTTTCATTACTGCATAGTATTCCATTGTGTGAATACACCACAATCTATTTATCCATTCTTCTGTTGATGAGCACTTGAGTTGCTTCCAGTTTGGGGCCATTACAAACCACGCTGCTATGAACATTCCTTTACCTGTAACTTGGTGCATGAGTTTCTCTAGGGTTTATAACTAGAAATGGAACAACTGAGTCATAGGGTATGCTTATCTTTCCTTTTAGACGATATACCACAGTTTTCCAAGGTGGCTGCGCCAATTTCCCCTCCCTTGTTTATTCTCATATCCCATTGCTTCACTTCCTTCCTCCCCAGCGCTTGGTATCATCAGAGTTCTCAGTGTCTGTTGTGAGGCAGCTGATTGTGCCTTTCCCTGGTGGCTAATGAGGTTGAATACCTTCTCATGTTGGCCACGTGGGGCAGGTTTTGTGAAGTGCCTGTTCAAGTATTTTGCCAATTTATTTATTATCTTTTTGAATGTCTCTTCAATTTCTATGCTTACGGTGATTTTATTTTAAGGGCAGAGTTAACACTTTCCTGCCGTTAGACCATGGTCAGAAACATCTTATCCACCCTGAAAATTTTTGTTGAAAAGAAAAATTTGGTCATTGAGTCAATTCAAGTTAACAGGGTTTATTGAAGGAGAAACTGTTTGCAAACAGGAAGCACTCAAATTGAAAATGATGAGTTTACACAGTTTCCACCCACTGGGGTCGATTCCGACTCATGGCGACCCTACAGGACAGAGTAGAACTGGCCCGTAAGGTTTCCAAAGAATGGAGCAGCTAGTGGGTTCAAACCACCAACGTTTTGGTTAGCAGCCAAGCATTTTAACCACTGCACCACCAGGGCTCCTCTTACACAGTTTACAACACCTTTTAAAGCTTAGATGATTAAGTATCTTGTCCTTTGCTTTAATTGGTTAATCACATTTAGTTTTCCTTTTGTTTTAGGAAAGTTGGTCACTGAATGCTAAGCTGGCTTATCTTGATTGCATGAGTGTTGCTAACTCATGCTGATAATTATTGCTAACTTATGCTAATTCACGATAAGGAAAACTTGTCTAAGTTTCAATTTTGCGAAAACTTATTGTTGCTTGTAAATGGCCTTACGACTACTTTTTGTTTGGCTCTTGGCATAGGGAAGCCATTTTAACTCTTGCCTCTATAAAAACTGTAGCAATTGTAATAACTTGAATCTCAGGGAGCAGGGGCTGGAGGTTTCATCCCTTCCTTCCCAGAAGCCGCTGAGCTTCTAAAGCAAACATTCCAACTTCCCTCCCCAAACTTCTAGCTCCACATGCGGATACAGCCTCACCCCATAATTCCAGCACCCCTTCTCACCTGACCCACTGCTACACCCTACTCACATGATTCTAATAATTAATGAAATAACCGATAAAATGTCCAGCATGGTCCTTGAAGCCTTGTATGCTATTAATAAATATTACTTCCCTTCCCCTGCTCTGCAGAAAGGAAAAGGAGCGATAACTAATAGGAACATTTATTGAATGCTACTTGAGGGCTGGAATCCCTGGGTGGTGCAAATGGTTAATGCGCTTGGCTGCTAACTGAAAGGCACCTCACCCAGAGACACTTCAGAAGAACGGCTTGGCAATCTACTTCCGAAAAATCAGCCATTGAAACTCAATGGGGCCCAGCTCTACTCTAACACACATGAGGTTGCCATAGGTTGGAATCTACTCGATGGCAACTGGTTTTTTTACCTGAGAGCCAGGTAGTATGCCAGGGACTGCTAACTGTCCACCCAGTAGCCATTCTCTTCTTCCATCTTAGTTACAGACTTTATTCAGGGCAGTCATGTGCCCCCTTTGTCTTCCCTGTCTTCCTCCTTCCTGATGCCTATAACTTGGCGCTCCAGCAGCCATCTTGGACCATGAGTTGTTGCCCCTAAGGACAAAGGAGCCTGACTTGCTGACACAGCAGAGCCATCAGACCAGCCCTGGAAAGACAACTTCCAGACATCTTTCATGCAAGAGAAAAATAAACGGCTATCATCTCCACCTCATGGTGACCTCATGTGTCACACAGTAAAATTACTCCATAGGGTTTTTAACAGCTGTAAATCCTATGGAAGTAGATTGCCAGGTCTTTCTTCCACGACAGCAAACCGCTTGTACCACCCAGGGACTTTCTATCATCTTAAAGCCACTGTTATTTGATTTTCTAGTATGTGAGGCAGAACCTAATCCTGATACTTATGAACAACATATGTTTTCAGTTAATTGTAAACATACGCCTGCTTGAGCTAAGTTTTCCTGCTTTCATTAAAGTCATTTTTGCTGGTCAATAAATGATAAAATATTTTAATCTCCACACCAAAGTTTATATGTTTCAAACAGCCCATTGTATTAGTATTTTCGTGCTGTAATTGGGGCATGGGGTCTTAATGGCTAAGAAGTTAGTATTCTCTACAGTAGAAGTATTCCTTGCTCTTTATAAAAGGATGTCCTGTTCATGACAGTTATCCAAAAAAAACCAAACCCACACCGTCGAGTCAATTCTGACTCATAGTGACCCTATAGGACAGAGTAGAACTGCCCCATAGGGTTTCCAAGGACGTAATCTTTACAGAAGCAGAATGCCGCATCCTTCTCCCACAGTGCGGCTGGCTGGCGGGTTCGAACTGCTGACCTTTTGATTAGCATCTGAGTGCTTTAATCACTTCGCCGTCAGGGCTCCTTCACATAGGTATATATCAGGATACTCAGAAAGTGAAGAATTCTTTCATTTTGAACTGAATTAGCAACAAACACAGTGCATTTCCTGTGTAAGTCAGCCAGGCTAACTGTTCAAGGCGAAACTCTCAAGGACATGGTAAACACCCTTGATGACCAGAATGTGGAAAGATCATAAGTCACTGTCAGATAGCAGGTACATGGGCTTGGTCACTGAACCATTATTAAAACAGGAAGTGGTACCTACACAGAGAGAGAGAGAAATAGGCAGGCTGAAGAGTTGGAAGGGAGGCAGCATGGTGTAGGGGTGTTTTGGATTGTGTTTCTCAAAAATATGTGTTGTAAATCCTAACCCTTACACATGTGGGTAGGAGCCCTGGAGGCGCAGTGGTTAAGCGCTCAGCTGCCAACTGAATGGCCGGCGGTTTGAACTCACCAGCTGATCCCCAGGAGAAAGATGTTAGTCTGCTTCTGTAAAGATTACAGCCTTGGAAACCCTATGGGGCAATTCTACTCACTCCTATAGGGTCGCTATGAGTTGGAATTGACTTGACGGCAATGGGTTTTTTTGTTTGTTTTTACACATATGGATATAATCCCATTTGGGAATAGGGCTTTCTTTATGTTAATGAGACTATATCAGTGTAGGGTGTCTTTGTCTTAAACCAATCACCTTTGAGGCATGAAAAGAGCAGATTAGGCACAGAAGCAAGCAAGCACACATGGTGGAAGACAGACGTCACACCCCGTGAAGATGGTCAAGGAACCGAGGCACAGAAGCTGAAGAGTGACAAGTACCTTCCGCCAGAGCCAACAGAAGAAAAAGCCTTCCCCTGGAGTCGGCGTCCTGAATTCCGACTTCTAGCCTCCTACACTGAGAAAATAACCTTCTGTTTGTTAAAGCCACCCACTTGTGCTATTTCTGTTACAGCAGCACCAGATTACTAAGGGATGAACACTCTGGATTCTGGAGTCAGGAGTCCTGGTCCTGACTCCACCACCTGCTGGTTCAGCTCGTCTTTCTGAGTCTCAGTTTCCTCATCGGAAAAGGCTGACTGGTAACACCTATCCCGTGGTGGTGGTGTGAGGATGAAATGAGAAAACGCTTGTAAAATGCCTGGCATGAAGGAAGCACTCGATAAATGTTAAATATGGTGGGTTTGTCCTATTTTTAATCTTTTTGTGTGTGTGGTAAATATATAGGTAACAAAACATTTGCCACTTAATCTTCACATGTACAGTTCAGTGACATTCAATATGTTCATCATGTTGTTCAACCTTTACCATTAACTGTTCCCAAATTTTCCCATCACCCTTAACAGCTCAGGGTCCCCTAAGTGTTGTTTATCTCCCTTTCCTCTACCCCCTGCCCACCTCTCATAACCACTAATAAACTCTGATCTCTATACACTTGCCTATTCTAGATATTTCATATTGTTTTTCTTTGTCAGTTGGCTAATTTGAGGCAAAGAAGACCAACCTGTCACTTCAGCAAGAAGGCCTTACTCCAACATAATGAGACAAATCATAAAGCCATTTGATCATTCCCCAGCTGAGCCCTGGGGGAAGAGCCAGCTGAAGACAACCCTGACAGCCTGCCCCAAGGTGCGTACCAGGGCCCCTCACCTCCCCAGGGCAACAATGCTCCACATCACCAACGCCCAGAGCTTCCAGATGTAAATACAGATGGAAGTTCCAATTTTTATTTAAAGATCCTAATTTCTGCATGTTTATTTGGGGGATTACAGAGGTGGCTTAAGCTACTTTAAGACGTTATAATTTGAAGTCTTTCCTTCACTTGGCTGCTAAAGTTTAATTCAGTCTAATTATTTCATATGGCATTGACTATAATAGTTTCATAATTTCTAGTATATTAAGCACTTAATATGTTGTATCATTTGAAATCACATAGTAAATTCAGCAAAGTACATTTTAATGAGAGTTAAGTGGTGTGAAAATATTAATACAATGTGATGGTTCATCTTGGTGCTCATATGTTGTTGGTCTGTTCATGAAGCACAAATGCCTCGCTTACCAGGTAAGGGAGGGCACACTGACCGAGGTGCCAATGGGTGTCTGACAATGGCAGCATTCCTACCTTGTGGTGCCCAGCGCTTCACAGTGGGACTTCTCATTGGGCCTCACAACCCTGGGAAGCAAGTAGGGAAATCATCACCTTCATTTTAGGGATAAGGAAACTGAGGCACAGCGACTGGAGGAGACTTGCTTCAGGTGACCCAACCAGTCAGTGGAGTTTCTGGGATGGGAGTACAGATCTTCTTGGCACAAAGCGACTGCAGCCTGTCCGTCCCACAGCTGTCAGTGTAACCTCAGGGGTGAGCCATGTGTGGACTCCTGGGCAGTGAGGACTTGAAGGTGTTACCCCTCCCTCCCAACTGCAGCCCCACATAGAGAAATCAATGGAGAAGCTGGCTGACTGTACTCAAACTCGGCAATTCCTTTTTTTACACTCTTTCAGAGCATCCTCTCCATACCCAAACCTAAATACCTGGAGCTCTTAGGCCACCCTGGGGTTGCCAAAGAAACGGGTCATGATGAACTAAATCACACTGAACCCTTCATAGAGCAGCAACTCAAGATAATGGTGCATCAATGATGAGATTTAAGGCAACAGGAAGAGGTATTTTGGAGAGAGATTCCCAGAACGCCTCCAAGTCCTTGGAGTTGTTGTTAGGTGCCATCGAGTGGGTTCCGACTCATTGCAGCTCTATGTGTAACAGCGTGAAACACTGCCTGGTGCTTCACCATCTTCACAATTGTGGCTCTGTCGGAGCCCACTGTTGCAGCCACTGTGTCAATCCATTCCATTGCGGGTCTTCCTCTTTTTCACTGACCCTCTACCAAGCATGATGTCCTTCTCTAAGGACTGGTCCCTCCTGATAACATGACCAAAGTAAGTGAGACAAAGTCTCGCCATCCTCGCCTCTAAGGAGCATTCTGGCTGTTACTTCTTCCAAGACAGAGTTGTTAGAGAGAGCCAATTCCAGCATCACCACTGACTAGCTGTGTCCTTAGGCAGGTCTCCTAACCTCTCTAAGCCTATGTGCTCCCAACCCCCCAGCCTCCGTGGTGCTTAGCTCTCAGAGACATTCAAAAGAAACAGAACATCAGAAGACCAGGTGTTGATCTTAAAGGGCAAGGGTTCACACTAAGCTAACAGGTGTTAGCATGTCTATGGGTCCCTAAAGGTTGGCAGTTCAAACCCTCCCAGCAGGACTGGGGAAGAATGGCCTAGCGATCTGCTTTCTTTAAGATTATAGCCAAGAAAATCGTATGGAACAGTTATACTCTGTAACTCATGGGGTCACTATGAGTTGGAATCGACTCGATGGCAAAGGGTTTGGTTTGGTGTTAGTGTGTCTATGGGGTATCCCTTCCCCGAAACATAACTGCATTTTAACTAGGACCCTCAGTAACTCAGCCCAAAGATTCAAAGATATCTGGGCAAAAACAGTCCCCATCGTAGCTAAGGAACAAAAATTGGGGACCCCCCCCTAATTTTAATTTTTTTTAAGTTTGTTTCATCCAGATAGTTGCAAACTTAAGGAAGGAAAAAGAAAGGAGAGTAAGGAAGTAAAACGAGTATTTTCTACCTACCAGTCACTTCCCATACGCCTAGAACCAACCAAAAAAACCAACTGTCGAGTCGATTCCAACTCATATGCCTGGATACTGTTCTAAACACTTTACATGAATTAGCTCATTTAACGTGCTAGGGTCTTTCACATTCAATCCTGTGTTTAATCTTCAAACAACCTTGCAAAGCAGGCAGCAAAATCACCATTCCACAGGTGGGGAAACAGCTAGACAGGAAAATCCAGGCACAAACATGAGGTCAGGGCATAATAATTCAAAAGTGGGTATTGGCCCAAGCTGGGGAAGGAGCAGGATTAGAGGACGCGATGGAGGCCTAGTGTCTTAGTTACCTACTGCTGCTGTAACAGAAATACCACAAGTGGGTGGCTTTAAAGAACAGAAATTTATTTTCTCACAGTTTAGGAGGCTAGAAGTCCGAATTCAGGGTGCCAGCTATAGGGGAAGGCCCTCTCTCTGTGGGCTCTGGAGGAAGATCCTTGTCTCTTTCAGCTTCTAGAACTCTGGGGTTCCTCAGATCCTTAGCAGTCATCACATGGCATCTATCCCCACTGCCACACCTGTTTGTGCTTGCCTCTGTGTCTAATCTGCTCTTTTTATAACTCAGAAGTGATCAGGTTTAGGACACTACCCTATACTGATTTGGCATCACTAACATAACAAAGAAAGTCCTATTCCCAAGCAAGATTACATTCACAAGTATAGGGGTTAGGATTCCAACACATATTTTGGAGGGGGCAAAGGAACACAATTCAACTCAGAACACCTACATCCAGCATAGACTACTGTTGTTCTTGGGTGCCCTTGAGTCTATTTCGACTCATAGTGACCCCATGTGACAGAACAGAACTGCCCCATAGGGTTTTCTAGGCCGTAATCTTTATAGGAGCAGATCATCAGGTCTTTCTCCCTAGGAATGGCTGGGTGGGTTCGAACCACCAACCTTTTGGTTAGCAGCCAAGCGCTTAACCATTGTGCCACCAGGGCTCCTTGACATGGATTAGAAGAGCTAATCTAGCCACACTATGGGTCAAGCCAGAAGAGCAAGAACCCCAGACACAGGGGCAAGGAGGCTTGAGAGGAGAAACCTCCCTCCAAGAGGTCAGCTGGCCTTCTGATTTCAGAGCCCTTTCCCTCCAGCCACCCTCTGAGCTGTCGACTGTCTACAGCACACAGCCCCTCTTTTGCCTGCACTACTCCCCTCCCAGCCTCCTTTCGTGGGAAGCAAGAGGAAAACTTGGGAAAAACTCATTTACAGTGGTGAATCAGGTAGAAGAGTGCCCAGCAAAAGAACAAGGCTTAACTCACAGCATGAGCTGCTCAAAGGCATTTCTAGCAGTGTGGGGTGGTGAATGCTCCCTGCATCCACACCTCCTCCGGCCACAGAGTCTGCCCCCCTCCAAGGCTGGGCCCTGTGTCTGGGGCCTTTGGAGTTTCTGGGTCCGACCTGTAAGCTCAGCACCTCCTGCCCTCCACTCGCCTCCATGCCCAATGCCACTGATCCCCGGGGTTCCACACTCTGGAGAAGGCCATGCTGCTCCTGTCCACATTCCTGCTTCTTCCTCCCTCTAGTGGGGCTGAGAGGAGTCCCCAGCCCTTCCAGCTTCACATGAAAAAATGTAGTGCTGTCTGGCTGTAGGGGACATACTACAGCCCATTTCTTCATTGTTCTAAACCAAATTAAAGCTGGCGCGTCTCTCTCCCACCCAGGATGGGGGGAAGTGCCACCTCAGACAGGAGCGAGGAACTACTCATCTCTCGGGGTTCTGCAGCCCAGGACATTTGGGGAACACTGTCTGGACTCAGGCCATCCCAAGCCTGTGGAGTGAAGAGAAGCTAACAGCTCCGAGGGCCAGTGGGGAGCCGGGCTTCCATCGCAGCTCCAAGGCTTCCAACCAGCACCAGTCCTCTGGCACCATGCGCTCCTCCTCCCCTTTAGTACCTGTCCCCTAGGGGTCTGTTGGGGCTTAGGATTCCCAGCAAGTCACAACCCCCTTGGTCCTTTCCTCACCCGAGTACCTCCAGCTCATCCCACATCCCATCTGTCTCCTTCCTGCCTCTCCTCCCACATTGGGCTTTCAGGTCTCAGGGCCACATGTTCCCAAACTCTAGGCATACAACAGCCCCTGTGGACCGTTCCTGGGGTCTTCTGCACCCGAAGAAACACCAGCATGCGTCACTCTTCTAAAATAGGAATCAAAAATATTGTTGAATTTTTACATCTTGCTAATTATATCCTCAAAATAGTCCTGAGGTTACCCACCACAGCATGCGAAAGCTCAAAGAGATGTTAAAGTTCATTTCTAAGGCCGTTGCCTCGCTTGCAGAGGGTAAATCAGAACCATAGGTGTGCAGGGACTTGCCCAAGTCACAAAGGTGGTGAGGGGAGGAACGGAAACTAGAACTCGGATCTTTCTCCTCTGCACCACAATTGCTCAAAAGCAAAAAAACAAACAAAAAACTTGCTACTGGCTCAAAATAATCCATGCCCTTGTAGCCAGAAACGGTGAACAATAACCAGGTGTCTCCTGCTGGTTTCCGCAATAAGGCAGTTATGAACCCAGGAGTCATGCCTGTCACCATGACACGTGTGCGCATCAACTGTGTCAAAAAGGCTCTCCTTCTAAATAAATAAATAAATATGTGGATGCTAACTGAAGACTAGGATTATCTCCTATCAATGTTAATACGCTTTTTGGTTATTTGCAATTCCCTTTTGTAAATCTGAGGAAACATCATTGCCCAAATTAGCTCTTTTCGCTCAATAAAGGCCAGATTAGCATTTTGAGGTTTGTGTTCGCTTACTGCTTATTTAGAGAGGTCAGGTGAGAAGCTGGGCAACCTGCACCTGATTTCCATTTCACTGAAGACAGCTGCGGGGGCGGGGGGGGGGACTCCAAAGTCCTGGCACTCCGTGGCGGTGGCTGGGTCCCTCCCCTCTCACTGTGCTCAGCCAGAGTACTGCTTGCAGTACCAACCACCTCCATGGCAGCCTCCCCTGAAGGACTGGCCCCACGGGTGAAACTGACCTCAAGCGGCTCCAAGGTCTTTTTCTGGCTGGAACTCACTGTCCCCATCCTCAGGGCTGCCTCTGTATCAAGTGACAGCTCAATGTCCCAATCAATGTCTCCTTCCCTCCTAGAAGAAGCTGTTTCTGCCCACCGACTTATTGACCCACGGGTATTCTCTATACCCCATGCTTTCTCTCAGCATTGAAGAATGCTCTTCCACGTTTGCCTGGCTCCCTTGCTGGAAGGAAAGCTCCACGACCTAGGCAAACCCTGAGCACTTGTTCACCCCTGGAGCCCCAGTGCTGATATCATACAACAACAAAACCAACAACCCATTGCGCTAAGTCGATTCTGCCCCCGAGTCTCCAAAGAGCGGCTGGTAGATTCGAACTGCCAACCTTTTGGTAAGCAGCCATAGCTCTTAACCACGGCGCCACCAGGGCTCCGCTGATACTAATAATAACTATTAAATGAGCGAAGCAATGAAGGGAAGAAGGAAAAAAGCCAGAGAGCTCTGGCAGTACTAACAGCGAGGGAGACTCTTTTCTGAGTTCACCTGGGAACAGGAAATCGTGAGTTTTTGAAATCACTCTTGCCTCCAGACCCCAACTACTTTCACCACTGGCAGGACAACTTCGAGCTGATTGTTTAGCCTCCCAGAGCCTCTTTTCTTTCTAACCCGCAAATTAGGAGAAACGACACCGATGAAGCAAACGCCTGGTCTTTACTAAGTGCTGGGTCATACGAGTGGTGAGCTTTCCCAGACCGCCACCACCCCTGGGTCACACTATCGAAAGCCTGACCACAAAGTGGACATACGCCCCCTTCCACTTGTCCCAAGTGCAGGGCGCCGGCCCACAGAAGCCCAGGGAAAGCTGAGGCCGCGTTCCGGCCCATCCCGAGGTGGCGCTCATCCTCCCCTGAAGCCCCAGCCGCAACCCTCGGGCCATGCCCACCCTCTTCCGGTCCATGGTCTGTGGCTCCTGCCCTCTCACGAGTCCCGGGTTCCGGCACGGGACGGGTTCGGTCAGTGACTCGCAGTCTTTTCGAGGGCCCGTATCGGACCCCTGGGGGAACCCGCTGGACACTATGCCCCTCGCCCCAAAAACTGCACACGCGGAACCACCGCACGGCCGCATTTGCCCTCGCACGGCGAGAGGACGTCCCTGATCCCTCCGCGTCCTCCCCGGCCGGCGCGGAAGAGGCGTGCAAACAGCGCGCACCACGTGACGGAGCGTGACTGCAGGCGCCGACCGAGAGGCGCGCACCAAGGTCGGGCGGGAACGGGCCCGATTTCCCATGGTCCCTTTATATTTGCATATAGGATGTTAGAGGGATATAGAGACAATTAGATTTTTTTGGCCGTAATCACAGAGATACAAGTAACGTATGTGTGAGCAAGAAAATAATAAGAATTTTAAGTGTCTTGGGGGATTTTAAAAAAAAAAAAAAAAAGGTATGATTCAGATAGTCACCATAATGGTAAAGAGTAAGAATTTCTCTGCCTTATATACTTTCCGAGAAAACCTAACAGTCGTGCTCGCTTCGGCAGCACATATACTAAAATTGGAACGATACAGAGAAGATTAGCATGGCCCCTGCGCAAGGATGACACGCAAATTCGTGAAGCGTTCCATATTTTTGCCCTTGGAATTACAATAGTGTACACGTTGTACCTACATACAAGCACTTTTCACCTACAGGTTTTATCTTTCGACACAAAGGAAACTAAGTAGTCCTGGGAGACAGAACGAAAGGAGGTGGGGACACAGATTCGGCTCTTTGCGGTGCTTTTTACACTTGGCCCTCAGGTCCCCCGATTGTTATCTTTGTCGTCTTGCCTGTTTCTTCTGGCACTATCCTGCGCACGGTGGTACCTTACACTTAAGGAAATAGTCTTGTCAAAGTCGATCCATTTCAGGTCCAAAACATAACAGAACCTTAGTGCTACGACACATACATAAACATACGATAAACAGGAACTTGCCACAAGAGCATGATGCCTCTGAATCTTCAAAAATAATACCAGTGCAGTGGCGTCGACTCTGACTCACCATGACCCCGTGTGTGTTAGTGCAGAGTGTTCAACGGCTGATTTTTCAGAAGGAGGTCACCAGGCCTTTCTTCTGAGGGGTCTCTGCGTGGACTGGAACCTCCAACCTTTGCGTTAGCCGCTGAGCGCGGTAACCACGCCCACCACTTAGAGATCATCTCCCTGGTGCCAGGGCTTCACCAACATCAGCTCATTTGAACATTCCTGACAGCCTTGCCCTGGGGCTATTCCTGTCACCACTATTACAGAAGACACTGAGAGGTAAAAGAACTTGGGCGAGATCAATAATAACTAATAAATGGCCGAGGCAGGGCCTGATAAGACCTTTAGAGACACAAACCCAGAAAAGATTGGGCCTCTGATAGTCATTCAGTTCCAAAAAGCACAGTCCCGATTAGTAAAATGGAGCCCTGGTGGCGCAGTGGTTAAGAGCTACAACTGCTAACCAAAAGGTCGGCATTCCTCACAAACGCTACGAGGCAGTTCTCCTCTGTCCTCCAAGGTCACAATGAGTTGAAACAGACTCCACAGCAATGGGTTTGTTTTTTGTTTTAATTAGTAAAATGAGCAAAAAGAAGTACAATAAAAGTTCAGATTTCCCGTGATGACTTTGCCAGTGCTTTTTGGAGTAGTGTATTACTTTCTCTCCAAAAGAAAAATCTTGGTGCCTCTGCTTTGCTGGTGAGTTTTGCAGCCACTTGAACCGCAGGCTGCCTGCCTCCAGTGGCCACAAGACTCCCAGGCTCGGTGGTCACGAAGTCAGAGCAAGAGGTGAGACGCAGAGCCCCCGAGCCACCTCACAGCAGTGGCAGGTACTCAGAGCTGCCGAGCAGCGTTCCATTAGGGATCCATTTCTGTTCTCTTCACTTGGGTGAAACGGTCCTTTCCAGGCAACATCCAAGAATAGGGGTCTGTGGCACCTCTCACCGCACCTCTTTGTTGGCTCCTGGCTTTCATGCATGGAGTTAGAGGGAAAAGCCTTGGTGGTTGGTTTCCCTTCTTCTCCCAGAGATGCCTGGTTCTTTGGAGGCCACTTGGGCGAGTAGTTTTAAATGTCTCCTTCTGGGGTGTCATGCAAGGAAAGACCAACGTTCGAGTGGCTCTAGCTCCTTCAGCCAAGGACAACCCATGAAGCGGGAATGTTATTAGCCTGTGTGTGGAGGGGAGTGGACAGCGTGTTAGGAAATGGAATCACAGAATGAGGGACTTGGCTAAGATCACCATCAGCAGAGGGAGAACTGTTCAGAACGTTCTTAAGAAACAATTTGCTCTCCTTGGCATGACCATTGTCTCAGAGCAGAAATTCGGAAACAAACAGGCAATTTCTAGTCCTGGAAAAATCCAGAGGCCTGGCTGACTTTGCTGGCTCTGCACCAACTTGCTGAGAGAGAGAACTCATCCCTTTGCCCCTGGGCACACATAGGCAGTGGGAGCGCTGGTACTGCAGGACACTTTTCCACCCCAGACTTTCGAGAATTCTTCAGAGCTCAAAAGTCCAAGCCTTGAAAAGCACTGGTTTGTCCCCTTTCCTGGGCCTCTGGAGCCGCAGAGAGCCACAGGCTGCCCATTAAAGGACTCTTTAAAAGCATTCCTGTCTTGAGTCTCAGGGCTGGAAACTGAACCCAAAGAGAGTTGTACTCTTAGCAAACACCAATATATTAGCACTTTTTATTGCCAGGAACTGTTCTAAGTGCTTTACATACATTAAGCCATTAAGACACAAACCGTCCCATGAAGAGGGTGCTATTATCTTCCTCATATCATAGATGAGGAAGCTAAGGCACAGAGATTCAGCACCTTGCTCACTGTCACACAGCTAGTCAATGACAGAGCAGTGATTAAGACCCAAGAAATCTGACTATAGAATTTGTGCTCCTAACCAAACCCTATGACTCGGCTAGGGGTAGGGAGAGGAAGATAAGGCTGTTCAGGAGTAATGAAAAGAGCAGGCAAGACCAGTTCTGCTTTTGTGGGTGTTCTGAATTCAAAGGCAGGAATGGCATTTTTGCAAAAGGTCCTTGTCATGGATTGAATTGTGTCCCCCGAAAATATGTGTCAACTTGGTTAGGCCATGATTCCCAGTATTGTGTGGTTGTGCTCCATTTTGTGATTGATGTAATTTCCCTGTGTGTTGTAAATCCTAATTTCTGCCTGTGGTTAATGAGGCAAGATTAGATTATGTTAAAGAGGATTAGGGTGGGAGGTAACACCCTTACTCAGGTCACATCCCAGACCCAGTGTAAAGGGAGTTTCCCGGGGTGTGTGGCCTGCATCACCTTTTATCTTACAAGAGATAAAAGGAAAGGGAAGCAAGCAGAGAGTTGGGGACCTCACACCACCAAGAAACATGAGAAGCTCCTCAACCACGGAAGATTGATGACGAGGACCTTCCCCTGGAGCCAACAGAGAGAGAAAGCCTTCCTCTGGAGGTGACACCCTGAATGTGGACTTCTAGCCTCCTAGACTGTGAGAGTATACATTTCTCTTTGTGAAAGCCATTCACCCGTGGTATTTCTGTTATAGCAGCACTAGATGGCTAAGACAGTCCCTATATGTCAGAGCAGGGTAGCTGGGAATAGGTACACAGGTAAGTGCAGGGTGAGCTTGCAAAATGTGAGGGACTCAGAGAGCGCCCTCTTTGGGAGGCAGTTGGAACATGAAGGAAGTTTTCCTGTTTCAGGTTGAAGATCATTTATCTGTCACCTGCCCCCTAAAACTAATCCTATTGGGAAGAATCTTCTGAACAGAAAGCCTGCACTTAATTAACCTTATGCAAATGAGATTTATTGCTTCTTAGTAGCTGTTATCCAGAAGCACCCAGGAATTACTTCCCTCAGACATTTCCAGCACCCGAATGAACCACAGCGTTGGAACCCATTCACCTAGACGTTTGTTGAGCGCCTGTGATGTGCTGGCCCCTGTGTGGGAGGTCACAGGAAGAACAAGATGTGTCCTGTCGCGGAGGTACTTACACTCCTGGGGAAACACACACACACACACACCCAAGGCTAACTCAGGGAGGTGAGTGCCCTGCTAGCCTCATGAACCAAGTACCGCGAGAACGCGGGAGGAGGGAAAGTTACCTCTGTCCGGGGAGCCAGGGTGGGGTGGGTGCTTCAGGACGTCTTTTGCCGACAGGTGACTCCGATTTGCAGAGGGAATGGAGGGGAGGGAGCGGCTTACTGGTTTCTCCCAGGAGAGTGAAAAATAAAGCAACCTGATGCTGACTCCACCAGCATCTCCAACTTCGCTCCTTCTCTCACCCTGGATTTGCTGGAAGAGGTGAGGATAGAGACCAGTCCGTTTCGTCCTCCGCGTCTCGCTTTGTGGGGGCCGGGGTTACTCTGTGAAAAAGCAGGCGGAAATCGAAGTGGCGTGTTGACTTGGTTCCCTACCCCAGGACCTCGGGCTGGGCTCTGGATCAGGGCCGAACCTCCTGTCGGCACCGCCGAGTCAGGGGCGCCCAACAGACACCCCAGGAGAACAGCCCGGAGGACATTCTGTGCCCCATGGCCCCCTCCCAATTCCCCAGGTCCTACTTCTCCCTGAGAGCCAAGACGCCCTAGCCTGGGGCCTTCGGACACTGGCTGCAATGCCTAAAAGCCGTCGCAAGGTGGCAACGTTGTGGCGAGAAATATGCTTTTTCAAAATCCTGGGTTTTTTCCGAAGTTTATTTTCCCTATTAATGTTTCATTTAACTTAATTAGAATCTGGTAAACTAATTAAAGTAGCTACGAGCCCCGCAATCAGCAATAATTCGTATAATTACTGATAATTACATCCATACCAATCGTTTGGTTATTAACGTTTGGGGGAGAACAAACCACTTCTGAAGGGACGCAGAGCACAAGAGGGTTTTTGCTCCCTGGGTCGGATCCGCCCACCCACTCCCCAATCTGCAGAGATCCGGCCCAGACGCGGCGCCCCTCTGGGCGGGCCTCGACTGCCTGCGGTGTTCTTCTCCACTTTGTTCGGGGAATTCGGCAAGTAAGGGTGGAACGAACTTTTGCTAGGCTCCTCTGTGTGGGCCGCAGCCGCGAACTTCCTGCCTGGGTGGTAACTGTTAATCCCATTTTACAGAGCAGAGTGCGGCTCCCAAAAGTGCGGTTCCCCGGTGAGGAAAAGGCGCGTGCCATCTCCAGCACCCGCGCTGCCCCGCCTTCGTCCCAGCTCCGCCGGCCCCGGCACTCCCAGAGACTAAAGTTGCTTCCTCGCTGGGCCTCAGTTTCCCGGTTGCTACAGTGGAGAGCTGTCCGGTTAGTCCCACCCAGATGAAGCGTCCCTACTCCTTGGAAGCACCCCCACGGGAGATCGCGCGTCCCGTAGCGACTCCATCTGTCGCGCGAGGCCTCACAGTTTACGTGGCGCCCGCACCGCCATCCTGTTCCCTCTGGTCTCTCCGGGTCAAGCCCTCGGAACACCCCGGGACCTGAGGGCTCGGAGTGCCAGCATAGGAAGCGCTGGCATGGCCTCCAGCCTCGGCTGTGGGTCTCCTGCTCGGAGCGGCGGGCTCCTCCCCAGACGACCCTCCAGGACACTTCCCGCCCCGCGCTGCCCCAGGCTCCGGCTCTCCGATGGCCGCCTCCAGGGTCTCTGCCGGGGGCGCCCCACCGCCGCCCGGAGCGAAGCGCGAGGGCACCGGGGCTGTGCGGAGGGTCCGGCCGTCGGGGCGCGCGGCCGCCCCGCGCTCTGCTCACCTCTCAGAGCACCGCCCAGCGCAGCCAGGACGGAGGCCCCGAGCTTAAAGGGCGCGACACCGCACCTCTGCCAGTCTGCGGAGGGGGCGAAATCGGCAGCCAGGGGTGAATGATTCCCAGTACCGTGCGCTTCCCCAGTCCATCACACTTTCCTGCCCACCCGCCAAGTGCTTTGCAGTTTACGTCGGTTATCTGTAGCTAGCAGGTTCGCTGTGGAAACTGAGGCCGATGGGAGGCCCGTGGCAGGGTGGGGCCTCACGCCCCGCCTCCTGGGCTCCGGAAGCTCCGCGCGGAGGCTGGCGAGCGCGGGCGCCTGCTCCCTGCCCCAGGCCCGGCCCCGCGCGGCTGCCGGGCACCTGCGGTCAGCTTGCGAGCCTCAACTCCTCCCTGGGTTCCTCCACGTCCTAGAACCCGCTCGGATTAAAGTGGGCGGAACATGAAAATTCTCCAGGGCTCCCTCCCTTCGGGCAGCTGCGCACCAGCGCGGGGCTCGCCCTCCGGTCCCGGCCTGTAGGGCCGCCTCTCATCCTGCGAGCTTGCGGTGCCCACGCCTCTTGGAGGGGCAACTTTGGGTTCAACCGCCGGGATTCCGTGCTCTCAGAAAACAGGGCCCCATGTTTGAGCGCTCCGGGGATGACTTCCCCGTGGGGCAGGCGTGGAAATGGACACGAAAGAACTCTTGGCCTTGGTGAGGGCTCCATGGAAGAGGACTAAGGGAATAAGCCCCACGGAAAAGGTCCAAGGGAGGATCCGTATGCTGAAGGCGGGGAGGGGGCTGCCTGTGGGGCAAACTGAGTGTCTGGAGGGGCTGGGAGCTCGCTGCGGCCCACCTGAGCAGGCTGGAGCCTCGCCCCCACCCCGGAGAGGAGCGAGGGGGCCCGCGGTTGGAGTTCGGGGTAGACCCCAGACCTGATCCCCAGCCCGGGCCTGGGTTCCTCTCTGTGGCCCCAGATGACGGGGCGGAATTCCCTGCCCTCGCCTCACCCAGGGCGCCCCAGAATCCATGCTGCGGTCCCCACGCCCACCTGTTGCGCCCCCCTCAGCCGGCTTCCGGGCCCCCGCACCTGCGTACTCCCACCTCCACCCTCCAGGAAGTGACATTTTTTTTTTTTTTTTTTATTAAAAACAAAACAAAGTCACGGATACAGGATGGTCTCCCCGAACAGGCTCAAGGTGGTCGCCATCTCGTGAGTCGGTTGTCGCCCTTTTAAAGTGCTGTTAATGACATCAAGAATTTCCAACAAAAAACAAAGCGAAGCCCAAAGGGGGAGGGAATGCAAAACGGGACTGGAAGTAGGTCCAGAAGGGGAAGCAAAATAACTTACAGCATAAATAAAATGAATCCAATACTGAACCAAGAGACTCACAGTACATTTATATCCATTGCACATAGCCACTTTGTCATTAGGAACATGTTCAGAAGTGGACAGGACGGGGAGCGCGGGGCGGGCGCCAGCAAAGTTGCTACATTGTATTCACCATTCCGGGGTCCAAGGCGGTACAACGTGGGGGGGGGGGAGAGACTCCCTCTCCCGTTTCCTCCCCTCTTCTGTCCAGTTAACCCTTGAGGGCCGATGTCCTGGAGTTCAACCTTGGGGAAAGGCGGTATTTACACTTGGAAACGGAGCTGGGGCCCTGGGCTAGGGCGCCCGGGACAGGGGCGGGCGGGAGGCCGTATTTACATCGGTCCGATCTGAATGGCTTGTTCCTCGCTCTGGGCCTCCGCGGCCGCGGGTATTTACAAGAACGGAGCAGCATGGCTTGAGGGCGCGTGGGCGCGGCCGGGCCGGCCCTAGGGCAACAGCGGGGGCTTGAAGGAGCAGTTGCCGGTGCAGTGGCGGGGCGTCAGCATCTTGCAGGAGAAGTGGTGCAGGGCGTCGTGGGCTTCTGGGAAGACAGCCGCACCGACCACGTCGGGCCCAGCCCGCCGGCCTCGCCTGCAATGTCCACCCGCCCTCTTCCCCTGCCTATCCCGGCCTCACACACTCTTCTAGGGCTCAAGGGTTCTCAATCGAGCGGATCAGGAGGAGGTAACAGGGTAGGAGAGAGACCCTGGAGATTCTGATTGTCTCCGTGTACAGAACCACTGCTCTCTTTCAACAGCCCCATTTTACAGAAGAGGAAACCGAGGCACAACGAGAGGGATTGACCTGCCCAAGGCCAGGGATGGGACCAAAAAGGCAGATTTTCCAATGCCGGGAGCTCAAGGGGCTCTTCTCCTTATCCCACCGTTCTAGAATTATTTCCCCATTAAAATCAGTTCCCACTTACCTCTTCTCGGCTTATGATCAGGTAGACCCTGGTCTTCCCTCTCACTAGTCCCGCTATTCATTCATTCATTCACCTGCACAGCCACCACCTATCACCCCTCCTGTTTCCCGGACTCCTCACCTTTCAATTTCTGCTGGATGGCGTAGCGCGCCTTCCGCTCCTGATCGAGTTCGTTACACAGGGTGTCTGGAAGACAGGAGGAGGGGCCGGTGAGGAGACATAGGCGCCCGTCCAGCCAGGCCAGGGTCACAGCCCGGGCCTCACCCTTTCCCAGGCCTCAGCCGCGCGCAAAATCCACTGGGGGGGGGGGGAAGGGGTGGGTGGGCGGGAGGGGGTGGGGGGAGACACCGACGCTCCAAACTGCAGCCTGGTGGAGGGAGGAAATGGCCTGAGATGGCGCTTAAAGGCAGACGGAGCTAACCAAAATTAAAGCAAACTTAGGCATTACTTCCCAGGTAATTTTACGCCTCGATTTTTAATTTAGAAACCATGGAAATTGCCGCGATAAGAAGTTCAATCACTCCATGGAACGATGCCTGCAAGCCGTTTGCTGGGCTCGCTTGCCATTCTGAGGCTAATCAGAGTATACAAAGGATATTAAATAAAAAAAATAATTGTTGAATTACCTTCAATTTAAATCCAAATGACTGAGCCAACGTTGCGGCTCCTGGCAGACGAGAGGCAGTTACGGCCCGCGCACGTGCTCACCTGACTGTCGTCTTACCTCTGACAATTTGCAGCTGTTGCACCATTTCTTCTCGATAAGCCAATTCCCTCTTCATTTGATCCTGAAAATTATCTGTGCAAATTGATTAAGTGAGAGCTGTTACGCACAGCCCCCTCCCCCGGCCCCTCTTCCCCACTACGCACCTCCTCCCCATGGGCCTCCCGGGAAACTCGGGAAAAGGAGGGTTCCGGGGCTCCCGCAGGGCGCACAGCGCGAGCTGCCTGCGCCCGGGTCGCCGGGCGGGAGGAAGGCTCGCGCGGTGAGCTGGGGTGGGGTGGGGTGGGGTGGGGCTGGACGGGGGGTACCTTTGAGACTCTGAAATTCCCGCTCCAGCTTCTTGCGGAGCTCCATTTGCTCCAGAAGGAGTTTTTGCAATTCTTCTGTGGAGGGGCGAGAGTGGGAGGTAAGCGAGGAGGGGAGATGGGGCTGAGGGCCTCAGAGGGCTCGGGAGGCGCCCAGGCCCAGCCTGAGCAATCGCCGGCAGCAAAGAGGTGGGAGCCCTGGGCAGAGACCCTCAGCACTCTGGCTTTCCCGCTGGCATCCGGAGGATTTGTGAAGGAAGCAAGGCTGGGAGGGGGAGGTGGCTCAGAAGAATCCAATCCAAGATCAGGGAGCACCCACTGGCTCCTGGCCCTGTTTCTTCCCCATGTGGCATCTGCTTTAAGTTCTTCCTAACTCCCTAACCTTAGAGGCTGGCCCAGGAGGACTCTTCCCCCTTCAAAGGACGGACCTAATCCCTCCTTTCAATAATACAAAGGGAGAAGTACCCAATGTCTTTGAGACTCTGGTCAAAGCTTCAGACCCCCTCCCTGGAAAAATACACACACTCACAAGAGCTTGCCTACAATTTCAGGAAGTCCCTGGACCCCCAAATTCAGGCTAAGAACCCCCATATAAAGCACCAATGATTTTGGAGGTAAGGGCATATGGACAAATTCTGTAACAGGAGAGAGTGAGAGATCGCCAATGCTCCTCTTCTTCTCCCACCAGTTCCCAAGTCCATCCTTGGGCTGAAAGTGGGGAGAGCAGCTGGGTGCCAAAGGGCCTATCTGTGCCCTCCAAACCGGCTCTGGAGGGCTGGGAGGGGGCTCCTCTGAGAAAAATTCAGGAATGAGAGAGAACCGGGTAAAGTGGGGTTGCAGGCTCCCTTCCTGTGCCTCAAGCCACACTCTCCCCCTTGCAGGATGAGCAGCAACCCCGTGATCCTATTCTGCAAACAAGCCTTTATCCTCACCCCATTTAGAGTGGGGGAGGATTATGCATTAATTCCAGGAAGAAATTAATCTTGTTCATTCTTTATAATAAATGCCTCCTGCAATCTTGCTGTTAAGGAAAAGTCATGTTTTCCAGGGAATTTGGCCAGATGTCCTGTCTGGTTGCCCACTTATATCAGTTCTGAGAGTCATTGCTCATTTCTTTCTCACTGGGCCATGCTGGGGGTTTGGCTAGCACCTCCCCACCCCCTACCCACACACTCACACCTCTGCACCAGGATAATGTGTCTGCGGGATTATCTTTTCCACTCAGTGAAAACTGGTCCCTCCAAGAGCGGGTGTTTCTCACACTCACCCCCTACAGGAATAACACCCCCTCTGCAGGGAGGCCGGTCTCCCAGTCTCAAGCACAGTGTAACCCCCCTTTCGCAGACTTAACCTCACCTCTGGCCAGGTTCTCGATATCCTTCTCCACTAGCTGAGTTCCCGTGACATCCAGGGTGAGGCTCTCTTCACCTGGGATACAAGAGCGGGTAAGACGGCTTGCGCTCCTAGGAGAGGCCTTGGCAGGAGAAGGGTGAGCTTCCCGGGACTGTGCTAAACCAGGGACCCACTCCAGACCCACCGCCGTTAGGGGAGACAGCTGCAGGCATCCAGCACGACCCACCTGCCAAACCATCATTCTTAGGCTTCTGAAAGCGGCCTTTTCACCTAGCGTTCTGAGCCAAGGGAACACGGCTCTGGGCTACCTTAGGGCAGGAAGTGCCCTTGGACCTGTTTTATAAAGGTGAGGGTATGCCTCATTTCCTTTTAATACCCCCCTTCCCTTACCGAGAACAGCCCCAAATGCATCAAGGGGGTAAAAACTCAGGAAACCTGGTTCTGCACCTCGCCCGCGTTATTTAAATATTTCTCTGCCGGCTGCAGAAGGCGACAGGCAGCCGCAGCCGCTTGATGGAAAGCCTTCCACGCAAGCAGTTGGGAACCTGGGCGTTCCAGGCCCCTGCTCTCAGGTGGGCATGGGGTAGGAGGGACCCTGAGGCTCACCTCGGTCTGTATTTGCGGGACTTGGCTGGGAGATACTCCTTTGGTCTGGATAGGATTTCCTCGTCTCCAAATCGTCGGCGGTCGAGTGATTGTCTTCCTTATCCGGCTCTTAAAGGCAATAAACGGAGTTTGAAGGAGAAGCAAAGATCCGTGACCCCGATACGGTACCGCCAGAGCTGCCGCGGTCTGGGCGCCCGGGCCCTCATTAAAAGCGCAGCGGCCGCCGCTGGTCCCGGGCTGCGCGCGCGGACCGGCACCCTCAGGCTTTGGGCACGGCAGCCATCTGCCCCCCGCCCCCACGGGCTCTGCTCATCTCGTGGCTCCGCGCCCCCTCCCCCAGCTTCTCGAAAAAGCGGAAGACGAGAAGCCGAGCCCACCAGGGACGCGCGACCTACATCGTGCGCAGATACTGGGGCACCGCGAGCGCGCGTGGCCGCTGGCCCTGTCTGCGGCCTGCTACCGAGGAGACGGCCCAGACACCTACCCGAGGGCGGGGTGGGGGGCGTCCTCCTGGGCTGGGCTGCCTCGGCCCGCTGGGATTTCCGAAGCCCCCAGACCCTCCTTTGCCGACCTGCGGGGCTCGCCCCCCGCGTTCGGCCACAGCTTCTCCTGCGCTTCTGGAGACCCCAACCAGGAGCGCGGCCAAGCGCCCCCCACCGTCCGCCCCGGCCCGGCCGCTGAGGACTCAGCGGCTGAAATCACTCGCTGTACAAATGCAAGGACTTAAAGGGGCTGCCAGGCGTGCTTTTAAGAAGGTTTTAACCCAGTGTACAAGTGTGTACGTGTGCATGTGTGTGGAGAGGGCGTGATTCTTTTTTTAAAGTAACCAAACGATGGAAGCTGTTGGGAGTTTTCGCTTAGCTTCCTTTCTCTTTTATTATTTTTCTGTTCTTCTCCCTTTCTCTCCATCTCTCTTTCTCCCTCCCCTCATCTTCCCTCCTAGAGTCCCCTGGCTCCCGCCTTCTGCCTGCGGTTCCCTCAGTGCACTGGCTAGCGGCCTTGGTAGGGGGCTGGGGGCGTTACCGTGGGCCTCAGGGGTGCACAGGTAGGAGGCCACGGGCCCCAGCGCCGCCGCTGCGCTCTTCGCGTGCTCGTCCCGCTCGGGCGCGTACACCTGCGGCGGCCGAAAATGACAGGCGGTTAGGGGGGCGCTTGGCTGCGGCCGAGGCCGCCCATCCCTGAGCCACCGCCTGGAGGGACGCGGAGGATGTGGCGCGCCTGGGGAACCGAGCGCCGCAGCCTTGCGCCCTCGGAGTCCGCCTCGGTGTTGTAGATTCGGGGTAATTATTAGCACTCGCTAGAAAATGACCCGCAACACGAAGCAGCTCCCAAGTCAAGGGCGGTTCCAAGGCGCCCGCGTCCTCTGCGCCAGCCTCCCTTTCGGCTTTTTCCTTCCCGCTCGCGCCCGCTCCCGGTCCCCGGCATAAATGACGCCTTTCACATCCGGTTTAACGATTCGTGTTTTAATGCACCGAATGGAAATATACAGGTGTGCGCACCCACTTTCAAGATGGCCAACGATTCTGGCCTAGCTGCACCCCCCTCCCCAAGACGCCGCCGGCCGACCTGAGACCGCCCCCCCTCACGCCTCCCCGCCACCGTGCCTGGGCCAGCTCGCCCGCCCCGCACACGGTCTCCGTAGCTTCCCACCAACTGTTGTTCCCAAGACAGGAGTCGGATGACACTGGGAGAACTGCGAGCTGGGGGTGAGGGGAACTCTGGGGACCCCGTGCTCCTGGGGCCCCGGCTTGGGGAGAGGCCACCCTCTCCTCTCCTTACCCACTCGTCTTCCCCCGGCCTCTGACACCCTCTGGGCGAGTGCGCTCTGGCATGGCCTCACAGCGCTTTTCTCTCGTTCTGGGCCCCTTTCTCTCCCGTCTTTCTTCCTCCAGACCCTCTTCCTTCTCTTTTTCGGTCTTTGTGTGTCTGGCGGTCTCTGCTGGTCTCCTCCTCATCCCATCAACATAAACACCCCACGTGCGTTCCTTAGGCAGCTCTCCCGCGTCATCCGAAACCCTCAATTGGGGGTCCCAGCAGGCCAACTCCACAGTGCGCTCGAGGCCGGGCCGGCCGGGAGCAGCCAGGGCCCGCGGCTCGAACGCCCGCGCCGAACACAATTCACTACCCGGCCGGGGCCTGGCCCACATCCCCGCGATGCAGACGCGGAGCGCGGAGGCGCCCCCGGCGGGTCGGGCGCGGGGCTCACCTTG
>NW_004443966.1:13350117-13353909 GCF_000243295.1 Trichechus manatus latirostris | reverse complement strand
GCCGCCACGGCGGCCGCCACTGCCTTAGCCTGGCTCTGCGCGGCAGGGTAGGGCGGCACCGGGAGGCTGCCTGCCGCCGGCCAGAACATGGGAAACGTCGGGTACACAGTGGCGGCGGCCGCTGCGGCGGCCACGGCCGCTGCGTCCTTGGCTGCCCCAGAGGGCTGGTGTCCCCAGAACATGGCGCCGCCGCCAGCGCCTGCCCCGGCCCCCGGGGGCAAGTGGCCAGCTCCTGGACCCCCTGCGCCCCCGCCAGTGCCAGCAACCCCGCCGCTCCCGGTGCCTGGGCCGCCCTTAGGCTCGCCCGCACCCAGCACCGCGTCGTCCTTCTTAGGGCAGAGGCCGAAGGCCGTGGAGAAACCGTAGGGATGAGGAAAAAGCGGCGGGGGCAGCTTCTGCAGGAGGCCAAAGCTTTTGCTCGGCACCGGGATCACGGGGTAGCTACGTACCCCGGCGCCACCACCAGGCCCTCCAGGGCCCGCGGGGCCGCCGGCTCCAGCCGCTAGGCCAAGGCCGCGCTGCGGGTGGGGAGGAGGCGGCCCCGGAGGCCCGGCCGCCTCATCTTCGCCACAGCGCAGGCTCTTATGGGGTGGCGGGCCTGGGGCCATCTCTGCGCCGCACCCGGGGCCACCCGCGCCACCACTGCCAGCACCACCCTTCCCCTGCCCACCCGACCCGCCATTAGCACCGCCGCCCCCGCCGCCTCCTTGCAGCGAGAATGTCCGCTTGCGCGTGCCGCCATTGAACATGGCCTTGACGTCCTCCCACGCGTGGCTCAGCTCGTCTGTGGCCGATTTGTCACTGAGTTTGAGGTGACGGCGCCACGAGTTGAAGTTGGCGGCGTCGGGCTGAGTGTACTTGGCGTCGGGTGTGCGATGCGAGTGGAAGATGAACTTGTTGGGTGAGAAGTACATGCTGCAGTAGCCGCACTTGATGCACTTGGCACGAGAGCTGTTGTAACGCGCGGGGATGAAGCTGCCGCGCGAGCCCCACGCGCACTCGTGCACCACATCGAAGGCGAAGTTCTCGGGCAGCTTGGGCGGTTTGTGCTCGCCCAGGAACGACTTGCACAGGCGTTCGGCCTCTCGCTTGGTGATCATGCCGCAGCGGCGGGACGAGATGGGCATGGCCCCGGCCCGACGCAGAATCTCCAGCTGCACCGGCGTGCACTGCACGCACGTGATGCCCAGGGCCACGCGGCGGTTGTGGATCTCATTGTAGCTGTAGTTCTTGAGGAGAGTGTTGGAGATCTGCGCCAGGCACAGGCGCTCCTGGCCGTCGATGACCAGCGACACGATAGGCACCCCGTACAGCGACGTCTCGCCCACCTGGTTGGGTTTGAGAGCGCTGGAACCCGAGTAGGGCTGCAGCTCCTGCTTGGAGTTGGGCGAGGAGCTGCCCTCGCGCCCCGGCCCCAGCTGAGTGGTGAGAGCCTCCATGCCGCCGCTCCTGCGAAACAGAGAAAGCAGAGAGCAGATGAGCCATTTTCAGCGCCGCCGCCGTTACCGCCGCCGCTCGGGCCCGCCCAGCGGGGCGCGCAGAGTCGGGCTCGCGGGGAAACTTGGCGATGGGGAATCCAAGCTCATTCGCCCCCCTGGATGGGCGCCTTTTGTTATTCAGACACGTGCTGGCGCCGGAACAGAAGCCCCCGGGGTTTGGGGAAGGAGAAGGAGTAATGGAGACTCCAGGGAGGCCCAAGCTGTTAGGAAGCCAATCTCGTTTACAGATTGGGGAGGAAGTGGGGCCCAGAGACCGAGAGTGACTTGCCCAAGGCCACACAGCAAAGCCATTGCCGAATCCAGGCTTCCCGGGGCCCAGATCCGTGCGTCTTCTTCGGTCAACCTCGCAGCCCACCCTGCCGGCCGGGGTCCTGAAGCTTGGACTTCGGGGACCTGCCGCCCCTCTGCTCAGTCGCGCATGCACGCGGGCGGGCCGGGGCCAGCGCGGGGAGGGGTTGGGAGGCGGGGGAGGGGCGGTCACTGCCCATCTCCCATCTCCAGACAGCGGGCAGCGGGCGAGGGGGTGGGGGGGATGAGGGGAGGGACCCGAGGTGGTGGGGAGAGGGAAGTAGGAGCCGACTGCTGTTCGAGGTGCTGAACCCGACCCTTACAGAACTGGCTGTGCGCGCCCAGCCCCAGAGCGGCCCCCACCGCATCCAGCTCGGTGCCGAATCCGCTCGCCGGGACAACAGCTCCGCTTTCTACAAACCCGAGCTTCTCTTCCCACGCCCGGCGCCCCGCTTTCGTTGAGCAGAAAGATTACGGCTGGGAATAGAAACCGTTTTCCCCCTCTAGCCATCAGTGGGACCAGGCTCACGCAGTTCCTAGCCACGTTTTCAGCCACGTTCCAGATCAAAGCTGGTTTCCATTGGGATTAGCGCGTGGGACAAAGAGGTTCTCAAGGAAGTTTCTCGGGAGCCGCTTCTCCTTCACTTCCAAGGGTCCAGTCCTGAGTGTTCTCCTTCATATATGCCCTTCCTGCTCAGGCCAAGTGCAGACTCCCAGGTCTCTGGGCTTCCTGTTTTGGGGGAATCTCCACTCCACGCCTGGCTGTCCCAGCTCACAAGGGCTGAGGATCTCGGCTGCTCTCCAAAGCTGCTGCAAATCTCCAGGCACAAAGTTGCTGCTGGTCCCGCGCTTTGCTCTCTGGCCGAGGAAGGGCGGCAGCCGCAAAGTGGGGGAGGGGACTAGGGCCTGAAGCTTGGGGACCTATAGGTCTCCCGGCCCAGCCACGTGTCCTCAGACACGTAAGGCTCTGACTCGGCCCTCGGACCAGGCGCTGCTGCAGCCCGAGCAGCCTAACTCTGGGGGCCTCATCGCCTAAACTCGGCCAGAAAGGCAAAGCCATTTCCAGAGGGCAGCTCCAGCCAGACAGGCGATGCTCGGTCCAAAGCCTTCAGCGAGGAGACTGGGTCTTCTGCCTGCCTCCCTCCCTGTTTGTCTAGGTGCCTGTCATCTGTCGATCTTATCTGCCCCTGAGCTGTCTGTCTCTTCCAGCTCGCTCCTCTTTCTCCCATCTGTCTTCATACCTTCTTCAACTATCAAGCTATTAATCTGTTATCTGCCTGTTCATTTTTATCTCTGCGGATCGAATTGAAACAAGTTGACCCTCCTTTCGCGTTGAAGTCCCTTGTAGCATTTTAGAAGGCAAAGCCACTGTCCTAACTCTCCGGCTGAAAGGTCAGCGAGGGAAGCCCCGCGCCCCTCTGGGGGACTCTCAAGCGGGCTCAGGAGGTGGCCCGGAGCTCGCGGCTCTGGGAAATGACAATGGCTTCCCGGTTTCCCGAAATCGGCGAGTGTGCCCGGCCCGCATGCAGTGAAGAGAGCGCCCCGAGCCGAATGCGTCCTACCTAAGCCGAGGGCCCTGAGTCCTTGCGCGGTTTTCCTGAGAGAGGCGAGGGGCCTTTGGGCCCCGGTGTCAGGAGAAGACGGGCCCTGGGAAAGGAAGAGAATTTCGGGGGCCAGAGCGGAAAGCCTGGAAGAGGGGCCGTACGCAGCGATAAGGAGCCGCAGCCAGGGCCGGCTCGGAGAACCCTGGTCCGCTCCGGGGCTTAAGGGGTGAGCTCGGGGTGGGCGACGAGGCGCGCAGCGGGCAACGGCACAAGCCAGGCTGTAGACCCGTTAGGTAGAAAAATAAAAACAACAGCCACAAGAACTCACATCAGAACTAAACAAGAAACAGGCGCCGGGGCCCGGCTCTGGGGGCGGCGAGCGGCCGCACGCGGGTACTCACCGTGCGGCGGCGGCTGGAGCCAGGCGAGCGGAGGTGCGCGGCGGGCGGGAGTCGGGGATC
>NW_004443966.1:13343224-13348015 GCF_000243295.1 Trichechus manatus latirostris | reverse complement strand
CCCCCCGCCCCGACCCCGTAATCACAACCCAGTTCGGTAATTATCCTTCGCCTCCTAATGATTTTTCAAGGCATCTCAGAATTCGGGGTCGCGCTGACAACGACCGCGGAGGCAGGACGCCCTCGGGTGGGGGTGGGAGTGGAAAGCAAATGGGCAGGGTCCCCCTGAACCGGGCCTGCCTGTCCTGCTTCCAGCGAACTGCGGGGCCAACAATTCCTTGGGGGCCGGCCTCTCGGGTGTGCCCAGCAGCGGGACCGCGGGGCCCCGGGTAACCGCACCAGGGGGTGTGCAGGGTCGCCTCCGCGGCCCATTCAGCACCAAGCGGCGGACAGCTCCCCGGGCCGGGTCCCAGAGCCAGGAGACCCACCCCTCTCTCCGTCCCGAGTCTAAGCTGGAGAAAGATTGAAGGAGGGTGGGGAGAAGCTGGGGAGGCGCCGGCGCTCGCTCGCGGGGTGTGGTCTCCGGGGAGCAGTCTTGGGTTAGGGGCCCGGGCTCTGCTCGGGACCAGCGTTCGGTCGGTTACGGTCACTGCGGACTGCGTTTACACTTTGCTGAGCAGGTTTTCACCACGGCACTGGGAATGGGTAGGGATCATTTACAGGCAGGAAACTTGAGGGTCAGGCATTTTACAGGCAGGAAACTTGAGGGTCAGGCAGTGGAAGCCCACCCACCCAGGCTCCTCGGCCAATAAAGGGCGCGGCCTGGTCTTTCGGACCCAAAATGTACGCTGTCGGAAGGGCCTGGCGGTGAAGGGACGATGCGGAGCGTGCGGCGTGGCGCAGCTCACGGGGAGCTTCCTTTATGGCTCTCCCAAAGCTCGGTGCGGAGGACACCGAGGCCTAGCACAGCCAGCTCACCTGCTCGGGTTCAGGGGATTGGCAGAGCTGGGACTTGAACCCAGGCTCAGAGGGGGAAGGGTAGGGACCCTCTTCCTGGGAGGGAACTCTAGGTCCCGCAACCCTGTCCAGAGCCGGGGAGCCGGTGCCCTCGGCCTCCCTGACCCCCAATAACGCGTATTCTCTCTCTGCACGGTGGCGGGACTCTGGCTCTCCGCGTCCCAGACACGCCTCCAGTGCGCCCCCTAGCTCCAGCCGGCTTGCGCTGCCTCCCGGTCCCTGGCGTCGCGTCCACGCGGCCAGGCCGCCGGTGCCCAGTGGGGCTCGGGCTTGGGCTGGGGTTGGGCGGCCGCGCCTCCTCTGCAAGCACATATCTTTTACCAGTTGAATTAACGGCAGTTTTCGTCAGTTAATTAGGTTTAATTTACATAATTAGTACAGTATAAAGAGGATTGGGGATAATCATGGGGTACGTAGCGCTTACTGTGTAAACACGTATTCTGAATTAAAAATCAGATGTAATTAAGGCGCGCAGGCCCTGTTTAGGCAGGGTTTTAATTGTAATGAATTTCTAATTAACACTCAATGATTGCCAAATGCAAAGGGCCGTAAAATTTTCTTGTAGTTTTGCTAATTTATTGTTTACTTAATATCTGGATATTAATCCGATGGCCAGATAGACCCGAGCCCTGAGCAGCGGCCTGGGCCCAATCCAGCGAAGGCGGCTGGGTGGGGCCGCTGGGCCGCCACCGGAGAGCAAAGGTGAGGTCGCCCTGGAGGCGGAGGTCACCCAGTCCTCGCGAAGGTGCTCAGAGCGCGCGGCCCTTCCCACTCCGGGTGCCGACTGGAAGACTGAGGCCAGGGAAGGGCCAGGGACTTGCCAGAAGTCAGACGCCCTGGGCCAGACCCGGCTCTTTGGGACCAGAGGCGAGACCAGCACCCCTCCCAGCGCAGGACTCCCTGCTGCCCGGGACATCAAAGGAGGGAGAGCCTTACACGCCTGTGCCCAGCCCAGATCCAGCTCCTCTACTGACCGATTGAGTGCCATTAGCCCTTTACTTGGCCTCAGTTTCTGCATCTGTAGGATGGGCATACTGACTTGCACTTTGCGGAAGTCAAGGATTGTCCAGGAGGCCCAGGTACCCACCCCAGCCCAGGCGCATGAACTTCTTTCTTCTGGAGCCCTGGGGGTAGGGAGGTGTTGGAGGGCCTTGCTTGGAGGGGCAGAGCTGGGAGGCCTTGAGGATGCATTGAGGGTCCTGGGGCCTGGTTCTTCCCCCCTGGGGCTCTCCTTGCACTTGGGGATGCAGGTTGGGCTGGGAGGGACTGAGGAAGCTCCCGGCGCCTTCTTTGCCCAACCAGATGTAGAGGCCCCAAGGCCTGAGCAGAGTATTTGAGAAGGAGGGTGGGGGAGCAGCTCCGGAGGACCCCCTTCCCCAAATCTGTCTGCACCCCAGCTGGCCCTGGGATGAGGGGTTCCCCTCTTGCCAGCCCCCGCTTGACCACAAACCTCTTTTCTAGATCCTCTGAGCACAGGGAGACCCTGTGGGCACTTAGACATTTCCTCCCAACCCAAGGAAACACACCAAGAAGTTTCAGTGGTGCCCACAAGCTGCCTTGACCCCTCCCTCCCAGCCCCTAGGCCTCTCCTTGACACTGCGCAGCGCCTCTCTAAGCCTCCGTCTGCCTGGGCCCCTCATCCTACTTGCTTTGTTGCTGTGTATTTTCATCATTGGCTTTTCACTGGTTAATATTTCTTGATCAGTTATTTGTTGGTGGGTGCTGTCTTTCCCACTGGAATTATTTTCCCAGCCCCTAGAACAGAGCCTGGCACATAGTAGGTGCTCAACACGCTGAATGAATGGATGGACAGCATTTGGGTCTGAGGCTGTGAGCCCAGCCCAGGACCCAGCTGACTCGCTGGCCACAGTGGTTGGTACCCTTGGGGCCCAGTTGCCAATCTAGTCCTTTGAGAGTAGAAGGTTCTCTGCTCCCTAATGATGTCTAGAGGGTCTTGGGTTTCCCACCTTCCACACAGGCTTGTGCAGGCTGAAGCAACCCTGCAGGACAGAAGAGACTCGTTCCCTTAGGGGGTGGGGACAGGCCCTGGCAGACAGGTGGGGAACAGCTGGTAGGCTGCCGAGCTTTCCCTGGCTACAAGAGGCTCTTCCCCCTGTGCCTGCTGCATTCAGCACAGTGAAGGGAGGGGCTGAAAAGAGGACAGACTCTGGAGCCAGCAAGACCTGGGTTCAAATCCTAGCTCTGCTAGTTACTTACCCTCTTTAAGCCTCCAAATCTACATCTGAAAAGTTGTCATACGGGCCTTACAGGGATGTCACAGGTGCTGTATGTTAGGCACATAGCCAGGGTGGGGACTAGGGTGCTGTGTGTGAGCTGCCTAGGATGCAAAACATAAGGAGGTGCCCACTCCCAGGGCCGTACCATATGGCCCTGCACTCAGCGCACGGCACTCAGCACACCAGCTCCCCTTCCTGGCAGGCTCACAGCACCCTGGGGAGGCTGCCTGAACGCTGCTGGAGTCAGGGCCTGGCTGGACTGGTCGAGGCAGCTCTGGGCCAGGTTTTGGGGTGCTGGGCAAACTGTGGGATGTCACATCGGCTGGTGGAAGGGCTAGGATTCTAGGGCCTTCAGTTCCCCACAGGCTCCTGACTTCACTGAACTGGTTCAAGGAACCTGAAGGTGCTGGCTTTAAAAAAAAGTATATGTGTGTGTGTGTGTTATTCCCTAGGTGGTGTAACAGTTAATGCTCTCAGCTGCAAACCGAAATGTTGGTAGTTTGAGTCCACCCAGAGGCTCCTCAGAAGAAAGGCCTGGTGATCTACTTCTGAAAAATCAGCCACTGAAAATCCAGTGGAGCACAGTTCTACTCTGACACCCACGGGGTTGCCATGAGTCTGAGTCAACTCGACAGCAACTGGTTGGTTGAACTGGTTGGCCTTTCTGGACCTGCCAGGAGAGGGGCCCACAGTGAGTCCCCCATGAGGGATGAGGGCACAACAGGTCTCCCTGGGCAGCACCCCCCATGGGGGTGCCACATTTACATTAGAGTAATGAAGTCAGGAGACCTCAGTTCTCCTGCTGACTGGGTCTTACTGGTCGTGGCCCCGGGAGAGTTAGGGAACTTCTCTGAGCTTGGAACATGGCCTTTATGAACTGTAAAGGGATATACACATGCAAGAGTTTGTTCCCAAAGGCTTTGGGAACAGTCTGGCCTAGGACATGAATGCGAGACATTGTTTTGGCTTCCTTTTACTGCTGTAACAAATTAGCACAAACTTTGTGGCTTAAAACAACATAAATTTACTTACAGATCTGGAGGTGAGAAGTCTGAAATGTGTCCCCCGGGCTAAATCAGGATGCAGCTGGGCCGTATTCCTCTCGGGAGGCTCCAGGGAAGAGTCTGTTTCCTTGCCTTTTCCAGATTGTAGAGGCCTTGCACACATTACGTGGCTCACGACCCCTTCCTCTATCTTCAAAGCCAGCCACACAGCATCTTCAAATCTCTCTGACGCTGACTCTCCCCGCCCCCTCTTCCACTTGGCAGGACCCTTGTGATCATATTAGGCCCATCCGGGTAATTCAGGGTAGTCTCCCCACCTCCAGGTCATCTGATTAGCAACCTTAATTCCCCCTTGTCACGTAACACAATGTAGTCACAGGTTCTGGGGATTAGGACATGGATATCTTTGTGGGGGCAGACGTTGCTCAAAAAGAGGCTGAGGTGTATGTGGGGGGCTTGGAAGCTGGGGTGTATGTGGAGGACTTGATGATTAACAGTGCACAGATGAGTGTCTGTGTGTGTGTGTGTGTGCACCTGTTCCTACCCGTGGCCTCCTGACCACTGTCTGCAATCCAGAACTTGGCCCCCATTGGGTGTGACCCCGGCCAAGCCTGTAGCTATTACACCAAGCTGCACAGGTCTCCCAGGGAAGCC
>NW_004443966.1:13216589-13342984 GCF_000243295.1 Trichechus manatus latirostris | reverse complement strand
AGAGAGGGAATTAAGGAGCACCCACAAGCCCACCAGCCCGCGGTGTGTGCATGCGTTTCTAAGTGTCTTGGGTCCATGGCAAGGCATCGAGGGTATGTCGCTGAGGGTCTCTGAGGCTCTGGCTGCCCACTCCCTCTCCCTGGCTTATGTCACTGGTATTTTGGAGCACCTCATTAATGCCAGGCCCCGCCCCAGCGCCTGCCTTCCTGGGCCTGTATCTTCCCCTCTTTTCCTGCTTCTTTCTCTGTACCTCATTTGCTCCTTTTATATCTCAGAGGTGATTGGCTTAAAACACACCCCACACTGATATGGCCTCATTAAGATAACAAAGTCCTGTTCCCAGATGGGATTACATTCACAGGTATAGGGGTTTAGGATTTACAACACATATTTTTTGGGGACACAATTCAATCAATAACACTGTGCAGAGGCCTGGAGGCCGAGGGCTTGACACATTCAGGGAGGAGCTTTGCCCCCTGCGATGGAAGCACCGAGGGGGGACGGCGTGGGCATCACCATGCCCCGCCCTTGCAGGGGTGCTGGGAGAATCAAATGAGGCGAAGGTGAGGGCAGTTTGTCGTGCCCAGCTCCTAATGCAAGACAAATAGCATTTCCTCCCTTTCTCAGAGCTGAAATGATACAGACATGGATGTGCTGGGTACCCCTAGGCTCTCTCTCCAGCCCACGGCACCCATGGCCTCTCCCTGCACCTCTAACCCCTCCCAAAGGGGAAAAAGATGAAAAGCGAATTCCTAGGAAGGACCAGCAGCGCAGCCTGACTTTCACCAACCGGCTGCTTTTAACTAAGTCTGCGGCAGGAGAGACTTTTTATCCCTTGCAAGTTAACGCGAACTGTTAGCGAGATAACTAAAAGAGAGAGCTACCGATGGACTGTGGAGCTCAAAAGGAGGGGAATTCGTCTCACTTTAGAAGAAGGGCCTGGAGGGCTCAGCCCCATCGACTCATTCATTATGCTGTTATCTGCCAGAGAGGCGGTGACACCACAGCAATTAAGACAAACTTTAGTCTCTAAGTTCCTGCCTGCAATCTCGTGGCTTCAAAACAAGACAAATGATACCGCCCAGGGAGGAAGCGAAGTCTGTTTCAGACTCTGTCCAAAGTCACAGCAAATATTTGTAGTTGTTCGGTAGAAAATCTGTCATGAGGCCTGGGCTCTGCTGGCTGCCCCGCCCCGTGTTCTACTCCTTTCCAGCGGCTCGGGCAGCCCGGCTGGTCTCTGCACTCCACCCAGCCTCGTCCTGAGCGCCCCGCCCACAGCCAGCCCCAGTCCGTCCCACCCCACCTGCCAAGGCAGAATGGAATCACGACAAAGGCAGGAAGCACCATTGAAAACCAGTCCTGCCACGGAGGACCGATGAAACCGTGCCAGCAGACAGCATCACAAAGGACCAGGCTCAGGAGTCCGTCCTGAACCATTGACTGCTTCCACCTGCCTGGCTCCCCTCTCGACCCCTTCTCATCTCCAGGCTCCTGGTCCCACATCACTGCACCAGTTGGCACACGTGCCTCAGAGCTGGTGCTGGCCTCAGCCTCGCTCCTCCTCCCTGCCTCCCACCTGTCCTTGGATGGAGCTGTTTCCACGAAACACCTGATCTCCCCAATGTGGAAGCTGGGACCTGGCCCAGGTACAGTGCTGGGGGAGGGGGTCCATCTGGCCCCAAGACTGGAGTCAGGACACTGCTGGCTGCCTGGGGCCCTGGGAGCAGTCAGTGCTGGCCCCTTCTTGCCCTTCTGCTCCTGTTGCCCTGTGTCCTCTGCCGGCTTGCCCAGGCACTGCTTCCTGCCCCCACCTGGAGCTCAGGGCCCCGTGTCTCGCTCCCCGCAGAGCTACTCGGTGCCCTTCTTTCACACGGACATCTGGGACTCGGGGCACTGGCTCCCCGTTCTACCAGGGACCAGACTTAGCTAAAGGGATGAAGCTCCAGTGGGCAATGTGAGCCAGCGATGGGGGGGAGGGGCATCTCTGAGGCTGCATCATGGCCTCTGCAGGTTCCTCGGGGCCATGGTGGTGGCAGCTGCCCACCCTCTTCTGGCCAGCCTGTGGGGCAGGGCTGGGGGAGCTGCCAGCCTGCAGGCCCAGCATTATTCATGGCCTCACTCTGAGATTATGTTCTGGCCTTCAGCCCCGAGTGTGCAGAGGTCTGGAGGCGGCTCCTACCCAACAAAGATACAGGTCTAGTCAGCTCCAGCCCCACCCTGCACTGTCCTGACCACTGGAAGCCAGGCTGAGTGGCACTGCGTCAGACCACACAGCCTGTGTCTAACCACACCGGGGGAACAAGTCTCACCCTTCCTCCCTCTGCCCCCATTGGCTTCTTGGAGGACTGCCAAAGCCTGGGTACTCTGTAACCCGCATTGTCCAGGCTGGTGGGCTGAGTGCTGAGGGGGCTTCCTTGTCAGGGCCCTAGATGTGGCGTTCCCACACCTGTGCGTCTGCAGAGGAGGTACCTGCCTCCCAGTGTGACCTGGGGTCCCATGAGGACCCTCCTGCCCCAGAAACTCTCCCTTCCAGGCTTCCCTGAAGGTCCGAGAGGCCTGAGGCTACATCCTATGGGGTCTTGTCTCCAGGAGGCTCTGGTTAGAAGGCAAGTGGGTGTCACTGCAGGTTGGAGGGAGACAGGACAATGATTAAGCCCTGGGAAGAGGGACTGCCCCAAGGGCCTTGGGCCTGAGGCACCACCCCTCCATCCCTCCCACACCTCAGAGCCACTTCCATGTGCTGGTCTGTGCCAAGCAGTGAGGACAGAGATGAGTCAGACTCATCCCTGCCCTCCAGAGGCCCACAGACTGGCCAGGGCCATTGCCTAGGCTTCCAGAGTTCTGTCCCCAAGGAGGTGCTATTTGAGTGGGGCCTGAAAGGGGGAACAGGAGTCAGCCACGTGGACAGGGTGAGGGTGTGTGGGGGTGGCATTTGGGCAGAGGGAGGAGCTCATTCCTGCCCCACTGTGTTCCCGAGGACTCAGCCCTCCCATGACCTCTGAGGGCAAGGGCAGCTTGGCCTTGGGACAGTGAGGATGACCGAGGGATGGCTGAGCCTGAACAGGCCAAAGAGAACCTGCCCTCACCGGGGTCTTAGGAGGCCTTTCAGGGACCATCCAGCTCCCATCTTCCCAAGACTGAGAGCCAGAGGGAAACTCGGACCTTGGGGGCTGCCCCAAGCAGGGGTTCTTGGCCAGAGCTCCCTGAGTGGGTGGGCTCCATAAACCCTCAAGTTGTGACAAAACCGTGTGCGGGTGTATGTGGATGCGCATTGTCCTGAGGTGAGGGTCTCACTTTTGTGTGATGCTCACAGGGGTCCACGGCCCCAAACAGTGAGAAGCCCTGCTCAGGAACACCAGGGCTGAGAGATCAACCCCTGCATTTCCAGACGAAGGAACCAGGCTCACAGAGGAGACACACACTGTCCCCAGCCCAGGCTCCGTCCCTTCCTCTACAGCAGCGTTTCTTTGTGTGACTGGAAGGCGCTCAGCATCTATATCCCCAGGGAGCTGGTCGAGGTACAGATCTGGGCCCCACTCCCAAGGGTGCTGATACAGCATCTGCGCATACCACGTGTGGAGCCTCTAAGGATGGGGTACGTGTGTGCGTGCATGTGAGTGCCATGTGGGAGGTGCTCATGGAGGCAGCTTCTGGAGCTGGGCTCAGACTGGGGCTCTGAGCTCCAGTGCTTTGCTACTTGTTTGTTGGTGACCTTGGGCAAGACACCTGGCCTCTCTGTGCTTCAGTTTCTCCATCTGTAAAATGGGCAGAATAATAATACTAATACTTCATGGGACTGTTGTGAAGATTATACTAGCTAATGACGTAAGCCCTTGGTGCAGTGGCTGGCACGGGGGACCTGTTCCATTTTCCCCACCTCCCTGACTTGGGGCTTGAGGGTGACAGGCTTGCTGTGTGCATCTTCTCAAAATAAGAATAAGTTTTAAGTCTGGGTGGTGGCGGGTTCACGTTCTGGGGTGGTCAGGCTCACCTGGAGAGCCCCTGAGCTCTGCCTACTCACCGAGCATCTTGCCCTCGGAAGCCCGAAACCCCTGTCCCCCTCAGTTCCCTCCTGCCCTGATCACTGATCAGGGGCGCACAGCCCTCGTGGCCTGGGCCCCATCCAACTCTGGGCCCTCCCAGCCCCAGGGAAATGGCAGGAGCTCAGCAAGGAGATGCCCGCCCTGGCTGAGGCCCATGGCAGCTGGAAGCCTGTACCACCCTGAAAAGTGTTACTAAAAATATGACAACTCCAACCTAGCCAGGGAGACAAAATGATGCCTCACATAAGGTGGCCCTTCTATGGGGCAGTGGAGTGGGGGTTGGGAACCACAGCTCTACCAGGTTGGCCACTGAGTCAACAAATATTTATTGTGCACCTACTATGCTCTGTTCTTGGCACTCAGGATACAGTGTGAACAAACCAGAGTTCCTGCCCTTGTGGAGCTTACATTCTAACGGGGGTGTGGAGGAGATAGACGATACAATAAATAAGTAAAACAGGTGGTATGTCACATCATTACAGATGCAATGGAGGAAGATGGCGCATGTCAGGGGAACACGAGTTCCAAGGAGCAGGAATGGGAGGGCTGCTATTCTAGAGCCGTCAGGTCAGGTCTCACAGTGATGCCATTTGAGCAAAGGCTGGAGGCTGCAGGAGAGGGTGTATGGGGGACGGTGCTCCAGGGACCAAGTGCAAAGGCCCATATTAGTTGGCAAAATACTAGCCCACTAGGGTCCCTGGGGGGTGCAAGCAGTTTGCGACTGGCTAACCTAAAGGTTGGTGGTTCAAACCCACCCAGAGGCCCCACAGAAGAAAGGTCTGGTGAACTGCTTCCATAAAGATTACAGACAAGAAAACCCTATGGAGCACACTTCTACTCTGTCACATATTGGATCGCCATGAGTTTGAACCGACTTGATGGCAGCGGGTTTGCTTTTGTTTTTTAGTAACATACACAACCCAAAACAGAGTGGCTTAGTTCTAGCTCATCCAGCAGTCCAGTGCGGGGGTTCCTGGGGGGTGGCATGTCCCTCCATGTGGCGATTCAGGGACTCAGCCTTCCCCCACCTCCCACCCAGAGTCGTTTCCATTTAGCAGGAAGAGGGAGAAAGAGGTCATAGAGAAGGCACGTCTGCATCGAATGCTCCTTGGCCAGGAAACAAAATACCATCTACTCTATCACACTGATGAGAACGAGTCACACGGCCCTGGTAAATGCCACGGGACTGGTAAAGGTAGCCCCGGCTGGGCACCCGCCTCCCAGTGACAGCTCTCTCTCCACCATGGAGGAGGGAGTGTGAGTCTATGGTGGCGGCTGGATGTCTCTGTCACAGCCCTGAGGTGGGCGTGTGCCTGGATGTTCAAGGATCAAGGAGGCCAGCTGGCTGGAGAAGAGCGAGAATGGAGGGAGAGAGAGGAGATGAGGTCAGAGGTAATGGGGGAAGATCGTATAGGGTCGCACGGGCCATTGTTGGGTCTTTGGCTTGTGTTCTGAGTGAGCTTTGAACCCCTGGAGGGTCTGAGCAGGAGAGAGACATGATCTGCCTTCTGTTTTAACTGGCTCCCTCTAGCTGCCGTGTAGAGAATAGACTGCAGGGGGTGCGGTGGGAGCAGGGAGCCTGCCAGGAGGCTGTTGTGTTGGTCCTGGTGAGAGGTGATGTGGCTGGACCCGGGTAGGAAGAGGCAAAAGAACAGGATTTCCTAGCAGGCTGGATGTAGGGTGTGATAGAGAAAGGAGTCAAGGCCGAGTGTTAGCTCTGGCTAGGGCCATTTAATGAGATAGGAAAGCGGTAGAAGGATCTGAATGTATGTGGATCAGGAGTCGGCTTCTGGATGTGTTGAGATGCCACCTAGAACTTCAAGTGCAAGCCTCAGCCTCTTTGAGCCTTAGTTCCTTGTTTGAAAAGTGGGGAGAACCACATTTACCTGGCAGTGGTTGAGAGGATCACCTGAGAGGATTGCTGTGAGTCCTGGGGGTGGGGTCAAGGGCACTGAGGGGCAGCTTGCTGCGGAGAGGGGCTGGAGGCAGGGTATAGGCGTGGGTGGGTGGAAGAGGGGCCTCTCAGAACTTCCCGGGCTCCTGCTCCCGCCCCTCCCTCACCAGGTTGGATCATTGCCATCAGAGTCCGTGTTGCTCCAGGACGCCCAGCCCTTAGGTGTGTGGGGGCAGACAAACAGCTGAGAACCACACTCCAGTCCTGTAAGGAGCACAGGACAGGAGTCCCGAGATCCGGGCTCTGGTCCTGCTCCACACTTCTTCTCTGGGGCTTGGTGTGCAGAATCTTGCCTGGGCTTTGCATCTAGCGGCTGGGCTGGGCTGGGGGGCGCGTGCTGGTGCCTGGGGAAGGGCAGCACACTCCTGCTGCCGGGAGCCCGCCACCCCACGCCCTGGGTGGGCAACAGGCTGCATCACACAACCCTCGTGGGGGGAGGCGTCACAAAGCAGTGATACTTTATTCTCCTCAGCTGGGGCTGACAGGGCCTGATCCTTACAAAGAAAAACATTAGGGACATGGGGGGGGGGGCGGGGGCAGTAGGAGCCTCCCCTCTCACTGCCCCACCCTTTCACCCACCCTTCAGGGGCCAGGATCTCCAGACTGGAGGGGTGAGGGCTTGCCCGGCAGGGGCTGGCTACCCGAGGACGGCCCAGGCAAGGCCCGGTGCGGAGGTGGAGCCATCTGCTGGCAAAGTCACAGGTGAGACAGCAGGGAAGCCGGGGGCCCAGCAAAGCTCTTCTGGTGCAGGCAGCAGACGGAGAGTGGGGCGACAGGCGGGGTTGTCCCTTGTCACCAGTCCTGGGCTTTCAGCACCCTTGCAGCCTCATGGGGGCCCCTGCTGGCTCCGCCTCTCCTCCAGCGCCCTGCACACCCACATGGACACCACAGTGGCGTTTCCGTCGTTGAACTGCACGATGAACGGGTGGCCCTACAGGGAAGAAGAGCAGGCTGAGACAGGCGGTCCCCAGACTTGCCCATCAGTATGCTTTCCAAGGCCTGTTCTCAGCCTGGATTGCATGTCTTCTTCACAACAGCCCCGTGAGGTGAGACGGGAGCTATCGGCCCATTTCACAGCCTAGATAACTGAGGCCCGAGGCAGGGCCAGGGCGTGCCGGCTAGACGGCACTGAGTGTCTGGAGCACTCAGTGGCACAGCTCAAACTCTGCCTGGTGCTCTGCTGCCTTTTCTGGAACTCCACCAGCCTGACAGCGCCTCAGGTGGGGCCTGTGAACGCCCCGTCTGCCTGCCCCTCCTCCACGGCGCCCTCACACAGCTGCTGCATGGCCTGGCCCCTGCGCTGCCAGCTTTCCGGTCTGGTGGCTGCCCAGAGACCAAAGAATCATCTTGTCACAGGCGCTGTCGACCCCTTTTAGTCTTCTTCTTTGTCTAAAGCGCTCCTATAAATAAATCACCCTCTACCAGCGGAGGGAAGGCAGCCGTGTCGGGGGAGGAGTGTGCTGGCGTACGTGGTGAGATGGGTGGGCTGAGCTGGACCTGGGAGGGGCCGGTACGGTGTCCCGGCAGCCTGTCGCCCCCCATCCCTCCTCCTCCTCCTCCGCGGCTTCTCTGCTAAGGAAGCTACACCTGGTGGCTTCCGCCCCGCCCCAGACTGTGCACCTGCGGGGAGACGGCAGGGCCCGGGGGGCCAGAGGGCTTCAGCCCCGGCCAGGGCTGTGGGGGGACAGCACACGTCTCGTGGGGTGCGCTGGACGAGAGCAGGGAAGATGGGGGGTGGGGGACGGCATACATCTTGTGGGGTGCGCCGGAGGAGAGCAGGGAGGATGGGGGTGGGGGACAGCACACGTCTCGTGGGGTGCGCCGGAGGAGAGCAGGGAGGATGGGGGTGGGGGACAGCACATGTCTTGTGGGGTGCGCGGGAGGATGGGAGAGAGGAGGGCTCCCTGCCGCCTTCCCTTCCTGGCCCAGCTCCTCTTCCTCCTCTTTCCCTGCTTGCACCCTTCTCAGACCCCTCCCCAACCCCTGGCCTGGGCGCCCAGGACTGCTTTTCCCCTTTTTCCGACACACCCTGTCTTGACTAGCAGCCCTGGGGGACGGGGGGAGGGAGGACAGGGTGGGGATACAGGCCCCTGGCCGGCAGCTGCCTCCCCATGAGTTCACCACAGTTGTTGGCATCATGGCCAGGAGGGATGCGGGCCCAGGGCTCGGATGCCCTGGGCGCCCCAACCCTGGGGTCTGTGTGGCCCACGTGGATTGCAGGTCAGACCTGCAATGTCTCTGGGGACAGGAAGAAGGAATGTCCAAGTTCCCTTGCCTTGGGTTGACACTTTGTCCCCTTACCCGGCCTTTCCAACTCAGGCAAGGAGAACCATCCCAGGAGCACCCTGCCTGGTTCCAACTCAGAGGCACACAGAACAATGTCAGGGGTACAGTGGTGAGGAAACTCAGCCTGCGGAGGGGAAGGTCAAGGGCACGGGCACCCCACCCAGGGGGACTCACTGAGGCTGTGGTGGAGCTAGGCCTGAGCCCACCTGGACACCTCTGGTGACACCCCATGGCCCTCTGTAGGGGTTCCCACCACACCTGCAGGACCCCCGAGGGAGGAAGGGCTGCTGCAGACGGCAGCTAGGGAAGAGGAACTGGGAGCCAGGCTGGGTGGGCGCCCTGCAGGTAGCAGAGGCCTGGGTGTGGGGCTGGAGCAGGCCAGGCCCAAAGGTTCCCCCATATCTGCTCACCCTAGGCCTATTTTCCCTGACTGCTGCCTGGCCAGAAACAATTCTTCCTGAAGAGAGTGTGCACAGTTCCTTTTCAGGAGGCAGGAGAGGTGACCCCTTGCCCTTCTAAAGAACAAAGGCAGAAGCTGTGCTCAGGAGCCAACGGCCCCCTCCCCCCAAGCCTGGGGTAACACAGTGTCACTTTCCCAGAATGCCGGTGACTTTGGGGCCCATATGCTCCATCTCTGTTATCATCTGTTCAGGAGCAAGCAGAGCGGAACTGCGGAGGGCGAGGGAGGCATTCCTCCAGTCTACAAGAAGGCTGCTGGCCGCCCTGCAGGGAGGGGGAGGAGACGGCTGCTCGCTGCCCCTCACTCTCAGACCTGGGGGACACTGGTCCTCGTCTGCCCCGCACTGGCTGGGCAGTGACTCCCATCTCCGGCTTAACGCGGATGAAGCATGGCATGTCCCTGCAGGGTAGTGACCTGGACAAGTGGTTTTGTCCCCCAGCCACTGTCAATGGCTTGGTTGGGCACTGAGAGGAGAGAGAGATGAGAGCGGACCAGAGAGGGAGGCAGGGAAGGGGAGGAGCCCAGCCTTCCTTGGTGTCCTGGGCTCTGACATGTGAACTTGGGAGCTGCCAACAGCCGTGGCCCACCACGACAGCATGCAGTGCTGCACAGGACGAAGCAGGGGAGGGGCCAGGGAGGATGTCCTGACAGCGTGAGAGACCCCTGGGGCCTCAATACTCGGGCCTATCCCTGCCTGCAGGTCCATGAGGCACCCCACAGTCTGGTGTAAAATCACTCTCTGTGCCATAAAGCTCCTCTGGGCTGTTTTTCTGTTATCTGCAGCTAAAGAAGCACTAACTCCTAGGCTGGCTGCCTTTACACATGAGGAACAGGGGCCGCAGGAAGGTCATCCTTGATCTGTGTGGGCTTCCAGAGCTGGGACGGGAACACAAGGCTCTGTAATCCAAGCCCACGGCCCTGTGCTCCCTTGGGCAGAACTGGAGTGGGCAGAGGTGGGGAACCAACATCCAGACTGCAACTCCCCCTTGTCTTATTTCTCCCATGGTGATTCAGGCCACCCAGAGCAGGGCTCAGGCTGCAGGCTGCGAGCCCAGACCCTCCTGGGACCTGGTCCCTGTCAGCACCACCCCTCGCTGGTCGCTCTTACTTGACTCCGCCTCCTCCATCAGCCCTGTGAGTCCCCACTGGGCCCGGTGCCCCTGACCTTCCCCTCTCCGAGCTGAGTTTCCTCCCTCCATGCACCTCTGACATCTTCCTGTGCGCCTCTGAGTTAGGACCAGGCAGGATGCTTCTGGGATGGTTCTCCTTGCAGATGGTTCTCCTCTAAGGTGCAAAGGCTGGGTAAGGGGACAGAATGTCAATCCAGGGTGAGGGAGCCTCGACAGTCCTTTTTCCTGTTCCCTGAGACTTCTCAGAAGAGATGTGGCCCAGACAGGGGAAGCGACTGGTGTAGGTGCTGGGACTGGACTCTGGTCTTCTGCTTTCTACTCTGGTACATCCTCAGGGCTAGCCTGTCTCCCTGTGACTGGAGGGTACCGTTCTCTCCTTCCTCCCGAGATACCTGGCGCTCCTCCAGCGCCTGGACGTGACAATGCAGGTGCTCCGCATAAGCTCAATGCACAAACACACACAATCTGATGGACGATTCTGGGGAAAGCACAGAAATCACTTGGCCACCCTGAGGTGTCTGCAGGTGTCCAAAGTCCCAGGCAGCTCTGGACAGGCCTGAGCAGATACAGGCACAGCCAGGTGCTCCAGGAGTCCTGGCAAGGCCAGCGCCTGGCGACGGGCAGCACTGTACACAGTCACACTGATCCTGAGCCTGGTGACACGGAAGAGCACTGTGTGCCAGCACTGCCACAGGCTGTGTCCCATGCTCCCCACTGTCCCACTCTCTACTCACTCACTCTAGGAGGCACACACCGCCTTCATCTCTACTCTTCAGATGAGGAAACCGACACAGAGGTGGGCAACTTGTCGAAGGTTTGGGTTGGAACCAGAACGTGGGTCTCCTGACTCCATATCCCAGCTTATGAACACGTGATCTCCTGCATCTTTGATCAGAGTGCTGACCTGAGTGTGGGGCTGGGGTGGCTCTGCCCCTACAGCAGGTCCCTCCTGTGCTGGATGGACACACACCCTCCAAGCAGAGGGATCCAGGTCTGCCAAGCTCTCGTGGCCCCACTGTGCTACAAGGAACTACGGAAACACGGTGTGATGTCTTCCTGAAGCCGGGACACCACCTACTGCTTGCCGAGGGCGTCATTCCCCCCGCGGTGACTGCCCCGAGCCCAGGCCTCCGTCCTCCATGCAGGGCATGTTAGCGGCCACGTCTGCAGAGCCCGGCAGGGCGCGTGCCGGCTGGAGCTGCTGCACAATCTCTCTGGCCTCATCACCAGGCCGTGGGAGCCACTCTTGTCACCTGGATTCTCTCAGGGCCAATTCAACAATTAAACTGGCGAGGACTGAAGTATTATGGTCCCCAGACTTCACCACAGAAGGTGGAGGCATAATGAAGGGAAAAGGATGCAACTGTAAGAGGTAGGATGGATCCAAAAGTGGGACGCGGGGAGGGCGAGAGACGCGGCAACAACAACCAGTGACGGCACCCCCCGCACCCCCCGGCCGATGGGGATGCGAAGCAACCGTGCTGGCGAGATGAAGGGCCTTGCCGGAAACTTAATCACTTATGAAGAGCGATGCAGATGTTCAGTACACCCCTCCTCCACCTGGGCATGAGCTTCCTCAGTTCTGCTAGGTTCTGACTCTGATTCTGTAGTGATATCTCCAGTTCTCGCTCACTCGTTCCATGCAGGACACGGAGACTAGGAACCTGCCCAGGTGGGTAAGCGCTGCCTGGGGCTCAGGTGTGGACTCACAGTGAAACCGCACTGTCCGCCCTTAGCTGGGCTTTGGACTGATCTCCAAAGAGGAGTTCATCTCTGTGGGGTTCCCATGCCTTCTCTTCAGATAACTTCCTAAAGAACACCTCGTTATTTGAATCGTTCCAACTTGCTGGTGTGGCTGCAAGGGCTAGCGCTACGCCTGGCACACAGTGGGCCCTCAACGCCTGCGGCATGAAAAGGTGATGCCTATCTTTTACAAAGGAGTTTCCAGGTGGCACGAATGGTTAAACGCTCGACTATTAGCCGAAAGGTTGGTGGTAAGGCCTGGCATTCTGCTTCCGAAAGGTCACAGCCTTGAAAACCCTGTGGAGCAGTGCCTGGAGTCCCATCAGACGCTGGGCCACAGTGCCCCCCACCTGGCCCAGTGCACAGCCACACGGCACCAGGTGTGGATAGGTCAAGGCTGCTCTGAGCTCCTGATGGTGTTGGTGCTTCCTGTCAGCTCTGAGTACTTCCTGTCCGACCATAAGTAATTCATAGGAACAGCTGGCAGTTACTGGCAGTGATTAAACTCTGATATAAAACTTTCCTGCGTTTCCGTTTTTAAGCTTCTCTGTCCGTTTAGTGGATGCCCAAGAGGAAAAGGAGAGGTGAGCCATCCAACAACCAGGAGGACCAGGCTTTTCCTGACACTGTGCCACTGAGACAAAGCACAGACAGACGGAATGCTGACGCCGACGGAAGACCGTACCTGTCAGCCACGGCCCGGCCCTCAGGAGAAGTCTCACGATGACTTTATACAGATGTCTACGATGAACACTAACAAATTCTTACTAAAAAAGTAATTTTATATAAATCAGGCTGGACTTTATCATGGAGCTCTCCCTACAGTTTTATATAATAAAACGTGTTCCACAGTTAGTTTCCAAATTACCAATCCAATCCCTTCTTACCCAGGAGAAAACTCTGGAGTAGAGAGGAAGGACGTACAGCAGATGTCTGATGTCTGTTAACCTGCTGACAAGTAGCAAGGCTGCAGGCAGCCTTTATAATATTAATTACTCGAGGTAATAAATCATAATCCTCCCTGGGGGGTCAGCTCTTCCTTCCAGGCTGGGTGTGCCTCAGCAGGGGGTAGTCAGGGAGGCGATGGCTAGGATGGAGGCTGGAGGGGAGCCGCGAGTGACTCAGCAGGGAGAAGCTGAGGTACCTCAGTCAAACTTCTCCTCTGTGTGGGGTACTGCAGGGAGCCTTGGGCAGCTGGCAAGCCTTTTCCTGGACATCCCACTAGTTGTGAAGGGCCACAACTGCCTCACCTACAAAAGAGATGATACTAAGGGGGGAAGTCCATTCCCCTGGCTTCGTCTTTCTCTATGGAGAGACTTGCGTTATTGTAGCACTCCTGACCCCTCCTTGGAGGTGGGGTGGCAACAGTGGGAGGAGGAGTGCCGGACTCAGCCCCCTGAGCTCTCTCTGTGGGTCTCCTGCCCACAGGAAGGCTACGTCTGGCTGCCTTCTTGTGGTCAGCTTCCCCAGCAGGCTCTGGGCCCCAGGGGGAGGCCGAGCAGTTGTTCCCCCGACTGTGGCTCAGCTGGTAAGTTCTCAGGAAGGCCACTGGGGTCACGCACGTGGATCCTTCCATCCAGATTTTTAGAGAGGTAAAGTTGATATTTTCCTCCAAGTTTCTGAGTTTTATTTCTCAGTGGCCTCCTCACACCCACCCAGTACCACCTGCCTTCTCTTCCTCTTGGGCTGAGTTGTGAGGACTAAATGAGATCACTTACATAAGAGATGGTGCTTCACAGACATGTGTTGGCTAGGTGTGAGGATGGCTATTATTCCTCCACATGGAATGTGGCCCCAGGATTATGCATTTGGGGCTGAAGCAAAGCTGAGAGAATGAGCCTTGTCTCTGTACAGCTAACATGGAGCCTGCCTGTCTGTCCAGCCCGACTTAGCTGGGCAAATGCCATGGGTGCAGAGCTTCCAGACGCAAGGCATTTGTTCTGAGAATGGGCTTTCTCAGCCCTGATTTCTAAATCTTTCCCGTGGTGGGGGTGGGGGGTCCCCTTCTAGCCCTTCATTTTCTTTTAAGACCTCAGAAATGGTTTGCAGCTATGACAGGCCATTTCAATCAACCTTCTCGAGTTTATTCTTCACAATGGCTACAGAAATAGATGTTTTCCTCCGAATATTCAATTATTAGCAGCAAATTGCTTACCTCTAGCCATGCCAGACTGTACACCAGCATCTAAGGGGGTCAGGAGTGTTCCACCTTTCCTGCAAGCAGATCTGTGTGTGCCTACACTGAGTAATTGGTCAGAAAATGGCCCACTGAGAGAACACGACATTTCCCGAGGTCTCCATGAGCCATTCTAGGGCCTGTGCTTACAGGGGTAAGGGGAGGCGGCACAGGACAACTCCAGTGGGGCAGGGTGAGGGGATAAACACAGGAGATGCTGGTGCTCATGAGCTGGTGTCTGAGGGAGCTGACCCAGAATGTGCTGCTGGCCCATTTAAGTGGGGACTTTGGGAGCTGCCCCTGGCATGGCCTCAGATAGGACTGGTTGCGGGGGAGCATGGCAGACTTGGCCTGGGTAGATGCTCTGAGGATCGGGATCAGAGGGCCTCAGAGGGAGAGTGGGAGCCTTTTTCTAGATAATGCTGAGGACTTGTATCCGAGAAGCCGAATCTGTAGCAAGTCCAAGAAGTGAGCATGGGGACAGTTACAGGTGTCTGGATGCTCAAGGGTTGTCTTTTGAGGCGATGGCTGTGTGTTGGTGGAGATTTAAAGACACAAGGCTCAGGAAGATGGATTCTCTCCTGCCGTCTTTTTTCCTTACCTCTTGAGTTTTGCTGTTTAAGCTCTTGCTGCGTGTGTGTGTGCACACGCAAAATAGAACTGCGTGTGACAGAGGGTGAATGAAGAGTCCTGATAAAATGAGAGACTAAGATAGCCTAAAAGCTTCCCCTCTACAAACTCCTAGACATGCCAGATGAAACAGAATGATTTTTAAAAAAGCACAGCTGAACTTATAAGAAAGAAAGGGAAAGCTGTAAGTGCTGAAAATGAAGAGGGAACCGAAAACCAGGATTATAAGTGCATGAGTGGAAGTCTTGTGGCACTAAGGAGAGCTACTGATTCCAGGAATGTAGAGACTTGAGTGATACAGAACATTGGGGAAAAAAACTGACCACGTATGAAGGGAGTCTTCACAAATAACACAGGCTTGATAATCACACAGACCACATCATCTGACCATAGTGCACGGAAATGAGACAACAGTCACAAAAAGATAATAAAGCAACTCTGAATATTTGGAAATAAAAATATTTCTAAATAATTCATGGGTCAAAAAAGAAATCCTAATTGAAACTGGAAATTACTTAGAACTGAATGACAATGAAAACACTACGTATAAATATTTACGGGATGCAGCTAAAGCAACATTTAGAAGGCAATTTATAGCCTTAGATGTATACATTAGGGAAAAAGATGGGGAGCTTCTGAACTAAGCATCCAATAAATATAAAAAGAACAGAGAATAAAAAGAGTAAAGAAAACCTAACACAGCTAATAACAAAGATAAGAACACAAAGGAATTAAATGGAAAGATAGCATAGAGATTATCAATTTAATAAAAAATTGGTTCTTTAAAAAGACTCCAAACAAAATAGGTAAAGGAAAGAGAAGACATGGGTAAACACTATTAGGAATGAAAAGGATACACAGCCACAAATACAGCAAAAATGTAAAAATAATAAGGGCATATCTTATGAATGGTATTGAGCCAACATATTTGAAAATGCAGACTCACAATACGACAAAGAGAGTTGCAAGGCAGTGGGGAGAGTGACAATGGTGGCAACTGGCAAGGTGCCAACCAGCACTGACAAACCATCACCCCTGACAGCTGGGTCACAGGTTGAAGGCCTTGGTATCAAGCTTAACTTTCCAAAGCACTTCACATCCATTGTCTCATCCTATTTTAAGGAGCATCCAATTAAGTAAAGGCTGCTGCTACTCCTTAAAATTCAGTTTAGTAACAGCGTTTCTAGTTCCCTAATAGGGAGAAACAAACCATTCACACACAGACTGAAGCTAAACGGGGAATTTTTTCATGCTCTCTGATCAGCCAGGTACAAAAAACATAGAGAAGAAGAAAAGAGGGCTAAAGATATTAGATACCAAGTTTTGGGTACATAACTTTAAACAAAGTGCCATCTTTTTTACTGTTTTCAACTATGATGTCTGTCATGGGTTGAACTGTCCCCCTAAAATGTCTGTCAACTTGGCTAAGTCATGATTCCCAGTATTATATGATTGTGTACTGTTTTGAAATCTGATGTGATCTCCCTATGTGTTGTAAACTCTATTACTATGACGTAATAACATGGATTAGCGGCAGTTACACTGATGAGATCTACAAGATTAGATAGTGTCTTAAGCCAATGTCTTTTGAGATATAAAAAAGAGTAGCGAGCAGAGACACGTGGGAACCTCACACCACCAAGAAAGCAGTGCAGGGAGCAGAGTGCGTCCTTTGGACTTGAGGTTCCTGTGCTGAGATGCTCCCAGACCAAGGGAAGACTGATGCATCACAAGGACCTTCCTCCAGAGCCAACGGAGACAGAGGGCCTTCCCCTGGAGCTGATGCCCTGAATTTGGATTTATAGCCTACTGGACTGTGAGATAATAAATTTCTCTTTGTTAACCCCATCCACTTGTGGTATTTCTGTTAGAGCAGCACGAGATGACTAAGACAATGTCCCAGACTTGATCCGTGCCTCACTCATTTCAATGGAATGAGCTGCTGAGGGGGGTGAGCATGGGGAAGCCCAAGGGCTGGCTGGCAGCTCCTTTGGAAAATCTGAAATAAGAGCATAACAAAGACCAAAGCCCCCAGATCTGGTCTATAAAATACAGGATTAAGCATTACCAGTTACTCCAGAGTTTCCGCTATTAGCAACCAACAGTTTCCTTTTGGAACTGTCGCCTCCCTTTTTAAAGGGAAATCCACAAAGAGGAAGCAAACCACGTGAAAATTCTGATCATTCTGCATTCCGGTAGCAAATAAGAATCATCAACAGAACCCACGTTTAGCCTTGAGCAATATTTTCTAAAACAAAACACGAAGAACCTGTGGTACTTAACTATTCTGTTATTGATTTACTGTGGTTTGCAAGGTAATGTTGAAGAAAATTAAACGTACAGAAGCTTGAAATGTGTTTTCTGTGGCGGTGAATGGTGTGACCCGTGTTTTCTGGGGTGGTATGGTTGGTCACGCTCGCCATGAATGAGTAAGGGAGCACACTTTATCTGGTTACAAACAAGCCGGCTGCCTTCATGGCAGAGCCCATGAAACCGTAGTCTGTCTTCACTGGCAAAAAGGACAAAGTTATTTTGTTACAAGCTTGTGTTTACTGGTAGTTAGGCTCTGGTTTAACAGGGGACTTTAATTCAATAAAATTCACTCTGGATGCATGATGAGACTTTTATGAGCCTGCTTCTAATTTGGTTTTTAGAGTTTAAGGACTGTCCTCGGCACATTCATGGCTGTTTGGTTCCCCGAGAAAATTAAAAAAAAAAAAAAAACAACAAAAACACTCAACAATTTGAAGTCTACCCTGGTTACTGATTCAAGGGCAACATGATCACATTGTTTCAAACTTAAGACATTTATATGAAACATTATCAAGTAGTATATTTCCTGTTTAGTGAAACTGCCTGCTTCCCAAATCCAAAGGCACTTTATGTATCTACAGGCCACTAATCTGACACCCTAATAGAAGGCTAAGAATCTTGGAGTTAAACTTCAAAAAAAAAAAAAAAAGCCTTCTAAGGTCAAAGTAAATATTTTAATGTCCACGCACCAAAATTTGAATACTTCAGCTATTTCCTCAAGCCTTTATTCAAGTCAATTTTCTTGTATTTTAGACTTAATTCTAACAAGCTTAGTTGTTTGGTTTTCTGATCTAAAATGCAAAAGACATCGCCAAATATAAGAGGAAGGGGGAAGGGTTGTTAGAGGGAGGAACAAGTACGGGGCAAGAAGTGACACCTGTTAGCAAAACCAACAACAGAAACCAAAACAAAAAAAAAAAACAGTTTGGGGTCAACCAGCGTAGGGACCATCAGTCGTACATCAACACCAGGAGACAACGCTATAGTAGAACAAAACAAATAAATATCACCAGTAATGTTCTAAAGTAATTTTTTTTTGGGGGGGAAAAAAGCTAAATCCTGAAGTATATATTCTGATAGGGAATACATTTAAGAAGATCCCTTACCTGTAACTTCTCTTTCTTAAGTTTTGATTTTATAAAGAATAAGTTTCAGTTGCCTGAATAATTTCCTTCTGAGGAACAGCTCATTCACCAATGATGCTGAATAAAAGACCTGCCGCCATAATGAGCTCTAGAATGTCAACATTAACCACAGTGAAAGTGCTCACAACCATCGAGACTCTTCGCCCAGCGCCTCTCTCAGTTCGCCACGCAGCACCGTGTGATGTCACAGGGGCAGATGAGCCTTCGGATTCTCTGAATTCAGTAAAGGCATATCGCGCTGCTTAGGGCCCATGTCTACCTTGGCTTCCTTTGCAGGGAGTTTGATTTATGGTCAAGTGGAGGGATAAAAGAAGTGTTTCACAGAGCAGATTTATAACCTCATCTTGCTTTTTATATGACATCCTATGACATAATGTTGGAAGGACTGCAGGGCAACTCAGAAACTCAGTAGAAAGTTTTATATGTTGGGGTTTGGAGTGTTTTGCACTTGCAAAGGTCAGGTAGGAAAGGACCAGGGAAATGAGCCAGAGAGGCGGCCAGAGAGTGAGTGTCAGCTGGTTTAATTTTCTGTGTCAACTCTGAAAATTAGATAAACAATGACAAACCAGGCTCTTTAAATGAACTTGTCACTTCTGGTTTTCTTGATATAGGGTAACATTTTTTTCAAGTCCTAGTAGCCCCAAAGACAGAGTTAACCCTTGAGAGATTACATAAATGTAAAGTCCCCCCATCTGAACACAAAAGGTTTAGTCCAAACCTAGAACCTTAAAAGAAAAACTAATTATCCTTGAAATTTAAATACTCTTCTAACAATTAAGGGCGCTTTGCCTAGAGCCAAAAGGTCCAGTCTTTTGTAGGATGGTGTTGGCAATTTCTCGATTTTTTCTTTCCATCATCTTCTTCCCTCCCCAGACCAGCTCAACCCCTCAACATGGTCCCCTTGATCTTTAACCTCCTTTTGCAAGCGTATCTTTCAACCATTGTTCTAAGCAATACTGTCAACATGGAACAGTTACTGGTTCTCTTCTCACCAACGCAGGTGGCACATACCCTGCCCCTGCCCCACCGCTTGCTGTTATGAAGAGGTGGGACAGAAGAACTGCCAGGCTTCTCTTCAGCCCCAATATGCCTTGTGCTATTGCAAGTTAATGTTTCAGCCATGACATGCTCCCTAGTAGCGAGAGAGACAGATCAGTGACTCTTTCTAACAGCTCCCCTAATTGGCTTGGCTATAAGGATATTTATTCAAACATAACCCAGTTTGAATATGCTGAATTAGAGAGAGAAATGTGTATATTTACAGAGTAGTGTTTTCATTCCACAAAGTGCTTTCAAGCTTATTATCTCATCCAAGTATCACAACAATTCCATGAAGTAGCTGGACAGCGTAACTGTTACTACTTCCAATAAACCCCAAAAGACCAAACTTGTTGCCATCGAGTCGATTCTGATTTATAGTGACCCTATAGGACAGAGTAGAACTGTCCCATAGGGTTTCCAAGGAGCAGCTGGTGGATTTGAGCTGCCAACCTTTCAGTTAGCAGCCATAGTGCTTAACCACTGGCACCACCAGGGCTCCATTGTCTCCAGTATGTGGACTCAAAAACTAGGTTCAGAGAAGTTAAATGATTTGTCCAAGGCAGAGTTAGGATTTGAACATCATTACAATATAGTAATAACAGCGATATCGTAATTACTAACAGTTATGAGCACCTACCCTGTGCCGGTATTAAGCCAGGTGCTTTCATTTACATTATTTCATGTGATCTCCAAAAGCCCTCGCAGGAAGTAAAGGGTAACTTATTTTATAAACAAGGACACCGCAGCTCTGAGATGGCAAAGAACATGCTCCAGGCTGAAGTACCAGGACTGGGTTCGAGCCCAGGTTCTTGGACCTCAGGTGTCATCTTTCCCCACACTCTACAACTGGCAGGTAATAACCCAGAAACAACTCCCCTGTATCACAAAGACACAGATGCCACAGTCTGCCCTAGATAAAGTATGAAATAGGTGATTTGAAGCCCCCAAGCCCCCGGTCTTTGGCCCATTCTTAAATTCTGATGCCTCTTCTCCTCTTCTAAAGTGTTCCAAGTTTCAAAATAATCTCTGATGCCAGCTAACTGTTGAGAAAAAAAGCCCGAGTAAGCCAGTTCACTTGAAGGAATGCATAACTCACAAGAGCACAGGGCCATGTGCACCGAGGAGGCGGTGCTCGCCCCAGCTCAGCTGCATCTCTGATCTCTCCAGGGTGGACAGTCCAGGGTGCGCGGGGCTCTACCCGGATATGTGGGTAATTTACCTGTAGTTTTAGGAGCCCCGGGGATTTCATTCTCTACAATGCAGTTCTTCCCCCTACCTCTGTGACCTTCGTCTTCTACCAAATAAGGAGAAGAACACCAACTTCACAGGACGACTGTGAATGTGAAGTTCCTAGTCAGAGGCTAGCATGGAAACAGTTCTGTAGTCACGACTATCAGTGGCCTACATTTTGAAATATTTACTAAAAGTTTCTAAGGAAACTTTTATAAAACCTAACACATGTTAAGATATCACTTTGAGGACTAAAGTGCAACTGACCCAAGCCATGGTATTTTCAATCACCTCATATGGCATGTGAAAACTGGACAATGAATAAGGAAGACCAAAGAGGAATTGATGCCTTTGAATTATGGTATTGGTGAACAATATTGAATATTCCAGAAGAAGGAACAAATCTGTCTGGAAGAAGTACAGCCAGAATGCTCCTTAGAAGTGAGGACGGTGAGACTTCGTCTCACATACTTTGGACATGTTATCAGGAGGGCTCAGTCCCTGGAGGAGGACATCGCACTTGGTAAAGTAGAGGGCCAGTGAAAGAGAGGAAGACCCTCACCGGGACGGGCTGACACAATGGCTGCAACAATGGGCTCAAACATAGCAACGATTGTGAGGACGGCACAGGACCAGACAGTGTTTCGTTCTGTTGTACATAAGGTCGCTATGAGTCGGAACCAACTCGATGGCACCTAACAATGACAACAACATACGTTCCCTGCTAACTGTGGCAGATGCCAAAACACAGTGTTCTTGGTGTGCCCGCCCTCCTGACAGCTGCACACCCACTGGCTGGACGGGCGGTGTTTTTGTCTGACGTCAGCCAGTAGAGATTTGAGGCCCTGCTGTCTAGGTATAAGGACCCTCCCCACTCACCAGCAGCCCCTCATCTGAGCCTCAGTCCCATCTAAACAAGAGTGAGCAAGGTTTCTCTCGGGCTTAGAATTCTGTGTGACTAAAACACAAACCAGAAAAAAGGAATTCCAACTGTTGCGCTCACACACAGCCCCTCAGACAGCATTTCAAGTACAGTTTATTAGTGTGTGATATGAAAAGGGTATTTTTATTGCATGATATAATGCAATGGGACCTTGGGCGCTCTGTGGAAAGACCTCACACTCAGAAGTGTAATGAACCCATAGTCCCAAAAACATTATACTGTACATTAACCTATCATTAATGGCACATTAGGGCTAGGGGCATTGCACGCTTGCTGGTCAGGGCTCCATCAGGACAGTGTTGAGAAAACCACACAGTCTTCCCAGGCTTAAAACAAATAGAGAAAATAAATATTCCTGACGTCTACAGGCAGCTTTAAAGGAAGTTCAATCCCAGCTCTGCCTTGCAATTTCCCAGCCTGCCTTCTTAAGAGAGGAAGGAAGACATGCAACCAAACCAAGGGAGAAGAACACAGCCCTCTTGTCGTTTACCCCCAGTTACTGGCTGTGCCACCTCAGTGCAGGCTCCCAAGGCCATGAGCAGATGGCACCTTTGGCAGGGGAAAAGCTTCCCAAAGGCTACTCGGGCCTGGGCCACGGGCTGCAGAGGGGAAGGAGCCTGGGAGACTGTGCATCCACCTTCCTCCCTTTCCAAATGGGAAATCAAGGCTCAAAAGGATGAAGGAAGAGACAAGCTACCTGACGGAAAAACAGGCTAAGGATATAAAAAAATACAATGGCCAATGTGGAAAAAAAAAAAGTTTGACATCATGCTGAATAGAACAAATGCAAATGCAAAACCACTAGGTATCATTTTCCCACCGATCAGATGGGCAGATTCAAGTCTGGTAAGTTAGCATCAGAAGAGGTTGGGGAACCGGCCTTCTCATACACAGTATATGAAGATGTATATATAGAGATGGTCACTGTCTTATTAGCAAAAAACTGGAAATGGCCATTGAAAAGAATGAGGTAGACCTTTACATGCTGATATAGAAAGATCTCGAAGATACAGGACGTGGGAACACAAGGTGCAGAACCATTGTTGTCGTTATTTGCCATCGAGTTGATTCTGACTCATAGCAGCCCTGTAGGACAGAGTAGAACTGCCCCATAGGGTTTCCTAGGCTGTCATCTGTACAGGAGCAGATTGCCAGGTCTTTTCTCCTGTGGAGCTGCTGGTGGGTTTGAACTGCTGACCTTTCAGTTAGCAGCCGAGTGCTGAACCATTGCACCACCAGGGCTCCTGCAGGAACAGTAAAAACAATAAAAAATTCTAGAAGGATAAACAAGCTACTATGAACAGTGCAGGTTCCTGGGTAGTGCAAATGGTCTGTGCTCAGCTACTAACCTAAAGGCTGGTAGTTGAATCCACCAAGTGGCAATGCAGAAGAAAGGTCTGGCAATCTGCTTCCGTAAAGATTACAGCCAAGAAAACCCTATGGAGCAGTTCCATTCTGTAACACGTGAGCTCGCCATGAGTTGGAACTGACTTGACGGCAACAGGTTTGGTTTTTGATTTGATTAACAGTATTTATATCTGGACAGCAGGGCTGGGGCACTGGGTCGGGGGAGGAGGATGGTTGGAATAAGACTTCCAACTTGTTATTGTATATCCTTCATACTATTTGAATTTTTCACCATAATTTAGTTTCCGAAAACAAATGTTGAGGAGGGCAGGAACGACCTTTTTGAGAACCTATTATTTCCCAACAACTACGCTAAGTGCTTTATGCGCTTCATCTTGTTTGGGTTTTCACAAAAACAGGAAGAGTAAGTTGGGCATTATTATCCCCCTTCCACGGAAGTGGGAACTAAAGTTTCGAGGGGTGAAATAATTTGCTCAAGGTGAGCCTCCTACCCATCAACTTCAGTAATGAAATAGAGTATTTATAAAACAGAGAAATTCTCTCCAAACTCTGACACAGTCCGTGGCTACCTCCCTTGGGACAGCTCACTAACCAGGCAGTGAACAAGTGCATGGTGGCAAAACAAGATCTTTGGAGTGGGTGAATCAATTTTCCGGAAATATCTCCACATCACAAAAAGGGAAGGGGCCCTAGGGACCCCAAGGCTACTCAATGTTTAAGTAAGTAATGCTTGGCAGCCAGGGCTCAAACAGATGAAGGAAATATTTCCCTAAGTAAACATGAAGCAACTTCAATGGAAACCACGGACAGGCACACGGACAGGCACACGGACAGGCACACGGACAGGCACACAGACAGGCACACAGACAGGCACACGGCCTCCGCCCGCCTGGCAGCATCCCAGGGTGAGGATGGGGCCGGGAATTACCCCGAGCAGTCCCCAGGCCTCCGGACTATACCCTGTGCTGCCTGGGGTTCTCCGTCACTGCAGAAAGTTTGCTGTTTTCTCATTCCTCGATTCTCCCCAATAAAAGAGGGCTGTTATTTTCAGATAACAAACTTCGCAGCAACATTTTAAAACGCTACATTTTATTTGTCCTAGGGTCTGCTAGCACACACTGTAATTAAAATGTTGATCAGTAAACAGTTTAAATATATGACAGACAATGCAGTTAAAGCCTACAGTTAGGTCAATATGTGATTTAGATTTGCCATTTAAAAAATCTCATTTAAATTTTGCATACATTAATCACTACCATACTTCAAGGTTCTGATATCCACCTGACTACAATATTAAAATAAAACTTGCTGCCCCAGGGAAATCCTACTTATTCTTAATTGTTTCGAGGCTTTGATGGGCTTTTAATCTAAGATTAATTTATGCAATTTTAAATAACTCTTCTTATGATTAATAAGCTTGAAAATTAAAAGGAGTCTAAAGCAATTATAATGAGCATTTGGTCATAACCTCATTAGAAGAAGGAGTGAAGGATACAGCTCTGGAATTCTTACAAGACTACAATTTAAGGTTACTTTTAGAGAGGTCAAACATAGTTCCTGAAATTGCAAAGGCAGGTTAGCAAAGGTCGGTGTTAAAATGATGGCTAGCTGGATTAGCATACTAATGATTTTCCCTGATAGTGACAGAAAGGACACTGAAGAGCAGATGCAGAAAGAGAGACAGATGACATGCTACCAAGAAGCCACAGGCTCTGAACTGGGCTTCCCATTCTTTTTGCTAGAGACCTTCATGAATTTCGGAATGAGCCGGAGGGTTAGGACATCCCCTAGTTACAAATCAGTTTCAGCCAGTCTGGTCCCACCTGGAGCAGGCAGAGACAAGCCCCGAGTGTTGGCGTCCCGTCTGCCCACTGTGATGCTGCCACTTTCCTGCTCGAGAACCAACAACAGTTTCCTGCTGCCACACGGCTCCTGGTGTGCAAAGCCCTTCCAGACTGGATTGACCCACCAAGCTAACTGTGTTAGTTGCTATCGAGTCGATTTCGACTCACGGTTACCTCATGTGTGCAGAGTAGGACTGCTACAGAGGGTTTTCGAGGCTTTTGGAAGTAGACACCAGGCCTGTCTTCCGAGGTGCCTCTGGGGTGGGTTGGAACCACCTTTTGACTGATAGTCAAGCGTTTAACCATTTGCACCACCCAGGGACTCCAGTAGCTAAATTTACCCATAATTTCTAAGGGTCTTCTTTGCTTTGGCCAGGGTGGGCTCCTTACTATCCTGTTCTCTCTGGTCTCAGCCCTTTTCTCTTCCTGGAATGTTTTCCATCTTGCTATTAGCAGTGGTGACAATGATAATAGTAATGGTTACCATTTATTGAGCATGATTTTATGCCAGAACTGTGCTAAGCACGTAACATACTTTTACCTCCCTTACTTTTCGTAACTGTATGTAAGACCCTGTTTCTGTAGATAAGGAAACTGAGGGTGAGAGAGACTCAGTCACAAGCCCAAAGCTAAGCAGTTGGTAAAGGGGGACTGGGAGGTAGGAGGAGCTCCCTCTCTGCTGGGCTGCTGTTTCTTATTCCCTTACCCTGTCAAATTCCAACAATCCTGCAAGGTCCAGTAGGAGCCTGGCTTCCTCCCCAACCACTGCAGCCCCTCGGCCCTTCCCTGAGCTCTGCGCCATAAGGACAACAGCCCACAGCCTGTCCTGCTGTCTCTACTCTGCTCCTAGGGGCGTGTCTAGTCTGCCCAACTGGACTGTAAACTCCTCGAAGACACTGCTGTTGCTGTGTGCCACTGCGTGGATTCCGACTCACCACGACCCCATGTGACAGAGTAGAACTGCCCCATCTGTGTTTAGGCTGTATTCTTTATGGAAGCAGATCACCAGGTCTTTTTCTGTGGAGTCACTGGGTGGATCTGAACCACCAACCTTTTGGTTAGTAGCTGAGCACTTAACCTTTGCACCACCGGGGCTCCTTCTGTGAGGACACAGATGTCTCTCACATTCTTTTGGAATTCATCACACACAACACCTCACAGACCCGGACAACAAGGACTTCCTGACGAACTGTTTTACAAGAATTCCTCCAACAAGATGCTCACTACATTCTACCAACAATAGCAGTCAGACACAAACAGTTCAGGATTCCAGGGACCAGGGAGGAATAACCCACAGAGGCCCACCCAGAAAAAACAACTACCAATTCAGTGGACACTAACCGCAAACACTCGACACACATATACTGCACTTTGTTCTCAGCCACATTAAGCTCCACTAACCACATTTGTCATCCAAGAAGCTACTGGTCAAGGATGCCCAGGAACATTAGGCAGAGGAGAAAAACTTCACTAAAAGAGGCTGAATGATTTACTGTCCCACAGAGGTTTATCACCTTACAGTTGACAAATGCATTTTCATAAACTCCATTTTATTTAAGTTAAAAACAAACAAAAACATCCTGTGAGGTTAGTATCATGATCCCCATTTGACCGATAAGAAAGCTGAGGATCAGATGAGCTGAGTGGTTAGCTATTGATGACCCAGGTGGTTAAGAGGCAGAGCCTGCACTTAAACCATGTCTTCTGACACCCAGGTCAGTGCTCTTCCCAGGTCACCATGTTGCTTCTTGTCTCACAGTCACATCACAGGCTGATTTTGTCCCATTTCTTTCTTGGAGGGCAGGCCAGTGAAGGAAAGGAAAAGAAAAGCAAAAAACAACTAACCCTGAAAATTGTGCCTTCTTTCATAATTGATAAACAACTGTCCTGGTCATTACAAATCTGAATACAACCTCATGCACAGCACTGCCCTATTCAAAATCCTTTTATGACCTGTACGTCCTAGAGAATGGAGCATAGGGCCTCTATGTATAGCATTCAAGGTCCTTTAAGATCTAGAGCCCACCTCAGCCTCCCCAGACTTCACACGCATGTGGCACGGTCATGCTCCATGCCTTGAATGCCTGTGTTGGCATGGACATCTGTTGGATGTCCTCCCCACTCCCTTCCTGATAGATCTCGATGTCTGTTTGGCCTCCTACTCTGTGTTCATATGTCTCCTATGGCACTCACCACAGCTTGGCTTCTGTTTCATTTAGTTCTTTTTGATGACACATTCAACAGAGATTACTGAACACCTACTTAGTGCCTTGTTGTGCAAGCTGTAGGGGGATGCAATGGTTATGTAAAAGCTTTGCTTCTTCATAAGACCGTAAGCTCCTGAAGGGCAGGATTAGCGTCTGGTCAACCTCTGTATTCCCTACAGCTGTGTAACTCAAGTAGTTGGTCTGTGAACTGCTTGCTACCACTTTGCAATGAGATAAGGGCCACAATGTAAACCAACAGACAACTTCCTTCATTGAGAAAGTTTTGTTGGGGGCTGGGGGAAGGGATGTCAGCTGAACAAAACAATGCTTTGAGACATGCTTGATTTACACTCTGGCACAAACTCCTTATTGTGTTCAAGAAACAGTTTAGCACTGGTCTGCAGCCCGTACCCTGAGAGCTAAACTACAGCAAAGAAGCCCTGGTGGCGCAATGGTTAAGCACTCAGCTGCTAACTGAAAGGTCAGCAGTTCAAACTCACCAACTGTTCTGCAGGAGAGAAGAGCTGGCGATCTCCTCCCGTAAAGATTTACACCCTTGGAAACTCTATGGGGCAGTTCTACTCTGTCCTATAGGGTCGCTATGAATCACAACTGACTCGATGGCTCACAACAACAAAACCAACAGCAAATTATAACACATAGCAATATACTTTGCATACAGAATGTGCTCAGGAAAGTTTGCTGAATTAAAAGAAATTTATCCCAAGCTCAAGGAACAACATTTCTTGAAAGTTGCTCATTTCTATAACCATGATGGTAGAATTGGAAAGATAGAAAAGGTCTGTGGCCAGGCAATTGGCAGAACGTACTCTGGCCGCAGTTTTTGCTGCAGGTTACATAAACAGCAACAACTCTCAAATTCTCACACTTCCCCTCAGATAACCAACTAGCAGACCAGGTGCAAACTGCTGGTAATTACTTTCTTCCTGTTATGTTTGTACAGAGGTCAGGCTACTGTCGCTGAGGGCTTCAACCAAGTCACTGTCACTGGAGGATGGGTGAAGAGCATGTGCAGCCATCGGCTCTCTGCCTGGACCATGGCCCTGCAGAAGCAGGACAAGGTGCCACGGTGGAGGGGACCATGGGAGGGAGTCAAGCAAAACTTCCCAGAGGGGCGTCTTGGCATCACAAGCACAAAGTACTGAAATCCTACAAATTGGTTTGTGGAGTATTTGTATTTAGTTTTATTTTTCTGACTGCAAGAAATAATTTGACTTAGCTGAAATTCTCAAAACTACAGTAACAATCCCCTGCCTACAATCCACCAGTATATATTTGATGTAGTGCAGTAGAAAAGTCCGTGTGTTCTTCCTGGCCGATGCCCCAGTTTACACATCAGTAAAATGGGAATAAGAATAATCTTTACAGTATTCATGTAAAGGTCAAATGAGACAACTTATGTGAAAGAACTCTCTAAACTCGTGTTTAAAAAAATGTTATCTGTTTAATTTCTCTCTATATAATAAACCTATTTTTTTAAAAGGTTAATGACCAGAACCCTTTCTGAATTCATCTGCAGCCCCAAGTTGGGTGCAATAGTTACTCTGATCTCTTCCAAGTAGGCTCAGAGAAAACAAGTTACAGTACAGATTTTGGCTCGTGTGAATATTGGAGGGTCTGATATTTTCCTTATGATCCAAGCCTTGTTTCACCTGTCACCCTATTCACAAAGCCTTCCCCTCAGGCCCTCCAGCTGGAAGAAATCTTTTCTTCCCCAGAACTTATTTAACCTGCTAAGTGCGTATCATTTTAACTTGGTAAGCATTTATTGAGCATTCTACTCAGGGCTAGGGACTGGGTTAGGTGCTAAGGTCACAAGGATAAATAAGACACGAGCTTGTCCTCCAGGAGCTCATGGTCTCGTTCGAGCTGTTACCAGTTATGCAAACAAGTTACTGCCACAAAGTGTGAGAAGTGCATAAGCTGAGGGGTTTACCAGGAGGAAGTCATCAACCCTAGGAAGCAGGTCTGGGAAAGCTTCACAGAGGCTGTGCCAGCTGGGCCTTGGAGGATGAGCAGGAGTTCACCATGTGGCTGTGAGATATGAGGAGAGGGCACTGCACGCCGAGGGAACAGTACAGGCAAAGACATGATGGTGTGAAATGTCCCACACATTTGGGGACTGCCAGGATTTTGGAGTGCTGGTTGCATGTAGGAGCCCTGGTGGCGCCGTGGTTAAGAGAGCTCGGCTGCTAACCAAAAGGTTAGCAGTCTGAATCCATCAGCTGCTCCTTGGAAACTCTATGGGGCAGTTCTACTCTGTCCTATAGCGGTGCTATGAGTGGAAACAGACCCAATGGCAATGGGTTCTTTGGGAGGGGGTGCACGTAAGGAGTGGCGTGAGCTGCAGTGCGGGGCTGGGCAGTTGGGTAGGGGCTGGGGAGAGAGGACCTTTGGGGATTTCTGCATTCTACCCTGTGCTTGGCTGTTTATGTCCTCAGCTTCCTTGCTAGACTGTAAGCTGGTTGGGGTCAGGACTGAGGGCTGACTGTTTCCTGAGCATCAGGCAGGATGCTCGTACAGAGCAGGCACTCAACAAATCAAAACGGAGAGTGCACACAGAAATGCACATCTGTGGTGATCAAAGCGTGCTCTCTCCCTATCTCACACGGTAGCCATGGCTTCTGAAATACAAATCTGTACCAGACGTGCAGCGGGTTATAATTCAGCCAGCCTCTTACAAGCCAGCCTTCCGCCTTCCTCTGGTGCTTAACCCACTTTCTAGATGACGTGGTGCTGCTGCTGCCTGCGCAGGAAAGCTGGAAAGGGGGCCATTTCCAAAGGCAGGAAGGGAAGGAGGACGCGCCCAGCCTGAGCTCTGCTGACCTCCCTGACAGGGGAGGAGAAGCTTTTTTGGGGGAAGAACTTTCCAGCTGAGAAGCTAGCGCCTCAGGCCCTGCGCAAGCCAGCCTTCCAGGGTTGCCGATTTGCCTTCCTGAGAGTTACAGCAAGAGTATTCCAGAGGCAAGGCTGCGGCTTAAAAGAAAAAAAATCATGTTTAATTTAAAAATTAGAAACTGGAGCAGGCTGTGAGCACAGGGGTTGATTGAAACAAAATTTAAATTCCTGTCAAGCCCATTTAAACACGGGGGCCCTTCATAGACAATTAGCTGCTCCCTGTGAATGCTGAATAAACTCGGGCCTGGTCACTGCAAGAAGAGAGACGCCTACTGTGAGGCGCTGGAAAAAAATTAACTAAAATCAGGCTGTATGAAATATTTAGCCTTCCAGTATATCACAGGGGTTTGAAAGTGTAAACAAGACAAAAATGGATTCCTTGGTGCCCTCAAATCAATCCCCCAAAATGGTTAGGGCATCTGTTTCTGCTAAATTTTGTTTACATCGGCAGATTTGCCTTAATTGCAGTTGTTTCTCTCGTTGTCCCTGGGGCCCTAATCTCCCGATTACTAATACTTAACACTCATTTCACATCTAAAGCTACTTCTAATCCTCAACAGGTTTGGGGGGCTCTTAAAATTACTGAAGCCGCAGAGGCGGGAGACACAGCCTCTTTGTGAAAGGAACATTTTCTTATCTACTACCAGCTGGGCCCAATCATCACCAGGGATGGCTGCAACAAAGGTGCTAAAAGGCTCTTCCACAATGGCTGCTGCTCCACTGGGGATTCGGAGGATGAAAAAGAGCTTTGATGGAAAAATCTGAACAAGAGGCTAAAGCAGTCCAGCCAAATAAAGTTACTGTCATAATCAAATGCTGTCAATCACCATGGAAATCCAATTAAAAATGTTTCAGCACGGCCCTCTTCAGTGGAAAAATGTACCCTATTTATACAGATTTTTGTCAACGCCACACCAATCCCACAATTAGAAAGTCCTGCTATTAATTGAATCCCCCCCCCCCCCCCCAAATGTAAAAAGAGATGCAGGCCATTCAGACGCCTTCTGGAGGAGCTGAGACACACAGGCTATTGGTATACAATTAAGAGTTAATCGGGTTACGTTTGAAAATTCCATTTTTATTTTTATCAAGGGAACCTTTGCAGGAATAAACGAATGGTACCTATTCTCCTACTTCAGAACCAGTGACCATTTATATTAAGAGAACAGAGAAACGGTAAACCAGGATACTGGAAAGAAACTAGTCCATGCTTTGGCAAATGTCTCTCGGTAGACCAAGGCCTAATGTTTAACTCTAATCTTGAAAATTAAATAGAGGACGGGGGGCCCAAATGTCTCCACTGCCTGTCTGCAGTCTCTAAACGGCCAAGCGAACCTCAAATTATCTGCAGGCAAATCTGGCCCCCACAAATAACTAACCGTGTATCTACAAAAGCCCTCACTGAAATAAGACTTGTGATCCCCAAAGGTCTCTCTCAAAACTGCTACAAATTAAAAAGCAAACAACCCAGTAAACAAATCCAGCTGGTTACAACTGTAAATAAGAGGCTTCTAATATTTTTTCCAGCTTTTGAAATTCCTGGCTTGACTCATTAATAATTCTTATCTAATAACAAGAATTGCATCTATTTATTGATAAGTACTCATAGGAAAACAACTTTGCTACCTTCAACAGCAATTCCCAAGTCCCAGGGCCTAGGCTTCAAGATTCTTCTACGCTTCCCCCACAAATGGCTGAGTGTCCCTCGTCTTTTTCAATCACACCCACTATTGCCAAGATCTGGGGGTGGGAGGCATGCGTCTGGTATGTTGATAAATAAAGACCTTGGGGCCCCCTGCCATCAATCTAGCCAGACAAAGATGGTACTGGCTAGGTGGTCTCCTCTAGGTCTTAGTTCTCTAGCGACCTCTTGATTTGGAATTAACTGATGGAGGTGAATTCTCAAGTGGTCAGAACACGTGCCAAAGAGCACTGGTTCTGCCGGTCGGTTGCCTGTTTAACAACACTTTCTGGCTCTTCCCGAAGCAGTAGCATAACTAGGGTATTGCATGGGCCCTGGGCACGTCGGGCCACTGAGCAGTTCCCATTCACCTGGTAGGGCCCAACATCCTTCCTCAAGCACAGTAATGTGTTAATTAAAAGATTAACGAGCTTGACTTATATTTTTGAGCTGATATTATGGTAAAGTTATCTAAAAGAGGGGTGTCAGATGGCTGGACAGGGGCGCAAATCTCAGTGCTTGCCATAGGCACCATTTTCTGCAGATATGCTGCTGGCTGTACTGGGTTAACAGAAAATGCTCAGTGGCACCACGCACCCAGGGCTGGTGCAATATCTGCCATACCTGCCATACCCTAATTATGCCTCTGCGTACATCCAGGGTGGGCTGGCTGAACCATGGCGCCTGTTCTGATTGGTTATGCCCATGCTGTACTGGTTGTTAAATGCTTTGAATATTGTCCCTGCAAACACTGCAACATCCTAGAAATTTCATTAAGTTGGCACTCAATTATCTTACCCACATGAACTCTCAAAGCAGGAAGCCAAACGGAAACCTGTCATCAAACCATGCATTCAAGTATGGTCATCCTAATTTATACTTTGGATCACAATGACCAGGGATTGTTTGTTCTTGAGTTAGTTAGTTTCTTCAACTTTACCTTATGCGTTCCTGGAGAGCAAGGGACATGTCTTGCTTGCCTTTCTGTGTTCAGTGTTTTATTGAATTGGATTAGAGACAGTAGTACGTGGAAAGAGGAATCAAGAGTGTTTCTTTAGTTAGATCAGAGAACTTGCCTGCAGGACAGGAGGATTATAAGATCATGATCCTTCTTCAAGGAACTTATAATCTACTTGGAGAAAAAAGGCAGTAAACCAGTGAGTCTCACCCCTGGCTACTCCTTATAATCACCTAAAGAGCTTTTTTAAAAAATAGTATCTGCTCCTTGGTCCAAGAGATTCTTTGATCTGGGCTTGGATCCAGGCTTTTTCTTGCTTTCTTTTTTTAAACCTCCCAGATGATTCTGCTGAGCTGCCAGGGTTAAGAACCACTGTACTCTACGGACCAACTTGTGAACAGAAGATGATGACTGTAAGTGCTGTTCCAAGTTAGAGACAACGCACGCTGGAGGGCTGCAGAGAAGGGCGCACGTGCTCTGAAGGGAAGGAGTGGGGCAAGCTGAGGGAGGAAGCGGGGGAGACCCCCAAGGACAGAGAAAGGAGGGCATTCCAGGCTGGGTACACCACCCAGACAGAAACCTCCGATGAGGAACTAATGTTTGACATACTCGAAAGACCCACCTTAGGCCCCTGTGAATTTAGTAAAACACTGAAAGAGCAGCCTCATCCACTTTGAATAGAAAGTGACTGCATCCATGATAACCCAATGATTCCTGCAGTCAATGGCTACAGGGCCTCCTTGTGCCTTGACATGTGATGTGGGGAAGATGACAGTCAGCCCAATAAAACAAGAAAGAAGCATTGCAGGCACGAGTTCAAACAACTGCAATCTTACACAGCCAAATCATCACCATATTAAGAGATCTGACTTGACCAATGCAGAAAAAAAGTTGTCCTTAACTGGTTGGGAAATTAAAACTGTCAGATCACCATGATCAAGGAATGACAGATTTTATCTGTCTGTGTCTCTCTTGCTATGTGCATGTATGTATCTGTATATAAATAAATATGTACATATACACACACACATTTAAAGTCTTGTGAGAAGATTAAGCGGCCACGTCTACAGGAAAACAAAGCTTGTTTTCTGGGGTTATAATCTCTCTGTTCTTGCTGAAGTGCTAACGTGTCATCAAAAATTCAAATGAAAGCTGTCTGATTTAGTGCGATCTCAAACATCCAGACGGTGATTCTGCTGTTGTAATTATGTGCAATTAAAAAGCTAAAATCAACTTCTTTGCTAGTGTATGCCTATTTCTAAGTAGACGCAAACAGATGATTTTAATGGCCTTCAGAACTTGAGAATAATAAAGCAAATCATTACATGGTTGTCAACTGGACCCTCTATGGCACTCCCGTGCTACTGTGATGGCTTTTGTGCTTGAAGGAAATATTTAGTTGAAATTACAACCCCAGCCAGGGCTTCTTTCTTCAAGTTTTGGGGCTGTAGCTAATGAGTTGATGTGCAACTCCAAGTGAATAACCAGAAGCAAAAATGTCTGCACGAATGGGTGGCCGGGCTCACAGGAATCTGGCTCTAAAGGTCTATTTTAAGACGTGCTCTATATGACACAGGCAATCGCAAAATGCGGTGAACTGCAACCAAGTTCAGAATCACTTATTAACCATCCTTAGTATTTTAAAAAGCTCAGACTTTTGCAAGCAAAGTGGCCTATGAGAATTCTCCAAGGGGGCTGCAGAAATGTGCTTTTCCTCATATTTGTACTGCGGGTACAACCAAACGCTGCATCAAAATAAACCGAAATTTGTCTTTGGCCCAGCCAGTAAAACGGGGTGATAATGCCGAGCTTTATCTGAGCCCTGTGCTCCCAGAAACAGTTGTCAGTTGCTGTCGAGTTGACTCCGACTCACAGCGACCCCACATATGCAGAGTAGAACTCCTTCACAGGGTTTCCAAGGCTGACCTTTCGGAAGCAGATCAACAGACCTGTCTTCCGAGGTGCACTTAACCGCCTGCACCACTCCGGGAGGGACTCCTAGACAGCAGTAACAGGCGGGAAGTCCTCAGCCCCCTGGTATCCACAGAGGACCGCCCTGTTCTCGAAGCAGGCTCCACCTTTCCTCGAGACTCCTCTAAGACTCGACAATGACTGCGGTGTTTATTTGCATCTATAAAACCTCCACCCCTTCCCTTTTCTCTGAGTCATTCCTCATTAATGAATATGGTCCCCACTGTAACAGCCTGAATAAAACCATCTCCTCAACTGTCCAGTGCATTCTGCCGTCCACAGTGTTCAGAGGGACTGGGTCTAATGGTGAACAAAGTCATTCGGTGTGAACCCAAAGGTCACACTGGAATTTGAATGCAGTCGAGGCAAAAATCTAACGTGAGGCTTCCTCTATTTTTTAAAAGGGACCATGAAGATGCCCAATTTAACATATACCTTGATTAACTGAGAGAACCACCAACGAAACTATCTGAAAATGTAATTACAATCAGGTTTGGAAAAGCAGAAACATGACCGGTGACAATTTAATTTAGAGGAGTTAAACAAGTTAACATCTCTTTGCAAGTAATTAAATGTTTAAACAGATTTTTCTGGAGCTGTTTGGTGTTTATTAGCCCCCAAACGTTACCACCTCTTATAAATAAAGCCTTCTCTGAGAAAAGAGATGCCTTCAAGTTTGCAGCTGCTGGGATTAGACGAAGCGGAAACATCCAAAAGCACTATTTTGATTATAACTGACGCCCCTCCCTCTAAGATCCGCACGTACTTCTTGCATTGCCAGTTCCACTGTTTACTTGCTATCTAAGCAAAATGTCAAATTTCCATTGCAAACTGCAGCCTATGTTTCTTCTTAGGAGCCTGAATTGTAAAACAAACCCGAGGAAATGCTAAAGGAGGATGCCCTGCTCTGGAATGCACAAGGAAATGCACAAAATAACAGGCATTATTAGAACCTAAGGAGAAAACCCATGTTTTTAAACAATTACTAAAGCAGTATAGTAATAGCATAAAGACAATTTCTGCGCCAGCTTGTTTCCCTGAAATTCTCTCTGCCACTGAACAGCTAGAACAGATAATAACTATTAGTAAATCAAACTCCTCTGCAATACCCAGCTGTGCCTCACGCATTTACATACAGATAGAATGGGTATATGTTTTTAATATGTATGTGAAACGTACTTTGACCACAGCTGAAGTGCATGCTACAAAGGAGGAGGAGAATGGGGATGGGATCAGCATGAGATAATAAAGTGACCTAGATAAAGTATTAGCCGGCGATTGATCTCAAACCGGGATGCTGCTGCTTCTGACCTGATGACTTACTATGCATAGATTCCATTAAATAGAGCTTAGACACGGAAAGCTTCAGAAAATACTCTAAATGCATAGAAGGATCTACAGCACTCTGAGACAAAACTGTAACTGCATGGGTGCTGACGGCCCACACACTCCCTGTCGGAGTCAAGGCCCCCATCCAGGATCAGGCAGGGAGGTTAAAGGGCCGCCTGACAGCTATAGGAAGCCCTGCTGAGTCCCACGGGGAGCTTCCCTCCCCTCCCCTCCCCCAAGCCAGCACGCCCAGTGAATGCCCTGGCACTCCTGAGCTGCTTCTCGGGTCCTGGCAGTGCAGCTCTAACTAACAGAACGGGAAGGCAGTGAGGGGGCTTAACAATCATTTAGGGTCACGGTCCCCTTTGAGAAACTGATGGCACTCACGAATTCTTCTTTTCAGAATAAGGCACACCCCCGCATGCATGCATGATTCTGGATGTGATTTCAGGGGCTCTAACAGACTTCTTGAAGTCACAAACTCCAGGTCAAAGCCTGCTGATCTAGTCCAGACCCTTCATCCTGCAGATGAAGACACTGAAGCCCAGATGGAATGGGGCTTTGCTCGAGGTTACGCCTCGGGGAAGTGGTGGAGGCTTTCCCTGCTAAATTACAGCCTGACCTTTGCCACAAAAGAACCCTAAAGGAAGATTAATTCCTCAGAAGGAATTCTTTGTGGTTTATAAAGGCAAATAGTCTTTACAGCAATGCTTCCATCATAGCCCTTTTTAAAAAACATATTTAAGCATGTAATTTGAACGGCAAAAGGAGACTGGAAGCCCCCATCTCAGTGCTCCCATCTCTGTCTTGTCAACGTCCCTGAGGTTTTTGCTGCTCTCAATATGATTACTGAAATGCTGGGAAGACTTCTCTCCCACCTTTGCCATCATTTTCCTCTTCCTTCTTGTTACTGTCCCACCAATCCTGTTCCAAGTGGCACAGCTGGCTTTTTCCACAGAAACCATGACACCCTTGCTTGGTTGTCTAAGCCTGCTGAGCTGAGCATCCCGCCTACCACCTCTTGAGTCTCTACTGCCTGACAACTTTTTCCTCAGTTTGTTGGTCCTGTGCCACAGAGCTGAAGCAGACCTGACATAGGACCTTCCTGTGATTCACAGCAGGGGACTGAAAACTGGGCTTCTTAATAATGGGTCATTATCACAGGAACAGAAAGAACTGGGTGGGGTGGGGTCCCCTAACTGTTTGGTGGTGTCAGCACGCTGAGTGTCGCTGGCTTCCTGCATGGCTAGTTTTCCTTTGTTGGGTTTAAAGCCAACTCCTGATTTATGCAATAGGCTCTTAAAGAATTTAAAAAAAAGTGAGATCGTCCCCAAGGATGAGGGACTTCCTTGTACTTGAATGGGAGTTCACCCAAGAGAAGTCACCCAAGAAGAAAAGGTACACTTGGGTAGGTGTGCTGCTTCTATGCAGAGTCAAAAGTTTTCAGACCTGGACACTAGGGTTCCTTCTAAAACAAACAAACAAACAAACAAAAAACAAACAAAAAACAAAAACAAAAAAAACAACAAACCCAAATCCATTGCCGTTGAGTCGATTCCAACTCATAGAGACCCTTTAGGACAGAGCAGAACTGCCCCATGAGGTTTCCAAGGAGTGGCTGGTGGATCTTAACTGCTGACCGTTTTTGATTAGCAGCCATAGCACGCCATAGCTCTTAACCACTGCACCACCAGGGCTCCAGGGTTCCTTCTACAGAAGTGGAATGTCCCAACAGATTTCTCAGCTGGTAGTGAATATGTTGCCTCTCTGAACTCCACCTTCGTGGGTTTGGAATTCCACAAGGCCAATGTCAAAGGGATTTCTGTTGCAGCAGGCAATAGAGGCTACACAGGGCTCTGAAAAGGTCTGGGGCCTAAAAAGACGAATGCTTTGCCCACCCTGCTTCCTTTGCCTGGAGTGACCCCCCCTGAAAACACTATTAAAATTCAATCCATCCTCCAAAGGCCCTTTTCAAATACTACCTCCTCCCTCCTCCATGCAGTTTTTCCCATTTCCCCAGATGGATCCCCAAATGACTCTGTGGTTGTTTTACAGCAGTTATTTCATTCCAGTTACTTGTATACTTGCTGTTTCAAGACAACGTACATGTGGCTTACTCTTCTTGATCTCTTCTGCTGAGTTTAGCACAGGACTTTGCACATAAAACCAAACCTCCTCCCCACTAAAAAACCAAAAACATAACCCTGTAAGACAGAGTAGAACTGCCCCATAGGATTTCCAAGGCTGTAATCTTTTTGGAAGCAGAGTGTCACATCTTTCTGCTGTGGAGCGGCTGGTGGGTTCAAACCATCAACCTTTCAGTTAGCAGTCAAGTGCTTAACCATTGTGCCACCAGGGCTCCTTACTTTGCACATAGTTATCTATAAACATCTGCTGAATTAAACTGTCTACCTGGTTTTGAGATTTCCCAAGAGGATGTAGACACTGATGATGAAACTTTTTGAGTGAATTCTTTATGAAGCTTAATGGCTACGTGCCAGAAAACTGTACCAGCTTATGTGAAACCTGGCCCCCCCAAAATGTGAGCAGTTGAGGAATTTCTTGGGTCAGCATTAAGATACTTCCAATTATGACCTAAAAAATGAGAACCATCCTAACAACAATCACACAAAGCAGAGGAAGTTAAATAGCTAAATAACTAAATGAGTTCTAACACTGGGATTTTAATGACCTCAAGAGTCTAAACTTGAGGTTTACATTTCATCTTTAAGACTGACATAGTCAAAAATAGTGAAGATGATTTTAAGACTCGAAATTGGGTATTCCAGTATATAAGGTAACACCTTAAAATTAAAAGGCAATGACCTCCTGAGCGCCTACTCTGTGTATGGCCAGGCCCAGCCCTCCTCCACATGCTGATTTACTTAGGCTGGGAGTTGCTGGGCTCACTGGCGGTTGACGCCTCACCTGGAGTCCATTTAAGAGTCCCCTGTTGGTGACTGTGTCACTCTCAGTATTTCCACCCTGCCCATCTCTAATGCTCTTCCTTTGCTTTGGAAAATGCAAGCCCATAACACAGCTGATGCGGCCCAGCCTGTGCAGACCACACTAGTACCTGCTGGTTGGAGTTCTGGCACTTGGGAGATAAACTGCTCTTTTTGGGAAAGGCACAGGCCCCCACCCACAGAGACAAATGGGCTCTACAGCTCATGCATTGCAGAGGAGGCCTCTAGATGGGAGCACCATCAAACAGGTTGCAGGCAGAGAGGGAAAAGGAAAAATTAAAGCCAATATGTTAGAAGGAATAAGAGACTGATTCCTTAAGATTTGCTCCCTCAGATGTGACTCGAGGTTCTTTAAGCCCACCTGAGAAAAAGACAACCCGCTTTCTTTCCCATCCCCCATTGGGCCCGATCTTTTGGCCAAAGGCAGGCAGGGCTCAATCCCCTTGGCCACAGGAGCCTCACACTTCCTCCCTAATTTCTCCTGCCTCCTCGCTGGGCCCTGACAAGCCAGGGACGCCTCGCTCTTGCTATACCTCTGGGAATAAATTCATTTAAGATCAAACAGTGAGCAGTACTAGAAATAATGTTAAATTAAGTATAGGATAATGCTCCTTATGACTAAATTGTTCATTGTATTTTATTGATTTATTGATATTTATTAATTAAAAATTCAAGACAGCACACCTCAGGGTATTAGTTATAAAGAGATATATCTAGATATGTATCCCTCCTCTCTCTCTCTCTCACACACACACATACATGCACACACCCAGATGCACACGCACACACCCAAACGCGTGCGCACGTGTGCGCACACACACACCCACACACACACACATATGCTTCCAGGGCATTGAATGTACTCACCCTTTAGGCTCGTCTTTATGACTTGCCACCCTGGGGTGGTGTTCCTTACCGAGACATGCATACATATACACTTATGGTGTATGTGTGATCTGTAGATGTTTTATTTATAAGTGGCCAACTCATTGCAGCATTGAAACATGCATTTACAAACAGGTATCTGTTTTATGAAGCCCTATTCCTTTGTTTTAATAGCCGAGCTATCCAGCCATAGCATAATAATACACAAGGTAAATGGGTCTCCATCTCTAGAACCTGTTCCAAGTTTTCTCAAATGTGACTAACTGCAAGAATTTCCCAACCATCGAAGAGACCAAAAAAAAAAAAAAAACACACCGGTTTATTCTAGACATGAAACCCGCACAGTTATGAATTGCAGAGGTTTTACGGGTGAACTTTAACTTGAAACTACCCTGAAAACTGGGACTTTGCTCTGGGGGTAACATGAAGGAGAAAAGTACCTTCCTGGAAAGCAGTCATGATACAAAAGGGAAACATAGCTCTATTTTATATTTGGGCATGAAATCTGTACTATATAGAGGTTTGGGTGCTCAGAGGGTTCATTAGGATGGAATGCACAGGAGGAAAACCTCTCAACTGATATCTGTAAAATGCATATTGATTCAAGAAGTGAAAGAAAATTGATTGGAATTTGCTCTGACTGCAGAAATCTAAAGACAGGGAATGGTATGTAAAACACTGAGAAGAGTAGACTATAATTATTTACTAATGCTCCATCCGAACGTTATTCTAACAGCTTGTGCATTGTCAAATCAACAATCTGCACTAAATAAATGACCATTTGGGAATTGTTAGGGAGCATCTCTGTTCCCCTCCCTGCTTGACTAAAAACTGTCGTTTACAATCAAAGAAAGCTGCCTTGGAGCTGAGAACACAGCACCAGCCGCTTTGTAGTTGCCTCTTTCTGCGGAAACACCAAAGATTCACATTGACTTGATCTTTTGCAGCCAATCTAATTTCATTCTACATGAATCCAAGACGACTCTACGCCACATTCAGAATTTCCTGTAGGATTGCATTAACAACTTAATAATGTTAACTATCCTTTCTGTTACCAATCCTCTGAATTTTGAAAGGCTGTAATGGCAAATGAACACACAGTGACCTACATTAAGCTGTGGCCCTTGAGTGAAAGCATTCTGCATTGAGTTTCAAAATGGTGGAGAATGTTTAAAAAAGGAAAACTATTAGTATTTGAGGATATGAGCTTCAAAAATACCTACTCAAATGTAGTAAATGATGTTGCCTTTCCAGAGCCTGTGGATGTTTTAAATTCCATTCTGGCCCTTCTAATAGAATGTTAAACACAGATATTATAACTGGAGAATTCTAACGTAACTAAAAGTTTACTTACCATCAACTCCTCAGGTGCTGGCCTTTCTTTTGGCTGTTTTCGCATGCTATAGGAGGGAAAAAAAAATCTCCTATTATCTACATCATCTGAAAAGGTGTAATAATTTCTACCATTGACTACTTGCCCTAGAATCTGAATATGTTTTCAAAATTCATCATGTTCGGCTCTTGGCCCAAGTATTATCATACAGCCTCTTTCTTTTGACCTTTAATTAATCAGATTTCTGGGGACTGCATGAATCGGACGCACAAAAATTAGTTTTTTGGAATTACTCTTATAATACAGAGAAAATAATGAATTTAAATTTATTCTAATTCTACTTTTGAAACGAACGTAAGAAAAGTAGCAATATTCTCTTCCTGACCCAGTTATCAATTTATTTCAAACTTAAATTTGGAGAACAACATACTTTTTTTTTTTTTTTTGTAATTGGGATAAGACAGAAAGAAAAGAAACCTGTCTGTCACATCAAATGAGAAAGCATCTCATTCTTTCAATATTGGCCTGACAAGTAACATATAAAAGAGGTCAAGAAGCTAGATGATGCCACAAAATTACATGTGGGTTATTACACATTATCTCGTCTTTCATTTATTTTGGCTATGATGCAAGCTGATAACTCATTAAACAGTTGTGGGAAAGCTAAGTTTGTTTAAGCTGCTTAGAGAATCACATTCCTCATGCAAAATATTTCTTGCTTTCCATACAATAGGTATAAATAGGTATAATTAGTAGCTGTCGAATGTACTTAGCTACATGACGAAGCAGCCACACGTGGAACCCAGGTGATCGTTGGTAGCTGCCTACTTGATGGCCACGTCTGTTCTAAGCTCAGAGTATCGTGAAGAGAGATGCTGCTTCTGTCACTTCCCGATGCCATCAAGTTGGTTCCAACTCATTGCGACCCTAAAGGGCAGAGTAGAACTGCCCCATAGGGTTTCCAAGGAGCGGCCAGCGAATTCGAACTGCTGACCTTTTGGTTAGCAGCCAAGCTCTTTAACCACTGCGATACCAAGGCCTCTTCTATCACTTGGAAGAGCTAAATCACACAGGTGCTTTTTCTTTATCTAACGCAACCTCTAACAAGCAAGAGGAAAATCCTTTATACAATCTCTGCATTTGCTGACAGTATTTTTTTTTTTCAAATAGGGAGATTTAATGATCATTTGGTAAACAAAAACCGTAGTTATGAACCATTAACGGCATTGAGGACATTGCCTTTCCTATAAATAACCATATGCACCTCTCAAATACGGCATCCATTAGCAAGTAATTCAAGCCAGTGGAGCTGGTAACAGTCCTAATCTGACATTCCAAAGTAGCTGTACCTCTTGGGAAAACAAGGCTATTACCCACTATCATTTGTGTTTCGGCTTGACATCCGTGGAAATTTCAACACAGGTTATCCCTCCCTCTGTTTCCATAAAACTTTTATGTAACAGCTGATTAATTTTTTGGACAGGATGAAGGCAAAGCCTTACCTGCTTTTTCTCGTTTGCCTAGAACCTGCCCCACCCCCAGGTCGGTTTCAGACCACACAGCCAGATAAGCCCAGTGGTCCCGCCACAAATCCCACACCCTGAGCAGCTGATGCCCAAACCAGGCGCTCTGACCTGCATGGGAAGCCCACGGTTTGTTTTTCAGTTTCTGCATTTCAAATGGGGGCATACCCAGGATCTGCTTCTGAGTGTTTTTAGGAATTCCATGTAAAGGAAAATTAAGAAAGATTAATATATACTTTTGGATAATGGCACTAACATTACTGAGCTTCAAAACAGCTTAGGATTCCAATGTTTTAGGATTCCAATTTGGCATGCTTTGGAAATTAAATGTTTTCAGAGTAAAAATATTATTTGAAAGCTACAGAATATTATGTAAGTATTTTAAATAAATAGAAACAGTGTTAATAAAATTTTAAAAGTCAGGGGGAAAAATCTCTTTGCCACATACTTTTCTATGGAATATAAACTGTACGAGGCATTTTTATTAAGAGGTAACGTATTACACTTAGTCAAAAAGGTGATAAAGCTTGACATTTATATTAAGGAATATTTCTTGGTTTCACTTTAGTGTAATCATCAGATGGATCATGGTGGGGGGGAGGGGACAGTGTACAGCCATTTCGGGTTAGCAAGGACTCCTGGCTGTACCACTTCACGGCATCACACACAGGAATGATGGGCTTCTTTTGTCAGTCTGCCCGTTCATCTTCCACCAGTGGACACAACTCAGAGGAGGTGATGAAATGAGGAATTTGGTGAAGGAAGGAAAGAGAACTAAGGCAGTTATAAAGGAGTTCCAGAAGGTCTGGACCAGTTTCCAGTTGGTTCTGTCTCCTGCTATTGGGCGGTCATTCTTATGCTCCCAATGTCCTCCTCTCTTGCTGCCGGACAATTTTCTCTCTACGTTGGGGTGAGGGAGAGGGTGGAAGGAGGACAGCGGAGCAAATGGGCCTTCTAAGGTCATGAGAGTCCTGCTGGATGGGGGAAGAGGCGGATGCTGGTGAAGGGGATAATAAAAGACTCATTCTGCTGGGACAAAAAGGTGGAAGGCTGGAAAAGAACCCTTGGCAGAAAAATGCCTGTTTCCTCAGGTGTAAAGTGACAAGGGGTTGTGTGGAGACTCTGAGGGCTCCTTTGGATCTAAATTCTCTGGTTCCTCTCAGTTCTAAGGGTTTAAAGTGGGCCTAATGGAACCATATTTTCATCGTCTTTTAAACACAAAAATTCATTGATATGGGCCCCTAGTATTGCATTTAAAATACAACCAAAGATAAAAGTCATTTATTGAAAATACAATGAATTAACAAACTATGTTGCTTCCACTAAGTGACTGACAGTTTTATGGGTAACTTGAGGTTACATTAATAAAAATAAGCTTCATATGTCTGTTCAATAGAGGCTGTAAAATTGGGTATTTCTTAAAAAAAACAAAAACAAAAAAGGCTAGTAACACTATCTGTGCCCAAAGAAGTAGCCTGATTCTCAGCAGTTTATTAAAGCAGGAAAAAGCCTGTGAAGTACATTCATGACCCTTTGTGTAAATAACGTTTACATAATTTAAACAATTTCTTCAGCTTTGCTGCCCCATCTGCCCAAGGCCCCGAAGTCTCTCCTGTCTCCAAAAGGAAGCAGGGAGAGCCATAAGGTCTCCCAGAGCCTCCGAGTTAATGGCATGTAGCATTTACATTGAGGGCATGGCATGTTTGCAAACAGACTCACCACTGAGTGATGAAATGTACAAATGGCTCAGAGAACTCTCCAACCGGAAGGACGGGCGAATCCTGGGAAGGAGGAAAAACAAGTCACCCAAAGTCGCAACAATTCCTTTTCTTTCTTTATCTTCCACACCTCCACAGCAAGGGAGCAGTATAAAGATGAATATATAACAAGGATTTACCACCATGAAGAGAGGGAAATAAGGCTTCATCCAATTAAAAACACTGCCTACACCCTCTTCCACGTTTGTGTAAAAACGCCAAATTTAAAGCCACACACATTTTACAATGGTGAGAAACAGGACAGCAAAGAGGGAGGGGAGGTGAAAAAAGGACAATGATAGCCACAGGGTAGGAAAGAAGGTAGGGAAAGTGTAAATGAGAAATTAATGATTATTTAAGTAACACACAAATGGTCTTGTAATTAACAAAGAGCTGTGAAATTATTCTTGTGTTGACCTTTGTTTCTTTTACTGGATTTGCTGTTTATTTACACTTTCCTTTTATTTACATCTATTTGTATATTCAACTGCTCTTAACTGCTTGCTCCTAACCAAATCATTTGGGTCAGATTTGTTTTTTTTTTTTTTTAACTTTGATAGAAATGATTTTACAGGGGAAGTTGTTTCCTGAAAAGAAATTTCTGCCTATTTTTGCAAGTCTAGGCAAACTCATCTCTAACATAATTACAAAAGCTGGTGAATTAAGGACACAATGACAAACTCCCACCTTGACCACCAAAGAAAACTGGGGGGTGGGGGAGAGGTGGGAATCACTCAAAAGAGCAGAAAACTTCCCGGCAACAAACGACAAACACCACATAACACAGGAACAAACCCCATTACCGTTTGCAGAGGAAAGCTTTAAGAATTTAGGAGTTTTTCCAAGAATGACAGAGAGCTCCACTGTGTTTATAGTGTAACAGCTCAGGATGTAATGAAATTACACTGCAGAGTACTTTAACAGTCATCTCATTAGACCTACAGTTGGAACAAGAGAGCCACATAAAGTAGGCAGCTGCAAATGACTCCATTCTCATTTGCTATTAAAAATACCTTTCGGCGGCTTTTTTCCTTCCTGACATCCCTACACAAAGTGCCCTGCAAAGTATGATACATGCACCTATTTAAATTAACAAAGGAATGACTTATTTTAATCTCACTGTGCTTTGGAGTGCTTTGGCCATTTGGATGAGCAATATATCATTACATACAACCTTCCAGCGCTGCAGGCAAGAAACTCAAAGCATGCAGCATTTGGTAGGAGCCAGACAATTTCTCTAGCACACAACTGTGTCAAATGCATGCATGTATTCATTATTGAGAATGCGAGGAAATAGCTTTGATGTAGTGGAAAAAAGAAGATGATAAAAGCACCTCTGCAATACGCGTGTCATTATCAATGGTGGCAGATAGATACAATTGCACAGCCTCCTATGTGATTAGTAAATATACATATAATTGCTGTGGCCAATTATCAGAAAAATGAGATCGGTAATTAGAAGACAGAAAATTAACTAGAACTCTTATTAAGGCTTTGTTTCCAATTCAAACATTTGGAAACTGCTGGAAAATACAATCAAAAAGAACTGAGGGGGTCCAAGCAGGCAAAAGCAAAACAAAAAAACATCCTGGAGAAGTTAAAAAAACAAACAAACAAAAACGAATATGAACAAATGTTTCTTGGTTTTTGTATAATCTGTCCTCTTTGAATTTACAATTCATCTAGAGGAGAAAAAGGTTAGTGATTCTAAACTTAAAAATCTCATCAGTAGAGAAAGGCTTCAAAAAGAAAGAAAAACAACGGGAAATGAGAGTAAAATCAAATCTTGCCAAGTTCAAAGGATTACATGCAGGCATTACGTAGAGAGGACGTGAAAAACGGGGGGCTGAGGAAAGAGTCCACTCAAAAGAAACAAGGCAGGCAGTAACATGACAAGTCCTCGATAAAGGTGCTATAAAATGGTCACAAAAGTCCTATCGGTTTGAAGAGCAAAAATAAAACATGATATCAATTTCAGTTCCAGCCTGTTTTTGGAAAGCCATATATATTACAAGTCTGCAAGATTCTACACGGCCCAGTTGAAGCAATGACATTTTACTGTCTCAAAAACCATTATTAAAAAGATAGTTCAAAGTCTGAGGTGTAAAAATGATAGACTCTGATCAGTTAGGAAGGTTGTCTAAGTCATTCCTTTCTGGGTTCTTTTTAGGAGAGGGTAGTACTGGAAGTATCTGAGTAGTAGACATTTTAAAATGCAAGGTTTAAGAAAATAAAAGTCTGTCTTAATGTGGCTGAATGTTTACCAAGATGGTTAAAATTCTGGACTGGATTTTTATAGAGATTTTGGTATAAAACATGATGCTAAAGTGGACCTCATTTCAAAGTCTGATACCAAGAGTAAATTAATGAGTTACAGACGAGGCAACTTGATGAAGATGTCACTTTAACACGGATGAGAAACAAAACGAGGAAATGTGACATCTTTGCATGGGTAGTTAATTTTATTTAAGACCTGATATTGTGGCCTGTTAGGTTCCTCATAATATAAAACTAAGGAACACTGGGTGGTACCCATGAATAATTTATTTCACTTCTGAAAATGCCAGCCCAAGTCGACTTTGCAGAACCACAGACAGTGGATTCTCATCTCAGTGGTGCCTGGAAAGAATCACTCATCAAAGATGTGGGGGAAAGTCTCATCTCACATGCATAATGCCAGACCTTTCTTTTTGTTTTAAAATCCACATCTTTTGCACACCTCAAAGGAGAATTTTCTGACATACAGAACATTGACTAGTTGGAGAAGTGGGGTCAGAATGTCACACATAAACATGGTGGGGGGGGGGCAAAGGAGCCCCCTGAGAGCCTCCAAATTCAAAAACGTAGGTAGGCTGCTAATACCCCAAAGGTGAGCAAACTAATATACCTGACAATCTTTACTGCCTTGGAGGATTTTAAAGTACACTCTTCTCAAGACCTAATTATTTTCTGCTTTGAATTTTTTGTTGATATTGTATGTTTTCATTACTGGAAGCATTCTGAATCATTGAGTGCTACTGAATTTCTGGTAGATAGTGTGGATTTTTTTTTTTTTTTCTGCCCCCTGCAACAATCCTACCCTCTGAATCCCAAGGGACATACACTGTCCCACTATTTCCACCCTAGATGCCCCCTAGAGTCCAGAGGGACATACAGTATCCCAAAGAAAAAATTTCAAAATTTCTCTTTCTTCTATCAAAAATGCACACACTTCATACAACACCCTGTAGAAACAGTAATTTGCAGCACACATCTGTTTTTTCAGTTTCAAAAAGTCATAAAGGCTCCTACCTTTCAGCAACATGCACTGTCAGTAGGAAAGCAGCTTCCCAATGAACCTGAGAGGTGGACAAATGGGTGGGCAACTGGCTATCCCAACGGTCAGAAAAGGGTCAAATACAATTGGTAGTTTAGATGAGGATGTAAAAAAAACAAAACAAAACTTTCAAGAACCTGCATATTTCATTACTGCATGAAAATCTGTGGGAAAGGGAGAAGGACGCACAGTAAGCCTGTGCTCCAGTCTACCTCCAGCTCACCTGCTGCCCATTAGGAGGGAGAGCACCCAGTCACCGTGAGGTTGCAGGGAAATGGGCAGCCATGCCAAGGGATTCAGAGGAGCTGGTTAAGCAGTTGCTGCCTCTTATCAAAAATGTCCTCTGTGGGCTGTGGGGACCATGGTCTCGGGGAACATCTAGCTCAATTGGCATGACACAGCTTATAAAGACAATGCTCTACATTCTACCTTGGTGAGTAGTGTCTGGGGTCTTAAAAGCCTGCGAGCGGCCATCTAAGATACTCCACTGGTCTCATCCCTTCGGGAGCAAGGGAGAATGAAGAGAACAGGATACAAGGAAAAGACTAGTCTGAAGGACTAATGGTCCACAGCTACCAAGGCCTCCACCGGACTGAGTCCAGTACAGCAAGATGGTGCCCGGCTACCACCACTGACTGCTCTGACCAGGATCACAACAGAGGGTTCATGTTTCTTGGTTTTTGTATAATCTGTCCTCTTTGAATTTACAATTCATCTAGAGGAGAAAAAGGTTAGTGTTTTCAAGCAGAAGACGGCATACGAGATAGATGTGCGTGACTGGAGTTCAGACGTGTGCTCTTCCGATCTAGACTTTGAAAGTGTGTTTGTTTTTTAACTGTTGTGAGATTGTTAACCATTGTCATAGGGCAACATTTGTAGTAACTGTTAAATGAGAAACTATTTAGTTCTGTAAGCCTTCATCTTAAGTGAGAATAGCAGCACAATTGGAAGAGCGCAGTCAATGTCACTGAACTGTGCATGTAGAAATTTTTGAAATGGTGTATCTTTGGCTATGGGTATTTTCACCAAAAAAAAGGGTTGAGAAGTTAGAGGGTTGACATGTTGTGGGGTTGTTAACCAATGTCATAAAACAATATGTGTACTACTGTTTCATGAGAAACTATTTGTTCTGTAAGCCTTCACCTGAAGTACAATAAAAAAAAAAAAAAGTTCAAAAAAAAAAAGGCCTCTGTGAAATGCAGTATATGGGTTCAGTTAAGATGAAGAAATACATTTCCAAAACAGAACCGTGGATTGGAGAAGCAGTTACACTAATAACTCTCAGTACTGGCTGCACCTGACTCTAAACTGTTAATAAAAGTCACTCTTTTAGAGCCCTGGGTGTCACACTTCACCTAAAGGGCTTTTTTGTTTTTGTTTTTGGTGATGCTTTTCACATCACAGGGGTATGAAATGAAACAGTGGACACAACCTTAACCAAAGGCCTTAACCTGAGATTCTAGTCCCAAATCAACTTTAGAGCCCTGCTAAAGGGATGCAGAGCTGGATCTTGTTATCAAGCAAGCAACTGTTATATTAAACCAGCTGCCATAAACCATTTCAGTAAGCAATTCTGGTCATCAAGGAGGACAGTCTCCAAGTCTCAGAGGTTTCAGTAACCACCTGGTCAGCCCCTTTTGCTAAACAACTGGAACGCAAGCGCATGGCACGCTGGAGAACAGCGAAGGACAATGGGAAAAAGGTCTGAGTGATGTCTTTGCCTTGTGAATAATGAACAGTTCAGGAAGGTCAACCCATTACAACTGAAACTGTTTAATTATTAATTATGCACAATCTATGAGCAAAAGGACAAGTTCAGAATGTTTAATGTGTGCTAACTTCAACTGGACTCTCTCTGGGTATTTTGTTATTAGCACTTGTCAGCAAGGTACTCAGGCATAAAAAAAAGCAAGCAGCAGAAAATCTGAGTGTGTGCGTGTGTGTGTGTGTGTGTGGTGTGTGTGTGTGTGTGTGTGTACCTGTACACTCAAAGAGGTGGGGAATAGGAACAGGGAGGAAGAGGTCCAATTCCAACCACAGCTGCTGCTAGTTCGTTTCCAGAGTAAGTTTGCCAGTCAGTATACTTTGTGATTTTGATAGCAGGAAGGTAATTTGGGAGTTCCAAACACAGGAAATGTAAGTGAGAAAAATGCTGTTGAAATGGCTTACTTAAAAGGGAGATCATTCTTCTAAAGGCATATTCTTTTTTGGAACTAAAATGTTTCCTGGCTTTGAAAGGATCCATGTCATTAATGTTTTTACACACACACACACAAAAACACACACACGTAGTGTATGTAAACCTGGTGAAATCTGAATAAGGTAGGACTGTAGTCTATTAGCAATGTCAATTCCTGTGTGTGATATTATACTAAAGGCATGAGATGTTTCCATTGGGGAAACTGGGTGAAGGGCACATAGAATCTCTCCACATTACTTCTTACAATCACATGTGAACCAACAATTATGTCAAAATAGAAAGTCTAAAAAGAAAGAGGTAGGGGACTATTTTAAATAACTCAGAAGAGATCCAGATGCTTAGTAGAGCTCTGCTTTGGTTAAGGGAAAAGCCTGGCATAACTACTCACCTGGAAAAAAGCTAGGGGACCTTAATTTGAGGACTTCAATTTTGCCTGTAATTCATAATTAAAGATGACAGTGGAACCTGACAATGATGTGGTGGTTAATTCAGACATTGATAGGGCATAGACACAAAATACTGTGTGAAAATGATACAATCATTCATTATTTATTTGTTCACTCTAATAATTTTCCTGAGCACCTACCATGTGCAAGGCACTGGGTGCTGGGATCATTGTGGCGTGACTGATACTTAACTCATGTCCTCAAAGAACTCATGTACTGTTCGCAGGGTAAGATGTGCACCCCAATAGACAGTCCCGCAAGGTGGGGCAAATGGCCAAGCACGAGTGGCAAGGCGGGGTGCTCAGGATGTGCTGGGGAGCACTGGGGTTTGATTCAGTTTGGCTGGTACCTACGAGTTCCCAAAGGAGAGTGGTGGTGGATAAAGTGTTAATGTCTAGGGGGCTGTGAGATACCTTCTGTGCGGCCCTCCCTTCTTTCTTCCTCACTCCCCAAGAGCACCTGCGGCGGGGGAGCGGACCGCAAACATTTGTGTCTGTGTCTTGTTCCTTTTCCTTTGTGTAAAACATACACTTCTTCACACCAACATTTTATACACACTGGCAGTAAACAAAGGGAGGATAGGAGGACAACATCTCAAAAATCTCAAGAAAAAGAAAAAAAAAAAAAGAATTCAGAGTATACTTTTTTGACCGAGATTGTGGTGACAAACTGTCCACCTTACACTATTGTCAGAATTACAACGAAGAACCATCCCGGAGAATTCTGGTCACTCACTGCAACGCCCTGCTCAGAATGCTGACCACTGACTCTAAAGCAAGGATGCCATGAAATTGGCCTGCTTACTTTGTAATCATACTTTCAATTAGAGACTTTGAAAGTGTGTTTGTTTTTTAACATTTAAGCCAGATTTAGAAGTTTGTTTTACCACCTTTGGAATAAATTTAAAATATACTTTTTTGTAATCAATTGAAAAAAAAACACAACACAAAAACCTTCAAGGAGTTGGTTGCTGTTGAATTCTAGGGTCAGTTGTGTTGCATTGTGGGTTACATTAAACCAGCCTGGGAAGTTAAATAAAATATGGCAAGGCTTCTAACTTTTTAAAAATAGCCTATTTCTAGACTGAATGGTGTCAAGTCACCAAGCCAACAGGTGGCTAACATAAGTGAATCACCTGGCATCTGACCAGTGAGAGTCATGGTCTACATTAAAACAAAAAATCTTCTAATTAAAACCTGGCATTGCTTGGCCTGGCCCAACACCTTCCAGCCCTAGGCACTGGGTTCATACTACTTGGCACAGCCCTATTACATCACTGCATGTCTACTGGCAGTGCTGGGATCAAAGGTCATTTGTGATTTGAGTGGTTTCACATCAGGCAGATTTGCCCTTGTAAGATCCCAAATTGGTTTTTGATCCTCCACTGTTCACTGCCTTAAAATAGTGTCTTCCTGAGACAATTGGCGGAATCTATAGAACAAGTCAGCTCTTGATGGGGAGGAAACCTAATTTGTTAAAACTAAAAAAAAAACAAAAAACAAAAAAACTGGACCCTCCACTTTGAAGATCTCCACGGAGGCTAACCTACAAAATCAAAAATCTACCTGTGCAAAACGTAATCCAATGGTAGATCCTTGGAAATCTGATATTTTGGGGGCCCCTGATATCCACATCTGTAAGTTCCTGCTGTAAGAGACTGTAGCCAGGAAAAAAAAAAAAAGCACTCCTATCTTATCATAGGGAGAAAGGTGGAAAACAGATGGGTACTCCTGGTCAGTCAGCGAGTGAGTCACCCAGTTTAAGATACAAGTGAACCATAAGTACATATCGGATTTGTACAAATTCAACCAACGTTTGTTCAAAACACTGGGTTTACCTAAAAACATGGCCACACTGTTAGGGAACAAACAACACTTTGGTATTAAGTATACTTTGGATTTCAACATGGACCTAATCCGCGGGGTTTTATGAGGTACAGGACTAGGGTGGGAAGGCTTGCAGATGGACATCATCAGAAAACAAAGTCTCTGACTTCCCTCAGCTGGAGACCAGACAGCCTCCTTTTACTCATCCCATTCCACATCAAGCCTTAGCAGAGAAAGTGAAAGATGATTCAATTTCCACACTGGGTCACCCCATGCTCTGGGTTGCCAGACATGACAAATTACATGTGTGGGCATTTTGGTGTAAAGTTCTGTTCACTGGGTCTGGGCTGACAGTAGCAGCTCATTTAACTTTTCTCAGATGGGGCTGGGACCAGGGGCTAAAGGCTTGAATTTTAGCCACTGAAACACCCATCTTACCCATAAACCCTTAAATCAAGGGAGAACCAGCTGTTAGGCAAGTGAACACCACTACCAGATGGTTAATAAAAAACACAAAATACAAACAAACAGGTCTAAAGGAATCTGTCTCTAGATAATGGAAATTTGAGATTATAGAGATTTTTCCTATTATCTTTTTCTCTCAAATGTTTTGAGAAATTCTTCGGTATTGGGGTAAGAGAGAAGAGGAACAAACTTTGTCATTAATATCAAAACTAACCTTTTACCTAGTCTGCCTATTTTATTGTCAGGTGAAAGATTTATATTTGCGGAGAGATTTTCTAAATATGGTAAAGATCTTGGTGTTTTATAAAATCCCTTGAAAATACGTGGGTGAAGAACTGGAAAATGAATTAATTTTTTAAACTGTACTTGCAATTGCTTCCTTTCCAAGGCCAATGCATATCTTTTTTTCTCCTTTTATTCTAGGTCTCTTGTTGGTCATAAGCTACAGTGCACAGCATATTTAGAGGTGCCTATATGAACAGCACACACACACACACACACACACACACACACACTAACATCCACTCACACTCTCCCTTTTCAACTGCTTTAGGCAGAGCAGCAGAAAACATACTTGTCTCATACCAAAGGGATTTCATTTACAAAAGTAAAACCCGCTATTGTTCTCTTTCTCTGTAGCCTCCTGATGCATTTCTATTGCTTTTTCATAAAACACTGCTGCAAATAATCAAGCATGACCATTGACATCCACGAGATTGAGTTTTAGGAACCATTAAATGAGCTTACCCTCGTGGGAAGCCTCCTGCTCAGGCTGGTCTAAAGGTAATTATTCAGCAATTCCTACCTGTGGTTTTACCTTGTCTCTATATAGTGTTTGAATTTCATACACTGGTAAGGTCAATCTTACTTCTCAGGAAAAGTCCAGCTACACGTTTGATTCAGGACCAAAATTATAATATTGATACACTCAGTGGCATTTCACCAGGTCCTGTGTGCAGAAGGGTTGATTAAAAGCAGCCTTAGATGTAAAAAGTAGATCATAAACTAGATTTAACAAAAACGAAAGAGGAAAATACCCTTAACAGGTTCCTAAATAAAAGGGATAATTCCTCTTTTCATAGGTAAGGCATCTCAACCTCATCGACATACCAAGTGCAAGAAGCTGGCAGGTCCATGTCCTGAAAAAGCAACAAGCCGTAACACTATCAAGTCAGACTCCAAGAACTCACTGTAAACCCAGAGTCCACACTGCCACACTGGATGTCCTCCTGAATGTTCACTCGACTGTTAGTTAAAATAATTACCGCCATTTGCCACCTGCACTGCAAGCTATGGATAAGGGGAAAAAGAATTTCCAGCGGCTGCACGGTGTACGAGTGCTGGTGGAATTTGCTTACATATTGTTAAACACATTTAAAGGCTGCGTCGGCTGCAGTTCAAAGGCTGAGAATTATACATGAAATTATGCCATACATGGGCCCATTCAACACACGACAGAGAGAAGGGAATTTAAAGCTGGCTAAAGGAGATGCCGCATCAGTTCAAAATTAGTTAATGAGAGGAACAAAGAGAGGGAGACAGCGAGGGAGGAAGGGAGAGGAAGTGAAAAAAACAGAACTACATACTGTGAAATGAACAAGTTCAGTTAGAATGTTCATCAGGATTTGGAAAATCATAATGCCATCTGCTACTCTGGACCTCAGAACATCAGGGATCCCGTGGGCCCAGATGCTCCCATTTCCAGGAGGAAGGAAGTAAGTTACACTCCCTGTAATGCTGCCTTCATTCTGGAATGGAGAAGCACCCCAGCTGACCAGTTTGGAATCTCTTTTGAGAACATGTGTACCACTCACATGCGAGTTTTCCCTGGTTTAGGGAAAATTAACGGCAGGCAGAGTGATTATAGCAACTCGACAGAGAAGGAGAGCAGCGGCCCAGCTCGAGCTGCCGGGTAACTGACCCTGGCATCCAACTTGGGCTTGGGGTGTGGAGGTCCCATCATGGTGGATTCAATGAGCATTGTCCTACAGCTGGATAAGGCTTCACAACGGAGCAACACATGTTAAATGACAGCAGCCAAAATTGGCCCCACCAGGCAACTGCCCATTCACAGAATGCTATTCACAGGCCTCTACCACCAAGAAATTAATTCATTAATAATACATCAGGCTTCATGGACAATTCCAAGAGAACAACACAAAGCTACTTGTTCAATGACTGCCTAAAAATGCAGAATTTTTCCTGGATTAAAAAAAAAAAACCCAAATCCCACAAATCTAATTGACTTACTGAAATAAAAACCATAGGGATATTTATGCTAATATTTTGGTTTGTAAAAAGAAAAAGGAAAAAATTCTATCCTCTGAATTCACTCAGTGTCATTAAGGAATAATAAAAATACGGACCTTTTCAGCAGTAGCTAATAAAATATGATTTTATATAATTGCATATTTAAAAATTAATTTTTTCTACTTCAAGTGGCTTTATACATCCTTCAGACTATCAGGAAAAAATTTTATTTTAACTTGCTTCTTCTGTACTTTTTTTTTCTTAACTCAATTCTTTCTTATTTCTCCCTCCCGACAACTCATAAATATGAATTAAATATAATTATAAATGAACAGAACATTAACTTTCGGATTACTGCTGTGTTTTGGTAGAATGTTAATGTCATTTCTAAAGAAACAGTTATTACCAATAGAAAAAGTAATTACTAAAGGAATCATGGCCTTAATGCTAACCTATTTTCAATCTGCAAACCAGCCAAACTGCATTAATTTAAACATACTGGACTTTTCAAAGGAGGTATTAGATTTCCAAAGATTGCCTTACATCAAAGAGGAATATCAGTTTTCAAGCTCTCAATTGCATATTCCTCACACTACGAGGCACAGGTTAGTTAATAATATCGCTGGAGGACAGGACCATTGTGCCTCCACTAGCATTAACTTACCAAGTTTCTGATGCCTCAGTCAGTAACTCATACAAGTTGCAAACATATTAAATCCCACATCTGAAATGCTCGTTTCTACGAGTGGTCAGAGGGCTAGTCATACTGCTCACAAGCTCTGGGCCTGCAGGGTCTTCGGAGAGCTCAGGACGTCAAGTGTCAGTCCACTTCAGACAACCTGCAGTTAAATGTTGTGAAAGGAATAGGCAGCACTCAGGGTGCTGAGAAGGAGCCTTGGTGGCGCAATGATTAAGCGCTCTGTTGCTAACTGAAAGGTTGGCAGCTCGAACCAATCCAGTTGCCCTGTGGGTAAAAGGACTGGCAATCTTCTTTGTTAAAGATTACAGCCTAGAAAACCCGACAGGGCAGTTCTACTCTATCACATGGGGTCACTCTGAGTCAAAATCAACTCGAGGGCACATAACAACAGAGAGTGCTGGGAGTAGGAGAGGTGGGGGACGTCCCTTTTATGTCTTGCTGATTTGAGAAACCAGAATTACGGCGAAGTCCCTCAAGCAAAAGATGGACATTCTTCCCTCAGGAGTTGGTTAATACCACTTTTTGAGTTCCTAGGAGATATTATTCTGCAGCCATTTTCACGCCTTGCCAGGAGAGTACATGCTATGATCATAGCTCAGCAGCTTCTCAGTTAACCAGCCTCTACTCAGCCTGCCCAGGAATCAGTGGTTCTGCATGAATGAATTTTTTAATACAGGCTTGTTGTTAAGTGGCAGTGGGTCGACAGAAATAGGCTAGGAGCCTACCTTTTTCTAATTTAATAGTTCTAACAGAAATCTTTCTAAGAGAAGTCAAGCTTCTCCATGCCAACTTGGACAGAATACGCAGAACAAAATTCAATTCTTTCTTAAAGGCCTGGAGGCATTCTTAGAGACGGCAAAACTGAACTCTGTTGTAATATACCTCTGCTCTTGGGGCATGTCTGCAATGCTAAGTTAGGTCTTCATTCATTGTTTAAAAAAAACATAAACAAAAAACACTCTTCCTTTGATGCCAAGATGTTCAGCCATCACTTCTTCCTTCCGTCAAGGTCAATTACAGTATATAGTGAGTACAGTGGAAAGAGCACTAGCCTTTGACTATACTCAGTTTCCTCATCTATAAAATGGAGTGTTGAGGGGAAGCAATGTAACTTGGGGGAGCATTTTGTAAATCATGAAGGTTAATGCTAGGTTCTGAATTTTGATAAAGCACCATGTACATTACTAGTTAAGTACTATCAGAAGCCTCTTCATCATATGCCTGCTACTACTTTTTGCATTTTTTCCCCTAAGGATTTGAAAAAACAGGTAATAAGCTCTTATATTTATGTATAAACTTCATTCAACAAATATTTACTAGTACCTACTGTACACTGGAGCCCTGATGGCGCAGTGGTTAAGAGCTCAGGCTGCTAACCAAAAGGTCATCAGTTTGAATCCACCAGTTGCTCCTTGGAAACCCTATGGGGCAGTTCTCCTCTGTCCTACAGGGTGGCTATGAGTCGGAATCAACTCGACGGCAACGAGGATACTGTACTTTAGGCGTACTACTATGAAGACAGAAATAAAAAGCCCTCCAGGAACTTAGACTCTAGTTAAAGTTTTTATAATCGGGACTAGAACAGGAATTAATCTGGTTTTGAACAAGGTGTCTGGTGAACCGCCTATGAATAGAATGCTCGTTGTCTTCTTCCCTGGTGTGCCTCTCTCTGTGGGCCTCGTCTCAGCAATGGCACCTCCAGGTGCCCCACTGCCCAAGCCTATGCTTCATTCCTCCCCTACATCCAATTACTCACCAAATCCAGTTCATTCTATCTCCTAAATACCCTTCAAACAGGCTAAGGCTGCCCTACTTAAGGCCCTTATCATAATTCTGATCAGGAGTAAAGCTTCTTAGCTGTCCTTTCCCATCTACCTTCCACACCCCTGCCACAGTGACTTTTTAAAACACAAATCTGGTTATATTGATCCCTTGCCTAAAGCTGCCCTGTATTTGCCTTGCGCCTGCAAATACCTTCAGGATAAAGTAGAAGTGCTTTTGTGTGGTGTGTAAAAAAAAAAACAAAAAAAAAACAAATCTGTTGCCCTGAAGTCGATTCTGACTCATAGTGACCCTACAGGACAGAGTAGTACTGCCCCACAGGGTTTCCAAGGAGCGGCTGGTGGATTTGAACTGCCGACCTTTTGGTTAGCAGCAGTAGCTCTTAAGCACTATGCCACCAGGGCTGTGTAAAGATCCTTCAAAATGTGGCCTTGCCTCATCTTTCACATTTTCCCAGGCACTGCAGCCATATCTGACTCCCTGCGAGACCTTCTGGCGTCTTGGAGGCGACTGGCCCTTCGGCCATTGGGAAGCTTCCCTCCTCTGTAGAGCTTCTCCTGTTAGTCCTCATCTGTCTTCTTGGTGTTTTTCCCCAGCAGCTCGTCCACACTTTTATTAAACAATTTATACAGCTGCAAACATCATTAAATACCAGATCGTAAATACCCATTTATGGTTAAAATGACAGTCACTGCAGTCCTCTGAGAGCCCAGGCCGTCGAGTCTCGTACCACGTCCACTACCTGCAGTCGAGTTTAAAGCGATTGGTTTATAGACGACTGTTTACTTGTCTGCCTCCCTTGCTAGAGTGGAAGCTCTTTAACGGTGGCAACTGCGTCCTTCATTCTCTGCCTCCAGCATCGTGCTCTGGGACTAATACAGGTGTACAGAATGACTGTTTGGGCTATAAGCAGCGGTTTGCAATCTACAGCCTATGGCAATCTAAGAACTTTTATGCAAGCGCCTGGGAGAAGAGGGATGGGGACCTAAGCCTCCTAACCTCTGGTGAAACCAGAAGAGCTTCATGTTTATCTGTTCCATAATGTAGCTTTCTGGGGCCTGGGGCTTTAAAAAAGTGTGAAAATCAATTCCTATAGCAACACGATCTGATTGGCAAATGTCTTTTAGAAATAGAACTTTTACATAACACGAGGCACACAGACCTGTATTTAAATACAAACTTCTGTGTACCTTTAACTAGTTTCTTAGTTTCTTTGCTTCTTTTCTTCTCTAATGATCAAACAAAACATTGTAAGTAAAATAAAAAGGGGGGGGTGCTCTTGTCGTATACAGGCCGTCCTTCATTCAGGAAACTGGTGGTTTGTCCTAGAGTTCACTGGGAATGTGTATGGAACTCAAAACACACAGTGCCTCCCATGGAATCACCAGGTTCCAGGCCAACACACAGGTACAGCCGTTGCAAGCAACAGCTCCAGGAAGGAGACCTTTGTGCCCCATTGTGGGGCCGGGGTGGGGGAGGCGACGGCTTTCCCCATAAGGTCTGTAGCAGGGAAAAGGGGGTTGACAGGGATGCCACAGAGGTGATGGGGGAGGCAGATGGAAAGGAGGTACCCAGCTGAATGACGGGCAACAGAGGAGGAAGGAGAATCTGCCTTGGGCCCTCAATGACAATGAGGAGTCAAGTAGGCTTACTTAAGATAGGAACAGACTTTCTTGGCAAAAAAACAAATTTAAGAGCCTATCATTACAAAATTCCACTTTTAAAAGTCTACGCCTTCTGCAAGTTCTTATGACTCTATTTAACCATAAAACTTAATGAAGACATAAGAGAGCCTCCACTATTTACTTATCTGTCTGGCTGGCGTGTTCACATTGTTACAGCAGCACTTGAAAGAGGCATCATAAATGGGGACAATCATCCTGCCCAAAAAACACCTGAACTCACAAGAGGCCTCATGTGGACACTTCACTTAGACATGGCTCCCTGATGTTTTCTAGAAACGCCAGCAAACATGTCCAGTGCTGGAAGGGAGCAGTGCTTGATGGGAGAGCTGGGCAGGACGGGCCTTCCAGCCCCTGTCTGGTAGCTCAGTGAAGAGGATGGAGACTTAATCACACAGCTAGACACTTCTACCTGAGTCATGTGAACCAAGAGGGAACTGACATCTCTGTTCTAGAAGAGGGTGACACATGGACAGAGGGAATGAGAAAATCAAGGGCTGGGGGAAAGAAGGAGAAAAATGAGGACGGAGCCTGCTTTAAAACCACATTATTAAAAAGCTTTGAAGCTTTTCTCCCTGCCTCCTTTTTCCTACTAACCCAACCTGACTTTGACAGAATTATCTTTTAGAAAAATACAGATCTCGGCATGTCAGCCCTTCCATGGATCTCCTCGGTCTACTACAGGACGATATCTCAGCTTCTTAACACTGCATTGGAGACCCCTGCCTACATTTCTTCTGCCTTATTTTGGGCCAATCATTAGTCTGCAAAGCTGCCCCACACTTTCACACTTATGCCGTTACTTCCTTTGCAGGAATGATCTTCTCCTCCTCTTCACTATGTAAATGCCTAGTCCCCGGGTGCAAATGGTTAAGCACTTGACTACTAATCGAAAGGTTAGTGGTTCGAACCCACCCAGAGGTGCTGTGGAAGACACGCCTGGCGATCTGCTTCCAAAAGGTCACAGCCTTGAAAACCTTACGGAACAGTTCTACTCAGCACGTGTGAGGTGTCCATGAGTCGGAATCGACTGACTTGATGGCAACCAACAACAACAAGAAGCCTCCTTCAAGACCCAGCTCAAACATCATCTGTTCTTTGAAGCTGCCTCTGTTTCCTTCCCACCTCTTCCAACCTACCACTCTCTAGCCCAATGCTAGGCAGAATCCAGCATAGCAATGTTGACATAGCTTCATTATTGTTCTTATCACACTGACGAATCAAATTTAGTTTGTCTCCCAATAGATCATGAAGTCATCCAGAATAGGGATTTATCCCAGCACCTGGTAGAAATCCTGGTCCAAGCAGGAGCTCAGTAAATGCTCCCTAAAGTAAATTAATACATGGATTTTTCTAGCAGGGCTAGTCCTACAAAAAATGGAATGTGGTAAAAGTTTGTCTTCTCTTCTTCTATGGAGGTCCATCCTATCCAGCAGAAAAGGACCTCTGTCCTATAACATGGCAGCTAAGCACAGAGACCATTATAAAGAACTCACTTTTATTTCCTTTTACCTTTGAACATTTTTTATTGAAATACAACTCACGTAACACAAAATCCGTCCTTTTAAAGTGTACAACTCAATTCCAGAACATTTCCATCACCCCCAAAAGAAACCCAGTACCTGTTAGCAATTCCCCTCTGACACCCCCCACACCCTTCTCCAGCCCCTGGCAACCACTAATCTACTTTATGTCTCTATGGATTTGTCTCTTCTGGACATGTCATACAAATGGGATCATACGGTAAGTGGCTTTTTGTGTCTGGCTTCTTTCATTTAGCATACAGTTTTCAAAACATCCATGTTGTAGCATATATCATACTTCATTCCTTTTCAGGATTGAACAGTATTCCATTATATGAATATATCACATTTTGTTTACCATTCATCAGCTGATGGACCAACTAAAAAAAAAAAAAACAAACCCATTGGCATCGAGTTGATTCTGATTCACAGCGATCCTGCTGGACACAGTAGAACTGCTCCATAGGGTTTCCGAGGCTGTATATCTTTATGGAAGCAGATTGTTACATCTTTTTCCCGCCGAGAGGCTGGTGGGTTCCAACTGCTGACCTTTTGGTTAGCAATCGAGTGCTTAACCCACTGCACCACCAGAGCTCCTAGTTGATGGACACATCCACTTTTTGGTTATTATGAATAATGCTGTTATGAACACTCATGTACAAGTTTTTGTGTGGACATATGTTTTCAATTCTCTTGGTCATATACCTAGGAGTAGAATTGCTAGGACCAGGCAGTGTTTCATTCTGTTGTACATAGGGTCGCTATGAGTCAGAACTGACTTGGTAGCACCTAACAACAACAACAAGAATTGCTAGGTTATATGGTAATTCAATGTGTAATTTTTTGAGGAACTGCCAAAATTTTCCACAGCGGCTGCACCATTTTTCATCCCCACCAACAATGTATGAGGATTCCAGTTTCTCTACATCCTCGCCAACATGTTCTGTGTTTCATTTATTTCTGCTCTAATCTTCATTATTCCTTTCTTCTGCTTGTTTTGGGTTCAGTCTGCCCTTCGTTTTCTAATTTCTTAAAGTGGAAGTTTAGGTTACTGCTTTGAAAACTTTCTTCTTTTTTAATGGAAGCATTTACAGCTATAAATTTCCCCTGAGCACTGATTCTCCTCTATCCCACACGTTTTGGTATGCTGTGCTTTCATTTTCATCCATCTCAAAGTGTTTTCTAATTTCCCTTGTCATTTCTTCTTTCTCACTGGTTATTTAGGATTGTGTTGTTTCCAGATATTTGTAAATTTTCCAAATTTCCTTCTGTTATAAATTACTTCTGTTTTCTTCCTTCTGGACCCCTTGGATCCTTGGCCAGCTGTCTGTTTAGGTTTCCATACTCTTCCTACCAGCTGTCCTCTATCAAAGCCCCACTCTCTGCTCACCTTCCTCAGGAAGCCTTCTCAGAGTAAGCAGAAAGACAAACTCTTCATCAGACCCACCCTAGGGTTGTACAGTGCTGTGCCATGCAATTCCTAAGGCCAAATTCTTCTTTCTTCGTATGCACAGCAGGGAAGAACAATTAGCAAATCCCAGAATTATTCAGCTAGTATCTTAAACAACCAAGCCCATTGTTTGTCTACACACCTGGCCCAATTGTAGACCATTAAAAAATAAATAAATAAAATACCAGTTGCCATTGAGTTGATTCTGACTCACGGAGACCCCATGTATGCCACAGTAGAACTGTGCTCCATAGGGTTTTCAATGGCTAATTTTTTGGAAGTACATCACCAGCCCTTTCTTCTGAGATGCCTCTGGGTGGACTCTAACTGCCAACCTTTCAGTTAGCAGCTAAGCGGGTAACTGCTTACAGCACCCAGGAACTCCTGTAGATGATTACTGACCACTAAAAGTTTGCATTTATATTTCAAAAGCATTTTGGTATTTCACAAATCTTATAGTTCTTACTAAGAAATCAACACTTTCATGTAGAAGATACTTCTGATAACTTAGATAAACTCATTTTTTATGACAAAATGAATAAATAAACAGAAGTATAAATCAGGCATTTGTTGTCTTGCTGAGCACCTACACATGTTAGATGGGAATTACTTTTCAGCTGTAATATCCTTGAAACATATATATATATACACATATATATATATATACAGACACACACACACACACACACTCAGAGATACATATACACGCACTCAGCGTAATAACCCACTTTTCTGGTTGTCATATTTTAGACAGCCTGAACATTCTGAAACACATCTGTGAATTAAAAAATGACTCATGAGAAAGTTTCAAGTTCTTCCACCTGACATTTCCTTCTTGACCTGGGGAACTCTTACTCATCCTTTAAGATCTACCTTAAATGTCCCCTCCCCACTGAGAGGTCTCTTAATCCACTCCCATCTCTGGAAGAACAAACTTTCTGTGGTCCTACAGTATGCATCTTACACTGAAACACTGACCAAAATTATTCATTTCCATGTCCATCTCTCTTCTAGGCTGTGGGCTACTTGGGGGCAGGTTCAAGGGTGAGGTCTTTGCTTCAGTCTCCCCAGTTCCCAGCACCTCAATCCACTGATGGCTGCCACTACTGGCTCCAGCCAGCCAGGGATCTGGTGGCCTGGACATCACTGCTGTGTTCCTACCTGCCACAACCTACCATGTCAGTGGCCAGCCCTTTTTTGCCAGCCAGTGTGGGAGCCCAGGCACTGGGGAGAGCTTTCAGGGGCTATGTAGGCTCCTGAGCCCCAGCACCCTGTGTTAGCCCATGATGTGGGACTGTGCTTTGCCTTTCTACTCTGGCTCACAGACCTTGTCTGCACTCAACTTGGATGCCTTACCTAGAAGCTCAGTTCTCTCTGGGTTTGGAAGCTGCCCTGACCGTGGCTTGCTCAACTCAGGCCAGCACACGTAACTTGAGAACTATTTGCTGAATGGATGAACATAATCCCACCCATTGTGCTTCATTAAAAAGGGGTACAGCCTCTATCCTCAGAAAAGCCCATTTGGTCTTACACGTACCACTTGGGTGTATGACTTCATCTGACACTTTTTAGTTTTGCTAGGGTCACTATCAGGAGTGCAAAGACTGAATACAGGTTGTTAGACTGTTGGGACAGCAGGCAGTCACTGACAAGAATGAGGACTAGCCATGGAGAACACAGGTGGTCACGAGAAAGAACACAGGAAAAACACTAGGCAGAGCAGCACAGCCAAGCAGGCTTATTTAGCCTAGGAGCAAACGGCTCTGTACTCTTCAAGACACCCTGAGAACATTATTGAGGGCCAATGCCAAACATCCAGGTTAAACAGTAAAATTCAGTGAAAAAAACAAGATAAGCCCTACACAATTTTATAGCCCTAGAGGGCATCAATATATCAGTTTAGTTCAGTACCATGTTCAAAACAATGACCTGACTCATCAAGAAAAGGTTAAATGATATTCTCTACACTTTGTCAACAGGCTGCCGAAAGCAAATACATTTTGGAAACATTTCTTTCTAAAAATGTAAATTTCCTCATAGATGTCAGAGATTAAAATAGTAAATCTCAGTCACCTAGACAATAGGGGCCACTTCATTCCTTCAAGCTATCAAATGGCTAAGGCATCATGGTATATATAGACACACATCACTTACAATGAACCAGAATACTTTACAATGCGGGTATTTGGGGACTTGGAGAAGACCTGACTACATAAACCTCTTAAGGTAAGAAGTTCTATTGAGAGAAGCAGCTCTGAGGCACTGGATGGTGTCTTTAAGGCATCATTCACATCGTGAGTCAGCCAATTCCAGGTCAGATAAAACTCCATCCACTAGAATTACACTGTATTGCTCAGATTTTTGACTGGAGCTCAATTCTCCTGTTTCTTTAACTACCCTTCCAGTTCCTGGTTTGTGGTTCCAGTTTTATGTCCATGATTCTTACTTCACTGTTTAGCTTTTGGTGTCTTCTGTTTGGACATCTGGTGACTGACTCTGGCTTTGTCCCATAATTCCACCTCCTGACTCCCCAACTGACTCTGACATTCACTGCTGGCCACTCTAGGAGACTGGCTCCCGCCTGTCTTATTTTACTACTTCTTTACTCTTTGCCAGGCTATGACAGGAGTCAAGATGGATCCACATAATAATGAAATATGTTACACTGGACTTTGCTGTTAGCTCTTTTGTACATGACTCTAAATATATCCATTTTGTGTGAATTAGGCTTTCTTAGGTGTGGCAGATTGGGATCTGACTTTTCTCTAAAAGAAACAGTATGTACTAGCATTGGATAGCCATTTCACAATGGGATAAATCCCATGCCCAAAGAGTAACACAACTCAAACCCTGGCTGGTCATATTTGCTCAGGAATAAACCAAAAACCAAACTCCCTGTCGTCGAGTCAATTCTGACTCATAGTGACCCTAAAGGACAGAGTAGAACTTCCCCACAGAGTCTCCAAGGATGTGAATCTTTAGAGAAGCAGACTGCCACAACTTTCTCCTGCAGAGCAGCTGGCGGGTTCAAACCACCGACCTTTTGACTTTGGTTAGTAGCGGAGCGTTGTAACCACTGTGCAACCAGGAATAACCCGTTGCCATGGAGTCGATTCTGATTCATAGTGACCCTACAGGATAGAGTAGAACTGCCCTATTGGGTTTCCAGGGAGCGGCTGGTAGATTCGAACTGCCAATCTTTTGGTTAGCAGCTGAAGCTCTTAATCACTCTGCGACCAGGGATCCACCACCAGGAATAGAAGGCTTACAAGTCAGATGCAAATGAAGATAGATAGTTAATTGCCCTGTGGGCTCTAGAAGAGACTAGTTAACCCTAAAAAAAATTATAGAAAAGGTTCTCAAACTTTCATGCACAAAGAGTTACCTGGGAAGCTAGTAAAATGTAGATTCCTGGGCCCCACCCTTATAAAGTCTAATTCAGTTATCTGGGGCTAGGGAATCTGCATTTGTAACAAGAGCCTAGGCAATTTTGATGCAGTTCGTCCTTGGACCACTTTTTGAGGAACACTGCATCACAGCAATGAGAAATTTGGTAAATACATGGGACACGCACAGTAAATAAAGGACCCCACCAATCCTTTCCTCCTTAGACACCATGATGCACCTTGCCTAAGACAGGTCATCTCACCAATCCTTTCCTAATACTCTCATTACTGAACAATTCCAGCGTCAACTTATTGTTTTACTAAGACAACACGAATTTCCTAAGTTTCCATAAAAAAGATATTTTAATATGTTTTTGTAGCAACTGTGGATGGGTGTCTAAGTTATAGTTTCACCTCAACTGAGGAGGAAATGCTATAAAGAAAAACATACTGCCTCTTTACACGCTATTGTCCTTCATCACGCAGACCTTCCCCCTTGGATAGAACATCTCCCTATGATAATTTCAAAAGTCTCATGATTTTGCCCAAATCAAACAAGTATTTTAAAATTTAATAGCAACCACTGGCACTTTAAAAATAAGGGATGAAAATACACATATAACACAGAAAACCTTCAAATTAGCTCCCAGTAATACACGGTATTGGCGAGGAATAACCGTACCTGAATGTTCTAATGTCAAGGAGCCTGGAGGACCAGGAACAGCAGAGCCCAGGAAACATGGAGGCTGTGCGTTTCACTGGGTAGACCATGGTGCCCTGGCACTTCCCTAAGCAAAACTGGAGGGGGAACCTCAGGAAAATCAGTTTAATTGGGAGATTCTGATGGGGATAGGATGCTTTTGGAATTGAAGATGACAGAGGATATTGATGAGCTATTAGATCCAGGAGGCCTGTCTGATATTTGAGATAATGGAGCATCCATTTGTTTCAGGACAATGACTTCATTTTTGCACCAACATGGTTTATGGCTTGCAGGGGATATATGGACTGACTGATGCAACCATTAATGATGTTAGAGCCCCATTCTTACTATTATTGTGATATGTGTGCATGTTTGTTTTTTCCTAGGAGGATCTTTATTTTTTCTCCCAAATCTCATAACTGGTTATACAGATGTTTAATTGAGAGGAATAATTATGAATTACGATTTGTGTTTTCTTTCAAACTTTCCTATCTGAATCATTTATCGCCTTCCCTCTCTAATTAGAAGTGTTTTAAATATTGTAAAATTAAAGTTTAAAAAAATAAACATTGCTAGTAGGCAAGCCCAAGCCCGGAAAAACTCGCTTTTTAAAAAAATGTTAATGTTTCTTAATTGAGAGTCTTCTGTACTATAAGATTGCTAATTTACAGGAATAAGGGATTTAAAGTCAGAATAGGAAGTAGAAAAAGTTGGTTGAGAAAGGCATCCAGGTAGATCAGCTCCACGAAGGTAAGGCAACACCAAGAACATGATGCATTAAGAATGTTCAGAGAAGTACTGGGTAAAAGCACAAGGAGTTGAGGCAGGTTCTGGGAAAAATGCCTAATGAGGAAATTAAAGCTGAGATGTTGACCTACAGCTTTTGAACACTTCTATCGCCCTGGTATCTTTGGGTAAATAAAGCAAGGAAGACAAATTCCATCCCCCTTATGTTTGCTGTTCAACTCTGACCCCTGCCCATGGAATGACTTTAAATCTCTGTCATGGAAAAAAATGGTACCACTTTAATTTCCGGCTCCATCCACATCTGGCTAGGGAGAGGATCAATTAATATTATTGTAATTTGTCTTTAGCGCCTCTAATACCCTTGAGGACCAGCCTGTGGGACAGTTTGTTTTTGCTGGGATTCTCAGCCAGAATCAGGAGAGTGGGATTCTGGACCAGGCCAGTTCACGTAACACAGCTCAGAGCCATACAACACAACTTGCTCCGAGGATGTTGGGCATTGTGCTTCATTAGGAAACAAAATATAAGCTTTCCACACCATTAGGAATGACTTTAGGAGTGAAAGCACATAAGACGATGCCTCACCTCATCAACAATGCACTGCAAAAGCTGGAGAGGCTGCAATGGAAAAGAAGAGAGGAAAAAGTATTAGTCTCTATGCAATATCTTTACAGTGGAGTGGAAAGAAAAAATCATTAATGCAATAAAATATAGCAAGATTAATCAACAACAGCAAACTCTTATAAAAACATTGATGCTCAGGATGTTCTATTATTTCTAATGGTACCTAATCTAATACAGGCAGTTAAAGGTTTGCATTTTCTTCAAAATGCAATTTGCTAAGTTTAAAACAAGGCATTCAAGCATGCAAAGGAAGCAGCCATCAGGAAAAAGAAAAGTGAATTTTTTTCTGAACTCATAAAGCTTACCATTAAAGATCCCTGGTTTTTCTGAATCTGAAAAAAGGCAATATGTAATTAGCATGTCATAATCAAAATGACTCACTTGGACACATTATGATCACTGAGAGAAAATTATTGCATTGCTGGTGGCAATTTGTGGGCATGTGTTAACACAATTTACATAATGAAAATACACAAATGTTAATAGCTCGCTTCTCATTTATAGGCGAAAGTCAGCAGAATGTTAATTTCACACAACACTTTTTAGTACCCTCCAGGTTGTATTAGAATAGGGAGAAAAACCATAATCCATTTCAAAAGGCTGTTTACGATTCAGATATAAATAATGTTTTATATTGCTAGATTGTGAACACTGGGCTTAATGTTGCAATCATTGCTAATGTTATGAAGCTCACTCTTTTTAAATTAAAAACCGATTTATTTAAAATTGAAATTAAATCATAGTCAGAAATTAGAATTTTGGATTCCTGCCAGTATCTGCTCACAATCCCCCATTTTGTGAAGAAAACTTTAATTATGTCGTTGAAGTATCTGCCTCCAACTCGGGAGTGGGGTGAAGGCTCCACCTTCTCCAAAGTTCCTTCCACTGTTTCCAGGGCAGCAATGCTCTCTGGGAAAATCAAATTCATGCAAGTTTTATGCTGTTTTTCAGGGAATAGAAGCAGTGTCGAGTAAGCGTGCCGGCTCCTAACCAACATTCTAAAGGCAGGCTGCTCACATGTCTAATACTAATAAACCACATCTCTTAGAAAGTTACTAAAATGTGAGACCAAATTAATAGAACATCCACTTAGTACTTAAAGTATTAGACCCTTCAGTGTGAAAACAAATGCCTGTAGTTATTAAAAACTCAACGAAAATGGAGTTCCAGGTACTCAATTTCCTAAGAAAAATTTCAGGAATCAAATACTGGCATTAACCGGTCAGTTGTATTCTGGGATAACTGAGCTCAAACTGGTTGGTAAAATGCAGGGGGAATATTAACAGTCCCTTCGTGTTTTTAATGGTGCTTTAACAGATCCTTTCACATACTCTCATCTGATCTGCACAACCACCCTGAGGCTGGTAGGGATGACAATCTCTATTCTAACTTGGGTAAACTGGGCCTCCCAGGGAACAGGGAATGCCCAAAGAGGGGGGGCTGGGCCGTGGTGGCGGTGGTGGGACTCGCCCCATGCTTTTTCCCCTCCAGCACCTGCATTGTACCTGCCTTGGATCATACCATTTAAAAACCAACAGATTTGCATACATTTATACATGGCATGGTAAAGTTTATAAATGACCAATTTTGGCATATGGGTTCTTTTTAACTAGATATTAAGCTTTTCAAGGTTTTTGTATTTCTTTTGCATCCACGTGGCTGTTTAGCAGACCCTTCCACCTAGTGGCTGAGTGTTTTAAGAAGTGTTTTCCCTGTATTATCTTAACTGAATATGGTGCACACTCATTACTGGTCTTGGCTCTTTATTACCCTCTCCCCAGTCACAACTTCCTGAGACCTCTGTCCCATGCTGACTGGCTCTTAGTCTACTTAGATGTATGCTGTTGTTAGCTGCCATCCAGTAGGCCCCCAGCAACCCTGTGCACAACAGAAGGAAATGCTGCCTGGTCCTGCGCCAGCCTCATGATCTCTTGGGGATCAGACTACCGTGCTCCATAGGGTTTTCACTGGCTGATTTTTGTCAGCAGATTGTCCTTCTTCCTAGTTCTTCTTAGTTTGGAAGCTTCACGGAAACCCGTCCGGGATCACAGCAACACACAAGTCTCCACTGACAGATGGGTTGTAGCTGCCTGCGCATGAGGCGCAGTGGCTGGGAATCAAAATTGGGTCTCCCACATGGAAGGCAAGAATTCTACCACTGACCCACCACTGCCCTGATAATTTCCACTTATTGTTGACATGCTTTTTGTTTCTCCAGTCAACAAGTACTTCTGGATAAGGCTCTGCAGGTAAAGATTAACATTAAAAAGGAAGGCAGAGCTGTAAATGACCACCCTGGAATATTTAAGCATTTCAGTATCAAGCCATACTACCTTTAAAAAATCTTGAAAAGCCCAGGTAACTTCTATGATATGAGATACCTATGATGTTTGCTTTCATTTTTTTCAGGCACATACAGATACTTTCCCCTCCACATTCTTAGTAACATATATCTACTTCAACAGGAGAGTTACTTATAATGAACAAAGATTCAGAAACCTGTTTTTTATATCAAAGAGAGGGTTTTTCACAAATTTCCAGTGCACAGGGGGTTATAACATTCTCTAGGAAAACATGCTGCAAACATTCTCAATAAGATGTTTGAAATGAATTCAAGCATGGATTGTAAGCCACTGTTCTCAATAATATACAAGTTATATGAACCAAATGAACTGAGGGGAGAAAACTTCTTCCTGAACCAAGATCTTGGAGAAAGTCTCCATCTTGCCCTATTCTGCGGGTTAACAGTGTGGTTTAAGACAACTTAAAACTATACTACTGTAACGCTTGCTCTTTACTACAAGAAAGGAAGAAATAGCAAAATCAGTCTTTTTAATGATCTTATACCTATACTGTTTTGCCCAGTTTTTTTTTTTAATCCTTCCAACAAACTTTCATTAGGCATAGCAAGCTCTGTGCCAAGCATTGGAGATATAATGGCAAAAAAGACATGATACCTGTTTTTTTTTTTTTTTTCTTATATTTCTTAATTGTTTTAATGGCCCCCCATTACTTTTTGTTTGGAACTCTTTATTGTGCTTTAGGTGAAAGTTCACATAGCAAACTAGTTTTCCAATCAATAATTCATACACAAATTGTTCCCTGACATTGACTGTAACCCCTGCAATGTGTCAGCACTCTCCCCATTTCTTCCCTGGGTTTCCCATTTCCATTCATCTGGTCTCCCTGTCCCTCCCTGCCTTCTCATCTTTGGTTTTGGGCAAATGTTGCCCTTTTGGTCTTGTATAGTTAGAAGTTCTATGGAGCACCTTCTTCATGGGTGTTATCGTTTATTTTATAGTCCTATCTATTATTTGGCTGAAACGTGGCCTTTGGGAGTGTCTCCAGTTTCAAGTTAGAAGGTTGTCTTAGGGCAATAGTCTTAGGGGTTCCTCCAGTCTTTTTCAGATCCATAAGTCTGTTCTTTTTTTTTTTGTTTGAATTTTGTTCTACATTTTTTACCCATTCTAACCAGGACTTTCTATTGTGGTCCTGGTTAGAGTGGTCGGTAGTGGTAGCTGGGCACCATCTAGTTCTTCTGGTCTCAGGTTAAAAGGGGCTGTGGTTCATGTGGGCCATTAGTCCTTTGGACGGATTGCTTCCTTGAGTCTTTGGTTTTCTTCATTCTCCTTTCCTCCAGGTGGGAAGAGACCAATAGTTGTTTCTTAGATGGCCACTTGAGAGCTTTTAAGACCCCAGACGCTATACCAGACTAGAATGTAGAACATTATCTTTATGAACTGTACTTTGCCAATTGACCTTGATGTCCCGAGAGTATTGTCCTTACTCTTCAAGTCCAGTAATTCTGTTCCAATGTCTAAGAAGTTTCTATAACTGTGCACCCTACCTGCACTATTATATATATGAGTATACATGCAGCATTTACAAATATGTATGTAGAAATACCGATAACCATATCTATATATGTACGCGGGTGTACTCCTGTATGACCTCCCTCACCTATTTAGCATACATCTCTACCTATGTATCTACTCACAAATTATTGTTTGTTATTACTGTTGCTGCAGGATTGTATACGTTATAATGAATACCATAGTTGCCCTTTATTCCTGTGTACATTTCAGTGTCTTCCTTGGCGTTGGCCATGTTGTGCTGACTTCCCCATATAGTGCATTGCCTTTCCTTTCACAAGAATTAACACTTGTCTACTATCTAGTTAGTGACTCACCCTCCCTCCCCCCTCCCATCCCTGGTAATCATCCAAAAATGTTTCTTTCTGTGTGTAAACCTATTCTTAACTTTTTATAATTGTGGTCTCATATTTGTCCTTTTGTGATTGGCTTATTTCATTCAGCATAATGTCTTCCAGATTTATCCATGTTGTGAGATGTTTCACGGATTCAACATTATTCTTTATCATCGCGTAGTATTCCATTGTATGTATGTACCACAGTTTGTTTACCCATTCATCCACTGAGGGGTATTTAGGTTGTTTTCATCTCTTTGCTTCTGTGAATAATGCTGCAATGAACATGGATGTGCATATGTCTGCCTTGGTTTTTAAAGAGATGTTGTTACCAGGTTTTATTACACAGTGTTGACAGCAACATATTATATGAAATCATCTTCATAAATTTTGTATTAAGGTAGCAGTGCCACTACCTGAAACTGATTCAAAACGCTTAAGATACTCAATTACTTTTTAACACTGTTACACAATGTGCTGACTTATAGCTTCTATTTCACAAGAATTTGATGATGCAACATCAGTGTAATTGATTCATTTTCTTAATTAAATAAAGCTACTGTGTTTTTCTTTATATGTATGTCACCATATAAACACCATACAGTTAGATGTATTATCTCCTTTCTCTGTCTCAGATATATTGCCTTAAAGGCTGTATTCTGTTCCTCTGTTAATTCCACCAGAAAATCTAATGCCACAGTCATATTTTTCAAATTCTGAGCTGCCATGTACTCAACTGTATTTATATTAGCATATTTTTCACTGCTAAACTCTTTGTTATTTACCTTTTTCAAGATCACATTACTGTACGGGTGCAGCAACCATAAAACACAGCCAAACAAAGTCAACCTCCAGTCACTGCCTCTGTTTTTGCACACAGTTCATGAAAAAGTGAAGCCCTTAGTTTTATAGCACATTATAAAAGTGGTACTGAGGGTACTCAGCATAAAATGTTAGCTTCGTGAATGTCTACCTTTATTCTGGGTCTGCCTTCCAAATGCTTGGCTGTGAGAGCGGAGTTCAGAGGAACACAATAATATTGTTAGGGTTGATGTACTGCCTGCACCTCACAACATATGAAATGTTGTTTATATCTAACTTGTCCGGGTCCACATTCCTACTTGTATGTTTTGCTTGTATTGAGAGTTTTCTGTGTCTAACTAGTACTTTGGGACAATGAACAAAACAATAATTGCTCTTGTCATTCACTTTGCTAATCAGTCTCTAGGACTAGTAGCATTTTGATAGACTAATTAGCTGAACCTCTTCCCTCTCCTGGGCATGCTTTTTTTCTTTTGCCAGCCATTAGATCCAATATTCAAAGCCACACTAACAGGGGACAGTCCCGTCTCATTCTGATGTAAGACACACCATTATGTATTTAAATGTGGAAGAATGACTTCATTTAGGCACAAGCATTAGGTCTCAGGGTGTTATTATAGTAACATTTCTTATATACTCCCTTGCAAGGACTAACAGTTGATAATTAGAAAAGCTCTTCTTCTACTTACAACATGACTTTGGAAAATGATGCTGGAAAGGCAATTGCCAAGGCAAAAAGTTGGCTCGTGGGACTTCAACTAGTTAGTCAATGACTGTGGTGCTAAAAAGGCAACTTTCAAAGTGTCACATTCTGCTTCTGTCTCTGCAGAGGTACTTTTTACATACAATGGTAAAACAGACCTTGCTACCAAGCCCTTTTACCTTATATTCAGGCACAAGCAGAAAACTAAAGTGAATCCACCTCTGTAACTTTGAGAAGACACTAGCTATAGCTTTCATTTTCTATTTTACTCTCTGAAATTATGGCTTGCCCTGCAGCTCTTGTCTGAGAGATTTATGTGTGACCTAGGTCAGATCTTCCAATATCAGCTGACAAATTTTCTCTTTACATATTTACTGCTTTTCAAGCTTGTGTTATTTTCTCTTAAATAGAAAAAAGAAATATAAAATGAAAGCAAATTGTTGGAATTTTTAAAGAATACCATTTTTGTTTGTTGTGCTACTGGTATCACATCCTGGTTTTCAATGCTGAACTCTTTATTCTTTTTTTAAACTTCAGATTTTAGGAACCACAGCTATTTTACAAAGACTCTCTTTTCAAATCAGATGCATTAAGCTGTAACCCTGGCTACATATCAACAGGGATTATAGGAAGCTGAGACTTTCATATTCTAAATGAAGAACGGTGACCTAAAGAATTTTGAAATGAAAGGGACCTCAGAGATGTTCTAGTTCTTCCTACTTATTTTGCTGTTAGGGCAACTGAGGCTCAGAAACTGAGAGAGAAGTGTCCAAGGTTGTAGACAGAACCTGGCCTAGCACCGACTGGAGGCTGCCTGGTGTAGGGAAAATACAAGAGCTTTGAAGTCAGAAAGACGCTTGGAATTCCAGTCAGATCCCCATGGCCTCAGGGAGCCCCTCCCTTTGCTGGGGCTCAGGGCTCTTGTCTAAAAAATGAAGGGATAAGCTAGAGGAGCCTGAGGAGCCCTCAACGCAGAGCTGCCCATTCAGGTGCCATGAGTTTTTTTTTCCTACCCAAGGCAGAAGTGGGACTGGCATGCAATCTAATTGTATCTGGCATCGGGCTGGATGCTAAAATTTAGGGATGCACCACCACCAATCCAAAGCTAGAACTTTCAAAAACACAGTGTCCAAATTTTAGTCTTCAATTGAGAGGGAAAAAAAAAAAAATCCTTTTCACGTGACCACAAGCTGAATACACACTGCCTAGTGCTACTAACTTGAGTCCCCAAACAAGTAACTTTTTAAAAAAAAGAACAGAAGAAAATTTACCCTGGCGACAAGCAGGAATTTTGGTAAACTGGTATTTTTAGATACTGAATGCATTATGAGACAAAATAAATGAATAATATATATTATTTCTATTGCTGTAAGATGAACAAGTGTCATTCACTTGTGTCATCCCATCTCCTTTGCTCATCAGTCTCTGTCCTTGTTCAAGCTCTTATCATGCCTGTGAATATATTAGCATATCTTGCATAGGGCCTAAAAAAAAAAAAAGTCATATTAGGATTTAGCAGGAAGTACTCTATAGGGTATAAAAAAGTCACTATGATACCCACATTCTAAGATCCACTCACTGGCACCTTCTTGCTGCCCCACAATTCCTACTCCAGCTGGGGCCCAGTTTTGAAAAGCTAAAACTAGATATCCCCAAATTTAACAGACAGCTGGGTGGGACAGAAAGGCTCAAAGATACCAAGAGGAGGGCACAGCTCAGATGGGACCAGAGAGAAAATCATCACAGCCATAAATTAGATCACTTGCCTCTTACTGCTTCCCGAGTATCAACGACAATGCATTTCACACAAAATACAACAGCTGAAGTATCAAGGTACTGTGCAACATTATTCATTCGCTGGGTCTGCCAGTGAGTGAGCAGGGAAAAAAAGGACCTGACTGCCAGTCTATACTCTTTTATCCCTTGTGTATTTAAAACTGACATAGCTCATGTCCCACCTGAGATCGGTACATAGGAGCCACAGTCAATCACCCTATGGGTAGATGTAAGTTTTAATTTTTAGACTTGAACTTTGTAAGAAAAGCAGGGGTTAGAGCCACAATTCAAAATGTTCAATATGAATCAGAAAATTAACCTCTTCCCCAATGGTACAAGAAGTCCATAAAGCACCTTCCTTTTCAAAGGAGACTGTAGACATTCGCTGAGTCAAACTTTTTTACTTTCTTTGTTCCAAAAAAGGGTGGCTTTATTTCAGAATCCAGGTTAAGAATCTCTCTGTGTAAAAGGCATTGCTTTTTTGGAGAAAGGACTGTTGACCGCTCTACTCTTCATGGTCAAATAAATCTGCTACAGCAAAGTTTTTTTTTAATGTGTCAGAATGTCTGAAAGGGTTTTCTGGAGCTATCATTTAGTTTGCACCTCTATTAGTTTAAATTCTGCATGCCATAGAGTCTACACGGATCTGGGAGTCACCTAGTCCAGTTCCTTGCCCAATGTAGAAATTCTGTTTTTAATATTCCTGACAGACAGGCATCCTATCTTCACTAGTACACGTCCAATGATGGGATTTCAGTAACTCCATTTTAGGTAGCTTAAATTGTTAGAAAGTTCTTCCTTATTTTGAGTCCAAATATTTGTTCCTATAAGACTTGCCCATGGTCTGGAGCTGTAGAGAATAAGTCGAATGACAGTTTCTCACATATTTGAAGATGACTGGAATGTCTTTGGAGCCCTGGTGGCACAGTGGTTAAGAGCTCGGCTGCTAACGAAAAGGCTGGCAGTTCAAATCCACCAGCCACTCCTTGGAAGCCCTATGGGGCAGTTCTACTCTGTCCTATAGAGTGGCTATGAGTCGGAATTGACTTGATGGTAATGGGTTGTTTTTTTTTCCCCTTCCTTATGATCAGTTGCTATTTTGTTGCTCTTTTTTTTAGGTTAAAAAAAATTTTTTATTGCAGTGAAATATAATAAAACATTTGACATTTCAACCGTTTTTACATGTCCGATTCAGTGACATTAACTACATTCACCATGTTGTCTACATTCTTCTGAGGGTAAGTCAAAGGCACATCCATAGACAGAGCTAAGTACACCTTAGAAAGCAATGGTGCTTGTTTCTAATCCAATGAACAAGTGATGTATTCTAGAATTCTACTCCACAGAACATGTCTCTATAACTGTAACCTGGAAAAGTCATAAGTGTTGCCCTTTATTCTTTCAACTTCTCTTAGCATCCAACTCCCAAAACATCCCCCCACCCCAAGCAGCCCATGTGCTTCCTGGGAAAATGACTTCACCCTCCAGCTCCAGAGGTTGGGCATGAAGTTCAGTCCTAAACCAACGAGCATCTAAGTCCCCTAGGCACTTGGATTTAAATTGGTCCAATCAAACTGTAGCATAGGACCTTTGGCTGCCTGTGGGGAAAAGAGACCTGCTCTTCCCCTCTAAACAGAAAACAGGTCACACCAGGAATCTCAACAGCCATTTTAAGGCTGTGAAGGGAGAAGACTACCAAGCAGAGCCAGAAGTGGCCTACCGAATCAAGCCCCACCTAAAACCAGCAATACTTAGTGATCCACTTATGTCATTCAATACATTCCCCTTATGGTTAAGGCTAGTTTCAGCTAGATTTTTGGTTAGTTGAACTGGAAAACTACCCGGAATGATCCAGGCATGATTTCACATTCTTCACCATCGTGGTCACTTCTCTCTGAATGTGTTTCCATATGTGCATATTCCTTAAAAGTACGACACCCACACCCGAACACGTATCTTGGACTGGTTGGCTTAGATCACCTTGTTCTGGACACTACACTTCTATTCATGGATGCTGAAAGTGCATTCATATTTGTGATAGCCATATCACAGAGTTGGCTCAACTGACAGAAATCAGAGAAGTATCTAAATATCAGATGGAAAAAGAATTGCTTTTTTCCTGTACTTATCTATTTCTTATGTGTTTCATATTGATACAGTATTTGTGAGTCAAAATGAGTGGATGATTAAACCAATCAAAGAATCTGAACAATTCTGATGAAAGGTAGCCAGAAACTGCATCCACCTTTCATTTGTTTGGTTGAGGAGAGTCCTGCTCAATACTGAGGTACAACTGTGGATTCTTAGGCTCTGGAATGATCTTACCAGTTGCTGTAAATTCTGACTCATGGAGACCCCATGTGTGTCAGAGAAAGGATTTTACGGGTTATTTAATTCAACCTAGATCTCCACCGGTCTGCTCCATGAATCCTTCCTTCATTACACCCTTGCTGGCCCAGCTTGTATCAGAATATGTCTAGTAATGGGGAGCTCAGTCTTCTGACTGTCCCTTCCACCCCCTTTCCCAGTTCCCTCCCGAAAGTACAAATCCACAGCCTTTCTTACACGAGAACCCTCATGTGTCTGAAGACAACTATTTCATCTCGGTGGAAACTTTTATCCTTCAGGCATTAATACTGGTGGGATACAGTACGGATACGGGATATGGAAGACAAAGAATGGGACAAATGATTAGTATAAAGCCTCAGGATGTATGCTTTGCTAACATGTTAAAAAAAAAAAAAGTCAGACTAAAAATTAACTCATTGATTTCAAATGTTTATATATGCTTACTCTGTGCTGGGTACTTTGCTAGACTCCAGGGCCCGAAAGATGGATAAGATACAATTGCTGGTCTACAGAAGTAAAGTCATTTATTTAAGGTCCCTGAAACTTAGTGGCAGAGCTAAGACTTGAACACAGGACTTGTACTCTCCTCTAAATACCACTCAATATTTGAACAAAATACAACTCACTGGAGTTTTGTTTTCTTCCTCCAGGGCTTCAAATATTTCTACGACAGCCTTTTGCCCTCTATGTGATGTTTTTAGGCACTGCAAGGAAGTTAGCTTTGTGGCTAAGGCTCCACATATCACTGCATGTTTTTTTTTTTTTTTTCCAGCATCATATACTTTACAACATTGTCTGGCCTGCTGAGATTTTGAGATAAGCTGCAATCACAACCAACACATGGTTCATATAGGATTAAGAAGGAAAGAATCTTGAAATACAATCACATAACCATGTTAACTGACATGTGGCTTATTGGCTTAACTATAAATGGAATTCAAAATAGAGTTAATTAAAAAAAAGAAGTCATAGATCTAGAATGAACTAAACAAAGTTTGACTTTCATTTCAGAGTTTTAGTTCACACTTCTCATATTCTGACACATGGAAAACCAGGCTTCAATAAATCCCAAGGGAATACTCCGGGAGAGATGGTAATGCGAAAGGTAGTTGAAGGTGTGGAAAGGAGAAGGAAGCTGCTCATACAAGATGACAGTAGACCACAGAAGTCCAGCATTTTTCAGACTCTGCTTATCAAATAACATTAGTTTTAGCAAAATATTACTCAGAAGCATAAAAAAAAAATAAAAAAAAAACCACCAAAAACAGATAAAAGTAGAGCCATTCTTGCGTGTGTGTATGCACGTGCCTGTGTGTGTGTTGGGGGGTGTGGATAATCTTGGATTCCCACCTATTTTATGTCCTCTCATCCCAGAATTCTGCAAATCATTGACCTAGAATACCTTCCTCATTTTTCAAAAGAGGAGGCTGAGGTCTGAAGAGAAACAAAGTCGAACAACTAATAAGAGAAGCCAGGACCAGAACTCAGGTCAGCTCTGTGTGTGTCTGGGGGTAAACCACATACTTGTTGGGTGTCACTGTCCTGGTGTCCTCTGAGTCACTGGGCAATTCCAGCTGCTAGGCTACCAAGGACGAATAGGGCTATCCAAAGAGCATGGACTGAAAGGGCTGCCATCACCTCAAGTTCTTGTACCCCAGGGGAGGCCTTTGGTTGGGAATTTTCTTTTATTTATTGTATCTTCTGAAATAGAACAAGGCTAGAGTCAAGGTGCCCTCATGCCCAGAATGGTACTCTCTGTAACCTGCTTCTGAAAAGAAAACAAAACAAGACAAGCTTCATTACCCCCTTTTGGTATTTCCTTCTCCGAGCCTATATGCCAACACCTTCTTCCTTAACACTGTTTCATTCCACAGTTTTTCTTTCTCCTCACGGTGATCACCACTATAGACCTTGACATTATACAGGATGACAGGGTCCACACTGAGCCTAATTGGCTGCCTCCGTTTCCTACGATTCCTTGGAAGTGAGCACCTTGGCTCTGTGCACAGATAGACAACTACCTCCATTCCTAGCTCCTAGCATTCCCTGGAACCCTCTTTCCACCCCATGTGTCCTGGGCACTCTCCAGTCTTAAATTGAATCAGCTCTTTGCTTCTTTTAGGCAACTCATTGATTTTTCAATGAACTTAGCTTGTCTGTTTTATTGGCACTAAAGAGGGTTGGGTTCTTAGCATCATTAACATTTTAGTTGAGGAAGAATTTCCAAACTCCCCAGGCATTAATCCAGAACTGTTAAACATCTAAAAAGTAATCTGTGTTCAGACAAAGCTTGACCAGGTCTGCCCCCTTTTTAACTTGGATGCCAATGAGCCCCTAGCCCCAAATCTACCCAAGTTTTCTATACTGAATGGTGGTAAGTGAAACACTGGAGTACAATAAAAGTTGATGTCTTTGTCTGTGGCTGCTGCTACCACTGCTGTGGAGGACCACTTTCCCCCCAGGGATCCATATCCATTCAGCAATTATCTGGCAAGCACAAAGCATCCTGGGACAGTAATTTACATCTCTGCAGACACACCAGTTGGAGTCAGGACTTGAATGGATGGGTGTGTAAAACAAGGATGGCCATTTGGGCTTAAAACCTCTGGGTGCCTTGTCTTACTGTCTCCCCCCACCATCCGTCTAGAGTGAAAAAACCACTGAACTGGGAGCAGGAGGCTCTGTTGCCTAAAACCTGGTAATATGAGTGAGTCATTTAATGGCTATGGACTCCATTTCCTCATCTAGAAAATAAAGGAGTTGGACTAGATCATCACAAAATCTCTTCATACCTGAAATTCTATATAGAAGTGAACAGTGGGAGGTCTCTCTGACCACAAAGCCTAAGAGAGAGGACATGGCAAAGCTGTCATCTGAAAGCCAGACTGGGCACCAAGTCCATTACTTCAAATTTCAATTCTATCTCTGGGCTAAACTGATTACTTAAAAATTACAGAAGAATCAAGGTCCCCAGCTACTGAACTAAAAATGAGTAGATTCTGTATCTAATTCTATATAATTGTGATTGTGAATGATAAATTATAACTCAAAAAAGACTGTAAAGAAAGGCTCTTGTGGGATCAGAAAAGTAATTCATTTTAGTCCTACCTGGTGAGAGACATGGTCATATATTTTCAGAGTTACATAGGTAAATCCCTAAACTGCTTTCTGGAAATATAAATAATACTAACATTACCTTGCTCTTGTTTACCTCCTCATATTTTTCAAAGTGCTCTCTTAGGCATTAGCTCATTTGATCGTGACAATTCCCTCCCAGAAGTCTGGAAACAGCCCTATGATGCGCCAAGTCGAATTCATACAGGGTGGCAGGGAATCCCTCAGATGCACGTCAACTGACCTCAGGGGTAGAGAGAGATCTTAAAACGCAGCAATTTCCAGCTTCAGATTGAGTGCCAGTCATCTCAAAGGGATTCATGAAATTCTCAAACTGAAATTCAGTATCTGCTGTCTGCTAAACTCTCCATCTCCATTCTGATATACCACCTCCCTCCTCCACCACGCTTCCCCTCCCCTTTCTTGCTTCCCTATTTTAAAAGTTACCTAGGGAAGTTCCTGAACTGTTAGGGACAAAAAAGTAACAGTAATAGAACTCTACTGAGTTAAACGACTGGAAGGGCAACAAACACACTACACTGTTTTAGACCTTTATCTTTTACCATATTATGCTCCGTTTGCCTAGAATACCTGGGAAGTTATTAGCCATCTTTTAGCCTCAGAGTCTCAGCTCAAGCATCATCTACTTTGTGAAACCTTCGTGACTTCCTACCTTGAGCTGGCTACTCCTTCCTCCTCTTGAGGCCAGAATGTTACATTAACTGCCATTCGTTTGTTTTAAGGTTTTCTTCCCACTGGACTGAGCTCTTTTCATTTCTCTACTCCCAGTGCTTAGCTCAGTGCCAGGTACAGACTGGGTGCTTAATGACAAACATATGTTGAACTGAATTGAGATATATGTCACATGATAGTTTAGAAAGTGCTATAAAGTCAACCAACATAGGGTTAGTGCTTAAAAAAAAAAGTATGAATCACTAACTTAGCTGGGTAACTACACATATTGCAACTGAAGTATTAGTAAGTAATTTACTTTTAATGGAAAATTTCACACTTCTAAGCTACCTGTACTTTGGGGAAATTTTTTCTTGCATTTTACATTAATTTCTGCTCTATTTTAACCCTTTTAAATATTTTCTGCTTTGAATTTTTTGTTAATACCATGTGTTTTCATTAATGGAAGCATGTTGAATCATTATGTCTGAATTTTTGGTAGGTAGTATGCATTTTTTTTCTTGCCCCTTCCCACAAGCCTACCGTTAAGAGTCCAGTGGGAGGTACAGTGTCCCACTTATTCTACCCCCAGAATCCCCCACCAAGAGTCCACTGGTACATATGTGTCCCAAATAAAAATTTTAAAAACTTCTATTTTTCCCCTATCAAAAATTCAGATACCTCATACAATACCCTGTAAAAACAGTGATTTGTGGCACACTCCCGTTTCTTCGGTTTCAAACAACCATAAAGGCCCCCGCCTTGTGGCAGTATGCACTATCGGTGGGAAAGGAGCTTCCCAATAAACCTGAGAGGCGAAAAATGTTGATGGGCAACTGTATATCCCAACAGTTATAATACACTAGGTAATCCACCTCCTATTCTTGGCATAGGCTCAGCTAATAAAATTATGAGACCTCTTGATAAGGATGAGATGGATATTGGGAGAAGATCTTGACATGGCAATTAAAACATTCCTCAGAAGCAAATGTGTATAAAGAAACATTTTCATATCACTAAATTTCACCTCTGTATTTTATGGAACATAAAATCTGACTTCATGGCTTGGAATATCAGTATATTTTAAATGTCTATATCCTAAATAGTGACAACAAAAAGAAACAATGTATTAATATATATAGGCTAGAAATCGCGTTAGGAAAAAAAAATGCACGCATATTGCTCTTTTAGACTCTTACCAGTTAAAGATGAGCATTTAAAGTTGGGGTAATTACCCACGGCTTTTTTTTTTTTTTTTGGATTAGAGACCTAACACAAACAATTGGATGCTTACAATTTACTGAAATCCTTCATATTCTGAACTTTGAAAACAGATTACAAAAACCTCGTTTCAAAGAGGGCAAACTTTACAGGCATTAGTTTGCAAGTCTAGCTTGGTCCAGGCACGATCAATACATTAATACATAAATAAGTTAATGATATCTATGGTCTAAATTTAATGTTGAATATAAGACAGTATTAACCCATTGCCATCGAGTCGGCTCCAACTTATAGCGACCGTACAGGACGGAGTAGAACTGCCCCATAGGGTTTCCAAGGCTATAATCTTTACGGAAGCAGACTGCCACATCTTTCTCCCAAGGAGCAGCTGGTGGGCTTGAACTGCCGACCTTTCGCTTAGCAGCCGAGCGCTTAACCACTGTGCCACCAGGGCACCTTAAAATAATATTAAATGATCACAATTTAAATTAGTAAGAATATACCAATCACAGGCTTTTAAAACATGAATAAAATTAAGTGTAAAAACTCTAGTATTTCTACATTAGCATTTGAAAAATGTGTAATGCTTTTAAATAGTTTTAAGAACATATTGCTTTCTACTCTATTATGAAACAAATACTCTATCCAGAGCACAATTTATTACTACAAAATAAATGAATGTTTAAAAGACAGTCTGTCAATTGAAGAAAAAAAACACATTAAAATAGCAGGTTTCCATGCCAAGTTAAACAAAATATTTTCTTCTTGACAAGCTGCCTACATTCAAATGAAAACGGGAAATTTGGTCAATAATATGGATTACAAATAGTAAAAAGGACCTTAGATCATGTTAATACAAGGATCAGAAAGCAGTAACTTCAATTAAAACCACCCAATTATTTAGTAAACTTTCAGATACAGCAAATAAATTATCCTGTTTTAAATGAAGTGCTCAGATAAGGGGCTTTCTGACCTATGAGTCTCAGCAGCAGCAATCACAGCGAAGCAAGAATCTGCTGAAGCAAGGCAAAGCCCCCAAATCAAACAAATGCTATTAGTAATCAAAAAGCATTTGCAAACCATATTTCCTTGGCTAGTAGTAGGGGTTCTGATGCAAACGCCACCTATAGCTCCTCTCATACTTTGATATATAGCAGTATAGGGGGTGCATACACATTTTTCTTACTATGTATAACTGGAGTATTTTGCTTTGAACAACAAGATGTTTTCATTTCTGTACTATCTCTTGAAAAAGGCCAGTCGTAATACTATTAAGAATGCATGTCTTTCACTTAAAATCCTCTATTATCCACTTATGTTTGATTGTATTGAGATTTAAGAACGTCTCTTTATTGAGGCAAGTACTATGTCATCATTTTGTTCAGCTAACAGGCCTGACAGCCCTGTCTCTTTGAGTTACGCGGAGTAGATCTCTCTTTCGTACATTGGTGGCAAAAGCCGGCAGAATAAATGAGAATTAGCCAATTGGTAGTAAGCGTTTTTAATCCTAAAGATCCAGACTTTCTTTTTTTACTTTAGCCTAGATTATTCTGTTTGGCCAGATGATTTTTTTTTTTTTTTAAATAAGAGGGATCTTATCTATATATCACAATACCGTATTTGAACACCATTCTTCTGTGTTTTTAACAAATAATATTACTATTCATTATTTCTCTTATCTTTTTGATCTTTTTTACTACTTATCATCTTTATTTGAAACAGATTTTTAACAGATAATCTTGATCGTTACAAAAATATCTTGCTTGCATTTTATTCAAATAATTCTTAAAAACAGCTTAAAAAGCCGTTTGGAATAACATCAAGCTTGCCATCAATCAAATGAAAAAATTCCGCTGGCGGTTGTATAAACATCAGATCAAGTCTGATGTCTTCAAGGATTTCAGAGTGAACCATAAAAAACTCCATTAACTTCTGACAAAGAATGCAAATTAATCACAACATGGGGTGAAATGAAATTAAAGGCTCTTTTCTAATCAATGACAAGGCAGGATGAAATATTTGTTACTCTCTCTGCACTCAGCTTGCCTAGGATGTTTGCAAGGCCCTTGCAAAGCCCCAAATGTAAGGTGTGAGTACAGATTCACCCACAGTTGCTGTTTAGCACCCCCCCCGCCCCCGAGTTATCTGCTTACAAGTCGTGGAGATTCACAAAACACACCAATCATCCGAATCTCAGGTGCATCCAATTTGTTATTCACACTCTCCCACGCCAGTGAAAAGCCTGGCGCAGACAGATGCACCAGGAACCCTAAATGACAGTTTTGGCCTCCGGAAGTACCATCACTACAGCGAAATCTAGTACAGCCTCCAGGTGAAATGTCTGGAGCTCCATATGGAGCAGGGAAAATAACAACAAGATGAAAATCACTGCAGCAGTGGGGAGTCGGAATTTTCGGAAAAAAAAAAAGAAATTTAGAGATGAAGAAAGAGAAGTAATAAATTAATGGGGTGTGAAAACATTCAAAGCTTTACAATACCGGGGGCACTATTTGCTCAGATTTTTTCCCTTTTTTTAACTTCAGGTCATTTTGATGTAATTTATTAACCAAGATCAGGAATTGTAGCCAAAAGAAGAAAAACATTTTTATACATGCAAAAGTACTTTAAATACATTTGTGTCTGTATTATCTTCACTTTCCTGTGGCATCTTGCTTACCAAATTTCCAAATACCAGAGCTGGCACATCCCCTGAGAAGTCTCCTTAATGGATTTACTACCATCCGAATGCAGTGCACTGCTGTACAGTTTGAATGAAGGATGGTTGAGTTTTAGCACGCAATCCTTTTCATTTTGCCTGAATTATGGTGTCATTAAACAAGCCATTGCCCACCATCATATTTTTTAAGTCAACTGAATTTGGATCTACATGATTAACTAGATGCAGCTCCAGTCCTCATTCAGACCTGCACATCTCAGATTACTATTAAAGCTAAATTGTTCAAGTAATGGAGATACCATGTGCACGATGCTTAAAAAGGAAATGTTTCCTTATCCCATTCCAGAATATGCTGTACAGGCACCCAGAAATTAATGGCACTGGGGTCTGAGACCCTCGGAATCCCCATCACTCTGGTAAGCACACGATCAGAAAAGCAGAAGGGCTTTAGGGAATGGTCTGATCATCATCTACAATGGCACCACCTTCCGACACTCAGCATTTCTCATCTACGCAAGAGGCCTCCCCAGGGCAGAGAAGGCAAACTTTAGAGGCTGGTGGGGCTGCGAGGGAAGGTGAACATTGGTACAAAGAGTCAACCAAATGAAGAACACACAGGGCCAGTCATTTGGTCTAGTTGCCTGCAAGCCCTAGACCTAACTGTACCCACATCTCCCCAAGGCAAGGGGCTGCTCCCCTCTGAGCCTCAGTCTGCTCACCTGGAGTCAGGAAGTTATAGTCCGCACAGGTGGGATGGAAAGCCTGAGTCAGAAAATGAAAACGAAAGGGCTCTGGAGTTCCATGTAGGAAAGGTGCTAGACAAATCCAAAACATCACTGTTCTTCCTATTATAAGCCATGGTAATAAGACTGCATTTATAGTGGCCCCTAACCTTTTTCTTTTTTTTTTTTAATAGAGTCCTAAACTGCATGGCAATGAGGCTATGCAAACCTAATGCCTTAAAGGAAATGAAAATGGATAGTGCTTTCAAATTACAAATAAAAACCCAACCCACAAAACAATGAAATTCATATAGAATGATTAGCTCAACAAAAACCTAGCCTTTAACCTTTATGTTGGTCCCGGGCCACTGACTCTCCCTAGTATCTTCCCAACACCCCTCACTCATCTGTACTTCCACCCGATACACACGGTGTCACCGGCAGGAAGAGGTGCTGCTAATGACGCTGTCAGCAGCACTGATGCCGGGCTGAGGGAAGGACGAGTCCGGAAGCTGGCCTCTCCTCCCGCTCTCTTCTCTGCTTACTTTACCCCTGCTCCAGTTGCAGCTGGCAGGTGGGTGAGCACAACCTTTCACAAAGGCTCTCCTTTGGCTGACAGTTGGAAGTTCTGATTTTTGCTGTAGCTCAACATTAGGGCCAGTGGAGTGGTCCTTTGTACTTGTCCAAGTAATTCCATATCTGTAATCTCATTTGATCTACATACCTCTTCTAATCAGAGAGGAAGGGCAGATATCAGGATCCCCACTTTTAGAAATGAGGAAACTGAGGACTTGAGGAGTTAAGAATCAAGAATTAAGGCCTGAGGTGACCAGAGAGTTTGTGGAGAGCTGGGTTCAAATTCCAATCTTCAGGCTCCTGGTCCAGAGCTCTTTCTAGTAGGCCACATGTTTTCTCAACTTGCCACTAATGAAGAGATCTCAAATCTGGCACCCTGATTTTGATTTTTGAATTCAGAGCCAACAATGCCCTGACACTGTCCTTAGGCCTGAGTGCTGGGAGGATTCAAAACTATGTGATCGGAAGGATATATGAAAAGTTTTCATGTACTCAGGACTACACCAGTAGGTGATAATTAGGATGTGACAGTCCCCAGCTCAGTGAACAGAACATTGCTCTAATACTGTGATTGCTTTGAACCAGTGAGTTTCTTGTCACCGGAGGTGTTCCAGCAGAGTATAGATGTGCGTTTTTCAGGGATATCGTAGGTCAGTTTGATTCAATGATGTTTGAGATTACTTTCAACCCTAAGAGTCTATGATTCACTCCTGTCTACTCCACTTGGGATTTCAATGGAACCAAACCAGCTGCAGTTCAACAATGAGCTAATCAGTCATTCTGTTTGCCCATTTATGAGAGAGCCCTACCTCACAGAGTGTTTGGATGTTCAAATGAGATATATGGGCCAATGAGAAGGAATTATTTCATAATTCAGTCTAAAATTCAGTATAAAAATATATATTCTTCGTGTGCTTTTTCTTTGAGGGTGGGGTGGAGGAAAGGGCAGGAAAGGAATTGATGAAGTATCCTTTCCAAACCCTCAGTCTGTAGTACCAAACCAAAAAACCAAACCCGTTGCCATTGAGTTGATTCTGACTTACAGCAACCCTAAAGGACAGAGCAGAACCGCCCCATAAGGTTTCCAAAGAGCGGCTGGTGGATTCGAACTGTCAACTTTTAGGTTAGCAGCCGAGCTCTTAACCACTGTACCACCAGGACTCCAGTCTGTAGCACAAAGCCTGTAAAATAAATGCCAAGCCCACCAAAGTCATTATCGATTCCAGCAATGAAGCACACAAACTTTTGTTGAAAGATCTGGGAAATAGGCCCGATGACATCAAAGCTGCTCTGCTTCTATTTTTGAAATAAAAATCTCAATTTGGTGACAACATTCTATCAGGATTCAAGGAAAATAGCCCTCCAACCCCTCCAACCTCTGGCATAAAGGTTAGTGACAGCCAGGGAGTTCAGCATATTAGAATTTTCCAACTTCCACCCGAATGATCAAGGAAATGTATACTTAGACATTCACGAAAGCAACACTGCAAAGGTATATACTCTCTTCCCTAGCCTGGCAAAAGCCTTCAAATGTTACATCTGTCAAATGCAACGGCAATCCGTTTCTTAGACTCGTCACTCATATCTCACCGAGTAATTACTCTAGAGATTAGGAAGCTCAAAAATACAGCTACATTGCAAACTCTGGCATTCTTTATTAGATCACTTATAAGTTTTCTACTAAGACTTGTTTGAGAGAGAAATCGTATATTGCTTGGGAGATACAGTCTATTCATTTTCAAAATTTGAGGGGTTTGCATAAATTAGCCCAACAGTGAATTGTTTAAGAATTACTGACAGAATAAGAGGCTTACTAAGATAAATATTCTAATGAGCTGTAAATCCTGAAAATGTGATTTTAATTTGATGGGCTACCTAGAGCTAAGCAGCAAGGCTGTATACATTGAAACCTCACTAAATGCTAGCATGCCTGCCAAGCTCTTACGACAAAAAAGCCTCCAATTCTCAAAGTGAAGCTAACACTCTTGAACCTAACAAGTTGGACGGTTTCTCTTCTACTTATATGACAGTTTTAATTGTAAAAAAAAAAAGGATACAAAAGATACATTTCAGTGAATGAAAGGTCTTTAAATGTCCACATGAGTGCCAGGAAAATTTGTTTAAAACAGCTTATAAAGATGGTAGAGAGAATGAGCCCCATCCTATTATTCAATAACCATGTTTGTGATGCATCTGCATAATCTAACCATGCATAAATTAGTATGTGTAATACAACAGTTATTTGCATAATAATGGCAAGTTAATAGATGCTTAAAGAGCAGACACCAACACCACCTTTAAATCAGACATGCCTCCAGGCACTCTGGCCTGTACAGACCAAGATGCCAGAAAAACAGTGAGCACCAACCAGAGAAAACAGCCAAACGGTTCATTTTTCATCCCCCTAGACATTTTACTTATTTCCCCACACAAGCTACGGAATCATTTTCGAACCACAAAACAGCTTTATATTTTAAGTGCTAGCACCCTTCTGTAATGCAAATCTTAAAGAAATTACAAAGATTATAGTTGACAATACTAATATAATGGACAGTTTGTTTTCTTAGAAATGCGGATAGGAATAAGCAAAATTTTCAAAAAGAATATGTTGCAAATCACACCTGCATAAAACTGGGGGCCTATCTGCTTAGTAAAAATAATGACCTAGATTAGATTTTTTTACACCTATCTTAATCCTTTAATTCAAATAATTTTAACTGAATCCAAAAGCTCAAAGACTGTATCAGGAAAAGGATGCGCCTCTCCTCCAACCTCAATATGAGCACATGGTGCTGGGCCAGGGTAAGGAAAAATGTCCCCAATGTCACACAAAGGAGCACAATGATCGCTTTCAACCTTTAACAAAGAGGGAAAAAATCTGGAGTTTAAAAAAATCAAAAATCAATAGAGATTCTAAATGACTCTTTTAAGATATCACTTTTCAATTTAACAGGACAGATGTATTTGTATGTGGCTCAAATGTTCACAATTGCTCCCTGCACCTTCATACATAGGAATGAATGTCACAGTGGCAAACGGCAGTAATGAACAATCTTACCTGAGGATATGGAAACCTCCCAAGAGCAAGCTGGGAAAGGAAATAATATTTGTCTAGTTATAGATTTGCATGCAGGGCAGATCTCCTTAAGACAGACAAGTATTAAATTTCAGAACTGTATCCAGCAAATATAAAAAGGCTCACAACCTCAAATGCATGAACTAAATTATTGCTGTAATTACATTAAGAGCTGTATTTAGAATGGACATTTTCAATGGACAACATTGCAACCCTGAAAAAATGTTCTAATTTTAACAAGTAAAAATTATCCTTACATGATTTCTCTTAGGACTATTCTCAGCTCTATGGGCATTATTTACATTTACATGTGTGCGACAGTTTCTTCTACACAGCGATATAAAACTGTAGGAGGAGACTGTTGGCTTTTCCACTTGTAAAATGGGAACACCTGATGTTCCCAGCCCGTAGCACTGTAGCTTTTTAATATAAGTGTGTATGAAAGGTTTCAGGATTTGGGGGAGGCCATAGTATAAAGCTGAAAAATTTGCCACTATTTTCATCCATTTGTTAGAAAAGAGCTACCACCACTAGTGGGAAAATGGCCATTTCAAGACTGTGAAGTCGGAATTCTAAGTCTAAGTCAAACTGGGAGACTGGATCTTTAGAATTTCTGTTTAACTTGATTTGAAAACTGCTATGTGTTTGTGGGCCAGTCACTTAATTTTGGTCTTTGGGTTCTCACCTGTAGAAACAAAATGAGTCAGTCGGGAACATTACTTGATATAAAGTGATAAGATCAAATTTAACAAACACAGCATAACTTATTTAAAGAAAATAGCGGCAAAAATTTGCAACTTTATAATGTGGCCCATCCTCAGGCTGAAATCCTTTGTATGTACTTGTAACTACTTTAAGTCGAGTCACAACATCAGGAAACTAAGTTGGAATGGATCTAAGAGACCATCAATCCACTTTACAGATTAGAACTCACGGCCCACTGAAGGAGTTCCCACGCAGTTAATCAGTGGTACCACAGGGACTGAACCTAAGACTTGTGGTTTAATCCAGTATTCCTTCCAGCACATTACACCACCTTTCTAGATCTTGAGAAGTTGTGCATTTATTCCAAAGTCATTGATTCTTCTTATGTAATTGTGTTTAGAATCATTTCAAGTAACAGAAGAACTACTTTATTAGAATTACATCTTACTTTTGGACTTAAAATCATACCCCTCAGCTTATTGATCATGTAGATTTTCTGTAGACTAAGGTTTGAATGGTCTATGGGTACTGCCAAAACCCAAAGCCACCTACAAAAGGTAAAGATTTTGCTACTTACTGAACGTTCTGAGGTTAATTTTGAAAGTTCCAAAACCAGGTTGAGCAACAGCAATTTCATAGGAATAAACCATATGATCTTGAAGGTGACTATTCGGAAAGACCCAATACTCATTTGGATGTGTGTGTGTGTGTGTGTGACTGTATATACATGTATGTGTATATGTATGTATATATATATATGCTGTTATACCCGTAAGTTTCATTACCTTGTATTTTGTATACTTAGACTTCATTGATTTTCAAGATAAAAAAGTTGTAATATCATTATTTCATTTGGTGGATATCGTCAATCCCTCCAAGCATAAACAGCAAACACATCTCAAGGAAAGAGAGGGGAGATGTTAACCAAATTTTCTTTCAGAGTTTTGTGAAATTATGTTTGTTTTCCATGTGGTGTTATTAATTAGGAAGGAGGAGGTCTCAGCTCTCCCATCCACTCCCCCGGCCCACCCCTCCCAATATAAGCCAGAGTTTTGGTCTATATTTTTAAATACTGTGTGTTTCTGTTTCTGGCCAATGCAAGTGTGCACACGGATTGATTCGGGAGGATCACTGTGCTCTGTCAGCGCAGTAATTAGTGGACTAAGGGTCTGCACCAGTCTGTGCTGACCTGACAGGCAGTGACAGCTCACCAAAAGACCATCATCACGCTGAAAAGACAAATAGTTTAATAACTACTAGAAAACATTCAGAACATTCTCTCTCAAGTTCTTCTTCAGGTATTATGCCATTTACTTGGGTACACGTCGAACATGCCATTAGGGACCATGGAAGAATTTTGTCCACAGAGCTTACCTGCCCACCACACATATGATTAAGATCTAAACTGGGTGGCAGGTGCTAGCACTGGCCACTGGTTCTTGAAGTTTAAAGAATTAAGCAATGATAAATTGGAGGCTTAAAAAGAGAGAGACAGCAAGCGAGAAAGAGATCAAGTGAAAAATGTGAATTCTTCCCACTTCAACACAAAGCCTCCAACTGTCAAGTTATCATCTTTCTTCTACAGAGAGGCCAGGTTACAGCTGACTTGGGAATGTGCATTCTTCTACTCCATCCACTCTGGCATAACTGGCACCAGGTAAATAAGGATGGCTGACACCATTCATTTACTCTGTAAAACACCACCATGTAAAGGAACAGAGAGAAAATTCAGTGCAAGTTGCTCAGCTGGGGGCCTCTCTGTACCAGTCTGCTTGGGGACAGGTGGCAATGCTTGAACTTGTGAACTCATCATCCTGGGGCTGACTGTGCTTTCTGTGTACTTTGCTGACATCCCGTGGCACCTCAGTCCTACCTGTCAACTTCGCTCCTGGGAACACGGCTTCTAACACATCTCGCACACCTGACCTCTTTGGAGTTGGAGAACAGACAATAGTTCCTTCTCCTTGACTCATGGGCACCATTGCCCCAGCAGTATGACAACCACTTCCTCGCACAGAGTGTCATCACTGGGCAGCACCAGCAGTGGGCCAGGGGTTCCAACTCTGCACCAGTGAAAACACAGCGGCACTACTAAGCTGGCACCGCAAGCAGTCATTTTAAGGCCCCGGGAGAGAGGGCTACCTTCAAAGTATGTCCTTGTCCTTCTGGGTCTAATGCAGCTGTGGTGTTTATTTTCTACACTATCTGTCTTGTGGCAAAGTAGAAGGGAATATATAGACAGGCCCTAGAACTCTTTTATCAAGTTCTATTAAGAGAAGGTAAAAAGGAAAAGGGCTCTTAGCAGGCATGGCTGCATGAAGTACAAGTTCCTCATGAGGCTGTCAAAAGTCAAAACAAACACAGAATCCTTATGGGGAAGAGGGAACACATATGCTATGAGTGAACATTTCAGAGACAGGTGAACCCGGGGCCATTCTATATCTTTTACCCCTACTGGTCTATTAATCTACTTGCATTTCCCCAGTTTTTATTGTCAAGGTATTATAAATTAGGAAACTTACAAAAGAGAGTATGTAATCTTCTCTGAAATGGCCTGCAGATATGTCACTGTACTAAATGTGTTTCAGATTTAATGAAGCTTTAATGTCCTTTTTAATTTTGCCTGTTTCTGTATCACCAGGGGTCGGGCAAGGCAATCAGCACTCAAGAGGGTGGTTTGGTTTAAAACTAGGAAAAAACTCATTTGCTTATGAGTTGCACTGTATTTTCTTAATTAAATTTACTGAGTAAAATGGTTTAAGTTCAGCCAACCAATGACCTTTGTATGTAGATTTAGATTTATAAATAGGTTAACAGTTAAAGTAAAGACGGAAAAAAAAAATAAAAAAGAATCTCAACAAAGCAAACAGATTAGGGCTAAGCCAATAGAAATCTTTGCTCTTTATCATCTTTACAAAAGAAGCATTTAAATACAGGCAGCTTAAGTCCAGTTAGAAAAAAAAAAAGTATACTGCAAAATGTGGACACACATAAGCTCCAGTAATACATCAAATGGCTCTCACGTCCTTTTCACCCCCAGGAGGGGATCGGCGCACATTCTAGAAGATTTAGAGAAGCTTTATTTATTTTTTGGGAGGTGGCGGGTAGAGTTGGGGGAGGGAGAGGATTCTATTTAATGTTAAATAAAAAGGTGCATTTTAATTCCAAATACTTAAGATTCAGCAAACTGCTGAATACTCTGTTTGGTGGGGGCGATTTTCTACATAAAAGGCAAAAAAAGAATGCTCGGAAAACATTTATCCGTTGGGAATACACTTAAATAACAGTAAACCACTAACATTTCACTGTAAAACTAGGGCTGTTCCTTAGTGTCATCTTACTGATCTTCATTTTGTCTAACCATAATCTATGAAAAATACTCTTGAGCTAGCAGCATTTGAATATGTTGGATTTAATAATTCAAATAACAAAGTGTATGTATACATATCTACATATCTCTCTATATAGATATACATATAGCTGTGTATGTATATATGTAATTATAACGATTGCCAAATACATAACAACTGCATGATAGAAAACTGCCTTTTAACAAAACGTTAGAATAAAAGATATCTAAACACAAAGCAACAAGAAGCGGCTTCTGCTGACAATATGAATTATTATTGTTGTGAAATCATAAATGATAAAGAGAAAACATAAACGGCAAGTGCAGGACACAAATTCAGGACATGTTTTTGGTGATTAAGTCTCCTGCTTAGAACATTAACCATGTTGTGGGAGTGGTTTTTAATTTAGTTATACTGAAGAACACTGGATTTTTTTTTTATTCTTAATTTAGACACATTCTATGTTTCTCTGCATAACTGAAAATTGAAAATAAGTATTTTCAATACAGACAGTGATCTAGCTGAAGGAGGCCTTTATCATCTGAAATGTTCTAAAATTTGTTCTTAATTACCTGGTGCACATTTTACACAATTAAATTTCTATCGAAGGATTTTGCATTTAGATTGTGCACTGCAGTTAAGCCTTCATTTTACAGAAATGCAGCGGCCACTTTGGAACACTCAGACACAGGGCAACTTTACAAAATCAGACTTAACTACTGGATTACATAAAATTCCCTAGGTGAGATTTCATCCCTAGACCAATTTACACAGTCCTAAGGAGAGAGTTTAAATCATCTGAAACTATGCTGGTGGGGAACCATAATAAATATTAAATACCTCAACACCTACCCTAAGATTTTACTTTTCTTCCCGTGTATCAATTTCACTGTCCTCTTACTGAATGGTTTAAAAAAAATCCAAAGGATATAACAGCAATTTACCAGTGTTAAAGTGCTTCGGAGGTTAAACTGACAACAAAGAACACAGAAACACAAAGCATCTTGAAGTAGGGTTTCAATTAAACGTGGAGGATTTAGCAATGCAGGACCAAAAAAAAAAAAAAAAGAGTTACAAATTAATTTAATCTTCTGCCTATAGTTTGCAGCTGCACTCCAAAGTGTCTAGGGCTTAAGAACAAAGCCTTGAAAGGCCTCGGAGTGAGGAAAGCTTCAATTTTTAATGTATAACGCCATTAGCTGATAACTTGTGGAGTCTGCAACCCCTGCGGAGGGGCCTAAGTGCGAGGAACAGAGACTGATGAAATGACATATTTGTTCACATCTAGAACTACGAGGAAGAGGGTTATTACTAACACCATCAGGCCCAACAGAAATATGCCCTAATAACCTCTGGGATCCTTCACCTTATCAGTTCTCACTACATCAAATATATTAAAATCAAAACCTAATTCACTTTAATTAAAGACAATTAGTTTGTTTTACTATTACTGTTTAACTTGTATGATACTATAATGCACTGCAAATTAAATGTGGGATAATAAGTATAATGAAAGCACCAAACTGTGTACACCTTTCCACCTATGCTTGGTGAAATTAGTCCATTGCTGGTGTCTATTTAAGGAAATTCAAGGACACTATCATTAAAAGCATTCAGTCTAAAATGAATATAGTGGAACCGCACATATTTTTCCCTACTCAATTTATAGTTATTTTCAGATAACACTTTCCTACCAACTCTAAGGATTTCTTTAATACAAACAGAATTATGGCCCAATGGAGGCACCAGAAGCTTAATTAATTTGCCCAAGGTCATACTTCAAGTTGGCGGCAAAGGTTGTTAAATTACTAGAACTCTGGGCTCTACAGATGTTTTGGCAATGGTAAAGGACCCTATCTTGAAAGACTCCGGAGACTCCTAGTGCAGCGGGTGAACTACGGCAAATAACTCATTATGCTGTACAAAAAGTGCCAAGTGCTCTTGAGAGCTTGCAGATAACATGTTTTCTTTGTGTAGAAAGGTCCTAAGTGTGAGGTTCCCATCAGGAATGCTCCTTAACATGTGCCAACATTTAATAAAGAACTACTCATCCTCACCAGAGCCCACTGATATAAAGTTAATGTATTTTAACCTAAGGAGCCCAAACACAGCAGCACAAAGAAGTAAATCAAGCAGTAACACTTCTCTATCATTCAGAAGATCCTGCATTCCATCCCACAGATTACTAATAATAATGGCGAAAAGACAGCATTACAAAGAAATGTTTCTAATAGAGTGGTGGTATTGCAGTTTTTTTAATCAGAAACGGGCTTATTACAGTGGACACTTACATGGGAGAGGGCAACAGTAATTCACAAGTATAATATCCTAATGCTGTTCCTTTAATTGCTTTATTTGTTTCACTGTTAAAAATGATTGCTTGCTATAGCCTAACCCTGAATGCTCAAAAGCATGATACATTGAGGTCTCAACCTGGGCAAACTGTACCTAAACTTACACTTTATTGCAGCTTAGTTCACAATCTTCACCTAATATAGGGTTATATCCCAGTGCAGCAGGAGGATAAATCACCCTGGAATATTACTCCGGCAAAGTTTAGCTGTGACTGGAACATATGTGCTTTTGAGCCACTGAAGCAAAGGCCCATAAAATACACTAATTACTGGAAGTTATGGTCACTGAGTGATTGATAGCACTCTGCAAGGCAACTTCCTCATTTTCAGCTCCTCTGACGGGGCCCATCCGCCACACAGCAATTATTAATTCATGACCCGCCCCTCAGGCACTAGTCCCTTTACTTCTAATTCTCCTGCTACCAAACTAGTGCGACAGTCGGACACTGTCTTTCTTCATTCTGATGGCTGGGTAAGGATGATAAAAAGCAGATTTCATGCTAAATGCTATTGTTTTGAATCTTGAAACCTTGCTTGGTCTTCCCAACCCTGCTGTCCCAAATCACCTAATTCTCTGTCCTCTCCAATAATGCTATTTCACTTGCATCATTTTCTTCTTTTCCATAAAGTGTGTGTGTGTTTATATATATGTTTGGGAGCCCTGGTGGCACAGTGGTTAAGAGCTTGGCTGTTAACCAAAAGGTCAGTAGTTCAAATCCACCAGTCTCTCCTTGGAAACCCTACGGGGCAGTTCTACTCTGTCCTATAGGGTCGTTATGAGTCGGAATTGACTCACAGCAAGGGGTTTGGTTTTTTATATACGTTTGTATGCGTGTGTACCAATTTGTCTGTCTATACTTCATTAGTCCAAAAACTCTGACTGAATAACATTTTGGTTGAATATTGTGGTTCAAATGTAATCTATAACTTCAACTAGGCCACAGTAAATATGAGGCTGCTAACTGCTAAAAAAAAAAAAAAGAAAAGGAAAAAACTCCATTCAAAGGAACCGAATTTTGTAGCTCTGCAGACACTCTAATTGTTCCATGTAGATTTCCATCAGTAGCTCTGCTCAGAGCAATGCTAATTATAGTATCTGGGTATATAACTAAATCTCTAAAAGTCACTCAAAAATAATTGCAAAGGTTTCTTTTGATGATGCTCTCTGCATTGAGAGGAACTTCAGTGAGAGACTCCGAATTAAAGAGAAATACAGTTTAGTCATGATAGATGAAAGCAAACATTTTACTTTTCTAATCGAAAAATGAACGTTCTTCAAGTATTTTTACACAGCTCAAAATGAAATACTGAGAATGGTCTTCCTGTCTGGAGTCCGAGATGGTGCAACAGATGAGAAAATGAAGCTCCAACCTACTTATCCCCAGACTTGGCTCAAATTGTTCCTCTTGTCCTCTCCCCCCAACCCCCAACTAATAGTTAGTCTCAGAAGACTCGACTCACAATTTTGTGGACAAAATTCATACCACTCTCAGTCCATTCCATTCATTGGGCAGTGTACACATCCTGCCTGGTGTTTTACATTTTCTTGTGTCTCCAACACCTGATAAATTTTAACTTGTTTAAGGGCAAACTCTAGGTCATAAACTTTTATATGTTCTCCATGACAGCAGAAACAGTATTTGGCAGTAGGGTGACAATAAGCATCTGTTGATTATGATAAGCCCCCGGGTAGTGATATTTCCTAGAGCCTGGCCAACTTGGTGGTGCGTGGCTTGGTTGTTTCTATGCTATAATACTTTAATAAACATAGTATACAAACTCTTCAGTACTGACAATCTTAACTGACAAGGCTCTCTTAATCATTGCTTAGAATGACCAGTAGCTACCACCTTCACATATTTAAGCAGTATAATTAATTTCTATGGCTTATTTTTTTAATTTAAGGAGCCCTAGGTGGCGCAATGGTTAAAGTGCTTGGCTGCTAACCAGAAGGTCGGTGGTTCAAACTCACTAGTCACTCCATGGGAGAAAAGACCTGGCGATCTGCTCCCATAAAGATTACAGCCTAGGAAATCCTATGAGGTGGTTCTACTCTGTCATATAGGGGCACTATGAGTCAGAATCAACTCGATGGCACACAGCAACAACATTTTTTGTTAAGTACTAGAGGATTATAAGAAGCGAAAAGATTAGAGTTAACTGCCCCAAAATGCCAAAGCCCATCTCATGTGCTTAATCCCACAACCATGTGAATCCTCATAATAAGAATCAAGAAATAACAACCTTTTAATATGTTTGTGTAACACTGACCTTTTGTCCTCTGACATCAGACAGCTTTACTCACGATAATGGTCTCTAGAGCCCTAGCCCTAGGGGCCTCCATTTCTAAACCCTCTCTGGAGTCATGCAGCTCACCCAATCTACAGTTCTATTTCTAGACATTTCGAAGTCAAGGGAGTCATAATCAGGTGAGAACGATTTCTTGTCCTGCCTATTGCTGAAAACATCCAGTGCTGTCTATTCTCACACTTCTGGCCTCTGTATGTCCTGCTGCTCCTCCTGGAACACTGCCCTCCTAATCCAACCCATCCATCAAAAGTTAGCTCAGATACCATCACTTCCAGGAAGCTTTCTGAGGTGTGTTGTGTTCCAGAGATGGTTTCAACAGAATCTCCCATCTTTTGCAATGTGTTTTTGTTACTTCCACACCAACAGTCTATTGTTGTGATCAGCAGAATGTGACAGAAGCGATTCTGCCTGACTTCCAAGGTTGAGTCTTAAGAGAGCTGGAGCTTTTGCCGTTGCTGCTTAGCACACCAGTCACTAAGCTAGCCATGTGGAGAGAGGGAGGGAGGTCCCAGCCTCCTAGTCATCCCCTCCAAGGTGCCACATGTGCAGGTGAGGCCATCTGGGATCTTCCATTCTTAACTGCCATCTGATTGCAGCTTCGTGAGAGACGCCTGTTGACACTATGTGGGAGAGCTTGTATTCCTGACCCACAGAATCATGAACAAACAAATGGCTGTTATTATTATTATTTTTTTATTGTACTTCAGGAAGGCCCACAGAACAGTTTCTCATGAAACAGTAGTACACATGTTGTTCTATGACATTGGTCAACAACCCCACAACATGTCAACCCTCTCCCCTCTCGACCCTCCGTCTTTTCTCTTTTGGTAAAAATATACATAGCCAAAGATACACCATTTCAAAAATCTCTACATGCACAGTTCAGTGAATGGCTGTTATTTTAAGCCACCAATTTTGGGTAGTTTATTATGCAGTAAAGGAGCGCTGGTAGTGCAATGGTTAAGTGCTTGACTGCTAACTCAAAGGCTGGCCTGTGGTTTGAACCCACCAGTTGCTCCGCAGGACAAAAGACCTGGTGATCTGCTTCCATAAAGACTGCAGCCTAGGACACCCTATAGGGCAGTTCTACTCTGTCACGTAGGGTTGCTATGAGTCAGAATCGACTTGACAGCACACAACTGTGACAAGATTATGCAGTAACAGATATCTGAAATGATTTCCTTGACGTACTATGTACTTCCATTGGACTTTTATTTATTTTCCTCCCCACTAGTCACGAGCTCCTGAGGGCAAAGTTTGTATTCTTACTGCCAACACAGGGTAGCACTGGATAGATATTTACTGATTCGATGGAGTCCTCACCTATCCACTTCCCATTGTAGTAGACATATTCGAGACTAGACGAACTTTTGTATTTCGTTTTAAAGATAAACTAGGCCTTGGCTTCTCAAAACCAACCGGCAATTACACATTTTTACAATATGGTAAAACTGATCCGGCTATAGTGAGAGTGTAGCTGTCATCCTATGAAAAGCAGTCTTGACTGACAAGCAGAGTCACAATAAGCCTGTCTTTTCCTTTATCTAATTTCCTGCTCATTTACATTTACCATTCATCTCTTCTTTCTTCAGATTACTTGATCTACTGCTTTTCTACAACATAATGGAAGAAACAAACTTTAATCTATGAGTCAGGACATTTGACTGCCGCTGCCTGGCCTAGTCACACTTAAGCTGTCTGGACAAGTCCCTTAAATGCTCTGGATCTCAGTATCCTTATTTTCAAAACAGGAACTTCGAGGCTCATAAGGTGGTACAATCTTTGATGCCTTACATTCCTGATTTTTCAGGAGAAGTTTAAATGAGAGAATGAGTATCAAGTGACTTTGTTAAGTGTACATGTAAAGTATTATGTTGTCACCCTTTTTGTTAAAATGACATTGAGCAAAGGGATATCAACAGTTACGAATAGAGGAAAGACCAAGCACTAGATTTCACACCAGAAGTTCTAGACTCCAGTTCTTTTTTGCACAGTACTGGTCATGTGTTGTAATTGTAAGCACATCCCTTCCCTTCTCTGGACCTCAGCTTCCTCACTGGTAAGAGGAAAGGGATCTGGTTTATAAAGTTCTAAAGTCTCTTCTAGTTCTAGTTTATAAATACAAGATGATATATGTAAATTCTTTTCTAAACAAATGCAATAGAAAATGTTAAGGCTATTACTGTCCAGTTCAGAACCAAAGTGCATAATATGGTCTGTACAATCTTCAAGAGGACTTTTAAAGACAATTCCAGGTCACTAAATTTGAGTATTGATAGAATTCCAGAAGCAGTGGTTTTTAATCACTGGATATCTCAAAGTTAGCAGCAGTGGTTCTCAAAATTAAAAGAATTTTAGAGCCAACATGTCACTAGAAGACTAACTCCTTCTTATATTTTAGATCTTGACTCAAATGTAATTCCATACCACTAAGTCACTCCCATCACAACATCCTGATATTTCTGTCCAACAAGGTACTATTGTCCAGCACTTCCTTTAAAATATAGGCTCCATGAATGCAGGAATTTTGTCAGTTTTGTTCATGATAGCAACCCCATTGAGTAGGACAGTGACTATCACATAATAGGCACTCAACAAATATTTGCTATGTGACTAAATGAACGATCGAATTTTGTCCAACCTTATACCTCTCTCTTCTACAAAGTATTTCTTCTAAAAAAAAATCTGAGTCAAGCAGTCTTTTAGTCACTACTTAAATGCCACCAGGGATGGGCATTTTTACCTCTAAGGGTGATGACTCCACTCTTGAGAAGAAAGGGTGTGGAGACCTATTCATTAGAAAATTCTTCTTTACAATGAATAGAAAGACATATATCTCTCTCTATATAGATATAGATATATAGAGATAGCTCTTTTGGCACAATGGTTTAAGCGGTTGGCTGCTAACTGAAAGGTCAGTGGTTTGAACCCACCAGCAGCTCTACATGAGAGAAGACCTGGCAATCTGCTCCTGTAAAGGTTCCAGCCTATATAGAACCATGCGACAGTTCTACTCTGTCATATAGGATTGCTATGAGTTGGAATTGACTCGACAGCACACAACAACAAACAAACATATATACATATATATACACACAGACACACACACACAGATATGTTTGTTTATTTTAGCTTCAGAAGGTTTAGCCTGATGAAGTCATAAAGCAGCAACTTACTTCTCCACGGACAACCCCTCAAACGTCTGAAGACAGGTTGTCAAATGTCTGCTATGTCTTCTATTTGTTTCTTTATTCTTCATATCAAGACTTTGTTGACTTAATTTTTTTTTTAAACTCCAAATTGTGCGTATTTGTGTGGATACACGGTATGGAAATGGACTGTTGGAAAAGCTTTAAAATCAGTCTGAAATCCATCAAAATAATAAAACGCTTCGCTGGGACTGCTAGCACCTGTTCTATCTTGTTTTATCAATCTCATGGTTGTTCACCAGAGCTCTGAGCACAAAGCAAGCTCAACAATGCCTCATTCAGCAGGAAACACTCCACTTGGTCTGCCACTTTCACATTCACTGCCATCACTGACAACCTTGGAAAATGCACATTTAGGCATGGTAATCTGAGACAGCTGGATCCCTTCACAAACCTTGCAAAGGACTCAACTAGTCAATCCATCATCTGCCAGAGGTCATTTTAACAGCTTCTTTTTGCAATCAGTTACACAAAATTTTAGACAAAAAAAGGACAATGGAAAAAAAACAAGTTAAGACGCAATTACAGAAAGCGGAGTAACAGTGGAGGGATGAGTGACAGAAACAGTTAGGTGCTCTTTTCCTCAACACTCTTCAATGGAAGGGAAGGAGGGCCCATGAGGAGGCCTCCAGAACCACACCCTTCCCCCACTTTCCTACACAATCTTCCACTGACATTTCCTTTGTTTCTGGACCCTTCAGTTTCGATTCTTTTGCCTTCTGATGGTTTTCGGCAGACACTTCTCATCAACAGGTGAGATTCTTTGTTAGCTGGAGCAGCTGACTGCACATATTAAAATAAGGTCCAACTTCCACTGAAAATCATGAAAATAATTATAAAAAAGAAGAGGAGAAAATATGACTATTTAATGGGGAAAGCACACCAAATGCCAAGTTTTTATGGTCTAGAGAAGCTGACAGCAGCCGCTCCTACGGCACCCAGAGCCATGAGCCACTCCTTGGACCAGAGTCACAATCACCAAGGGTGAGAGAGGCAAACAAAACTGCAGCCTCGGCCCCTCCAGAAACAGCTGTGTCTTTTGGTGTTTTGTGGGGGGTGGGGTGGAGCGGAGGTGTGGGGGAATGGGTTCTTCTGTATATTTAGAGGCAGGAGCCAAGCATAGGTGATGCTCCATAATTCTTGTCACTTGTTAAGCACTCAATACATATATGAGGATGATATCTCAAAGAGCAACTTATTCTTCAGAATAGAAAACATGTATCCACAGGAAATGCCGTGCTGGGTGTTTCAGCCAGGGAAATGACAACTATAACGACAAACGAGGCCACCACTTCCTGAGGATCTTCTATTGGCCAGACACTCCCAGTCCTGGGCACTTTAAAAAGTGATCCACTAAACCTTCACACCAACCCCACGAGGTAGGCATTATCATGATGTCTGGTTCACAAAAGAGGCAGCTGCTTCTCTACCACTGCGCCCTGTTTGCAGCACTGATGACAATTTGAAATTACTTGTTTGTATTTTTACTTATGACATAGCATAGTCATTAAAGCATATTTAAGTTCCACACTGCATGGATGTGAGTCCCAGCTCTGACACTAGCTGTTTAACCTAAGTTACAAAAATCTCTCTATGCCTCAGTGTCCTCATCTGTAAAATGGGGAATAATAATATCTACCTTATGGGAAGAGTCCTTGGGTGGTGCAAACAATTAATGCACTCAACCGCTAACTGAAAGGTTAGAGGTTCGAGTTCACCCAGAGATGCCTTGGAAAAAAGGCCTGGCAATCTACTTCTGAAAAATCAGCCATCGAAAACCCTATGGAGCACAGTTCTACTCTGAAACACACGGGGCCGCCATGAGTCAGAATCGACTCGATGGCAACTGGTGGCATGTTTTGGGATTGTCATTGCTAAATAAAAGTGTTTGGAAAACAGCCAGCAAAGAGCCTGCTTTCAAAAAATGTTTACTATTAAAGTTTATCTTCTACCTCCTTCATTACATTGTAGGCTCAAGAAGGAAAGGGAACATGCTTATTTTATTTATCAACATAATCCCAGCACTTAGTAAAGTGCTTGGCACATAACAGGTATTGAGTAAATATATGAGGAATAAATGAATACTAATGTTATCTCCATTTTACAGATAAGAAACTATCAGTTGGAATGGCTAAGTGACTTGTCCAAGGTCACACTGTAAGTAGTGGTGTCAACCTGTGAACCCAACTCTGGTTAATCTAAAGTCTGAGCTCTTTACAGTTCAAGAATTAGGATGACAGACCTTGAATGTGAGAATGCTATCATAAAAAAAAAAAAAAAAATGATATGCTCTCCATACACATACAACTATTTGTCCTTTTTTTGCTAAATTTTCCTTGAGAACAATTCTATTATAGATGTCTACAGAGATTCAATAATTTACTACTGCCCAAGAGAAACTCACATTTTCTGGGCAAAAGCATTGCCATATGTCATTTAGAATAAGAAGTTAGTTTTTTTTTTTTTTCCTGCAGAAATACAAAAAGGAGGACAATCTCAGAAAACATATTTCTCCCACTTTATAAAATTAAAATCAGAACACTTTGATGATTTCCTCCTCTCTGCTCTTTCTGTTCTTTTTCTAGAACTTCTACTTTTCATCTGTTAGACTCCCTGAACTGGTTCTCTAATTTTCATTTCCCTCCTACTTGCCATCTCTTTGTTTTCTGCCTGAAAGAGTTCCTCAACTTTATCTCCCATCTTTCATTGGGTTTTTCATTTCTGCTATTATAATTTCCAAAAGATCTGTTGTTGCTTTCTGAAAGTTCCTTTGTTACAACAGCCTGTTCTTGTTTCCTGGATGAAATATTTTCTCTTATTCCTCTGACGATACTAGTTGTCTTAGGCTGGGTTCTACAGAGGCGCAAAACCAGTGAAGTGTATATATAAATATACACAGAGAGATTTATTTCAAGGAAAATGGCCCATGCAGTTGTGGAGGCTGGCAAGTCCCAACTCCATGGGTCAGGCTGGAGACTTCTGCTGACTCATGTGGTCGCAGGGGCTGATGAACCCAAAATCGGCAGGTCAGATGGCAGGCTGCTGGCTCATGGGTTGCGGGAGCTAGTGAATCTCAAAATCTGCAGGTCAGGCAGCAGGGTGCTGGCTCACGTCCCAAGAACCAGAGGTCAGAGGATGATGAGTTGGTTGCAAGATCGAGACAGAGCGAGCTTTGCCAGAACATCCATATATATTGGATGCAGGCCACACCCCCAAGGAAACTCCTCTTTCAACTGACTGGCTACTCACATCAGATCACAAAATGGAGGATGATTACTTAATATCTGCCAAACCACTGAGAATCATGGCCTAGCCAAGTTGACACATAAACTTAACCATCACACTAGTGGTAGTTCATTTGGATTCTCCCCCTCCCCCCACAAAGTCTCCAACTTGCTTATTTTCAGTAGCCTCTGTTCTCACCTTTAAAAGTGTTTCTTCAATGTCTTGTTATGAATAAGGCACTGAAGAATTGATGGAAACTCTGTGTTGTTGTTGACTGAGGACTCTCCTGTAAGATCATTGAGCTGGGCTGTTTCCTTGGGGAACTCCCAATGTCTGGACCTTTAAGACTTCTCTGGTCAGATTTTCCTACAGGAAGTCTCCTCCTACCTCCTGCCTGAAAGGTAATCTTGACTGACAATGCCCAAGGAAGAGGGTAGGGTAAGAAGGCTGAGCGGTCTCAACACTCAGAATTTAAATTTCACTTAATGCCTCTGTACTCCCTAACAGTACTTAGTCTTCTACTGGGCCAGGTATCACTTATTTTATTCTCTATTAAAAAAACAAATAAACACACAAAAACCCTCCACCCAGTCTGGAGTTCAGGTTGGGGAGGGGCAACTGTCTGCTCATGCAGAGTTAGGGAGAGGATACGTGGGTGAAGTTACTTAACTGCTTCTCAGACAGACTTTAAAACAATCCTCTCTTTCGTGCCGTGCCGCCTTCACTCCTAGTTCCAGATATCTGGTACTACCAATTCCTGAGCCTTTTGGGGGGTCTAAATCGATTGCCTCTTACTTTCTTTACTGCTGGCTTAGAACTCAGCCTTCTCAGCTCTGCTAACTTGTTTACCCTTGTTCATCTGTTTTCTCATTTCCAAAATTTGGTTGCTATTATCTCCTCTCCATTTCGCTTTGTCTTTATGGTCCTATGCCTTAAAAATTCTTTTATGATTATTTTTGGTGGAGTTTGAAGTTAGAGTGGAGGCTAAAGCATGCATTTCACTTGACATCTTCAACCAAATTGGCAGCCTTTTTGAACCACACTTAAACATTTCAAAAGGTAGTTTCTTTTAAAGAGGGAGGAATAACTGCTTAATTTTCTAATTGTGACCTTTTTCCAGCAGCTCTGAACTTGACCTCCTGTCTAAGACAGGGTAACTGAGGCCCAGAGAGATAAGTGACTTACTCAGTGTTTCACAGGCTATAAAGGCAGAGGTGGAATTTGAATCTGGGTCTGATGCTTTGGCAAGAGAAAGCTGTTCTTCACATGCAAAGCATTTGTGATCTATTCAGTTCAACTCTACAAATATTTATGGGCACTTAATGTGTACAAGGTACCACCAAAATTTAAGCTCTGATCTAATTTTCAGGAACGGCCTTAAAACCATTAGAAAAGCATGAGAAAATTGAGCCAAAAAGATTTCTTGAGTACTAGGATGGGGGAATTGTGCTAGGTAGTGTAGAAGTTTATGAGAGAATCAGATTTGAATCCTGTCATCAAGGAACTACTACATACCTATCAATTACTATACTGTGAAGTCGAAGACGTACATGCCACAAGGAAGGTGCAGATGAAGGTCAGTAGAGAAAGATAGTACTTTTAGCTGCTGTTGTGGACTGAATTGTGTCCCCCAAAAATACATGTTGTAAATCCTAACTCCTAACCCTGGTGGCGCAGAGGTTAAGAGTTACAGCTGCTAACCAAAAGGTCAGCAGTTCAAATCCACCAGCTGCTCCTTGGAAACCCTATGGGGCAGTTCTACTCTGCCCTATAGGGTCGCCATGAGTCGGAATCAACTCTACAGCAGTGGGGGGGGGGTGGTTTAATACCTGTGGAGGTAATCCCATTTGAGAGTAGGGTTTTCTTTGTTACGTTAATGAGGCCATATCAGCATAAGCTGCATCTTAAACCTAAGCGCTTTTGAGATATAGAAAGAGCAAATTAGGCACAGAAGCAAGCAAGCACAAATGGGGTAAGGACAGATGCTACAGGGAGATCTCCAAGGAACGCTGAGAAGACCACTAGAGAAGCTGAGACAAGGATTCTTCCCCAGAGCAGACAGAGAGAGCCTTCCCCTAGAGCTGGCACCCTGAATTCAGACTTCTAGCATCTTAAACTGTGAGAAAATAAATTTCTGTTCTTTGCAATCACCCACTTATGGTATTTCTGTTACAGCAGCATGAGGAAACGCAGACAGCCTGAGATCAGAGCTGGCATCATGAAGGATGGGTATTTAAACTGCATTTTGGGGAGATGAAGAGAAAGGACAGTCCATGTAGCGAGAACGTCATAGTACTACATGGATTTATTTTTAATTTGGTAAAGATAATTCTAAAACTCACAAGATATTCTCTTTGCCAAAACAATACAACTCATAAAAATCTTCAGAGGATGGTGTTATTTAGACGACAATGACCTTGTCTGGCTCTCAGAATAGCTTCTTCACCTATCTTGAGACGTTTTTCTAAGCCGTGGTCCTCGCTTTCATCATTTAACACGTCATTCAAACCACTTCAATAAAACAGTGATCATGCTGAAGAGGGGTCTCAGAGGACTACATGACACACCAATTAACCAAGCACATCGAGCCAGACTGTTCTATGCCTAGGACTCAAGAGACCGGCGTAAAGAGGAGGCAAACAAAGGCAGAGAGAGCAAGGGCCTCAGTGAAAAGAGCAAAACGCGTGTGCTAAAATGGGGTTTTCAGTCTGACTCCTGTGGAAAAGCCTGTCAGAAGATTATTCGCCACTCACCTTAATAAGACTTCTAATAACCTGCCACATAGAATCACAACACAGAACACGTACTTGTACAGCACACTCAGTGAGAATAAGAACACTGCAGGACTTGTTTGGTGCCTTTTTAAACGAGGTGTACCGTCCTGGGTACTGCAGATGCGAGGCTAGCGGAGGTGTCTGTTGACTTATTTTAGGCCAAGAAGGGCCACATTCAAATCCAGCTTTTGCAGATATGATTGCTTACCTCCCACCTACAGATTTAGGTTGAGACTCAAACAATACAAGAATATGAATGGAGCAACTGACCAGCAAATACCATGAGAGGGACTCTGTCCTAGTGCCATCCTGCGGGAGATGAGACTAAGCCGCACTGTCTGTGAGGTCAGGAAACTGTGCCCTAAACTGTTTTAGGTGACCCCACCCCGCCTATCAGATCAATAAACAAAACTATCAAACTCCGTAAAACATAGCCTTTAAGTACCGAACTCATTTCCATTTTAAAGTTTACTACTGAGATCTTGAATAGCAACTAACAGGGTGAATAGTCCTAAAAATCACCAAATCACCAAATTAAGTGAATCAGTGCTAGATTTCTAGGAGAGACAGACAAATATCCTGGGGCAGGATTAACCTTCCCAGTTTGTCCTAGTTCATGAGTTTTATACCCTTGTTTGTGGGACTTGGTTTTTTTTTTTTTTCTTTCCAGTCTTTTTTTTTTTTAATTTCCACACTGATGCCTGTCATGAAGGTTTGAGGAAGAACTGCAATGCCATACAGTCTCTTTCCCTCATTATGAAGCGGGCCCGCACAAACCCCACATATGGCAGTGACCTTTATTTGGTTCTATAACTAATCCACAGGAGGGGAACTACAACATATTTAAAGATCTGAGTTGAAAACCATAAATAAACAGCAGAGGAAGGGGCCAAATTCTTCCCATCTCATAAAAAAACTGTCATGTTCTAGTCAAGCTGAATAATCTTTTTTTCCCTCCTTAAGGGTCATTTCCAACTTTATGTTACTACTTCTGCCGGCTCCAAACATTACATACAGCTGACAAAGCCCTGGAAAGGACCCACTTTATCCCACAGAAGGATGCCGAACTGAGAAGAGACAGGGGTGGTTTCTGTCCCTCGATAAAAGATAGTCTGATACCAAAGATTCTTTGCTCAAGGCACGAATGTACCTGTCTGTGATTTTTTTAATGGTACATTTTAATGCCTTGTAGCACCATCTGTTTTTAAAGAGCGTGGTAAGAGGGCTTGTTATGGCTCCCCACGGGGACCGTGACACCACAGCACAGCACAAGGGAAGGAACTGAATGAAGGCAAGTAAGGGGGAGCCTCGTTATTTTAAGTTTAAAACAATGAAGAGGACCTTCTGACTCTTGCATCACCAAATCTCAGGCACGGATCGAGAGTTTACGGAGTTGGGAACAGGAGCAGAGGGAGAAGAGATGCTGTTGTTGTTAGGTGCCGTTGAGTCGGTTCCGACTCACAGTGACCCTATGTACAACAGAATGCAACACTACCCAGTACTGTTCCATTCTCATGATCGTTGTTATGCTTGAGCCCATTGTTGCAGCCACTGTGTCAATCCATCTCGTTGAGGGTCTTCCTCTTTTTCACTCACCCTCTACTTTACCAAGCATGATGTCCTTCTCCAGGGACTGGTACCTCCTGACAACATGTCCAAAGTACGTAAGACTAAGTCTCTCCATCCTTCCTTCTAAGGAGCATTCTAGCTGTACTTCTTCCAAGACAGACTTGTTCATTCTTCTGGCAGTCCGTGATATATTCAATATTCTTTGCCAACACCATAATTCAAAGGCATCGATTCTTCTTTGGCATTCCTTATTCATTATCCAGCTTTTGCACGCAATGAGGTGACTGAAAATACCATGGCTTGGGCCAGGTGCACCTTAGTCCTCAAAATCACATCTTTGCTTTTTAATAATTTAAAGAGGTCTTTTGCAGCAGATTTGCCCAACACAGTACGTAGTTTGGCTTCTTGTCTCTATTTGATACTTGTGCCATTTCAGGGAAATTCCTTTGCTCAGTTTCCTATAGTTTTAGCCCATGTGTTTCTTTGCCACCTGTACCCTAAGGGAACAAGCTGATTGACTCAAAACACTTTGAGAAAGGTAACCCACACAAATTGTAGTGGAACTGCACTAGGTGAGCACTTGCAAACTTTGACATTTGATCTCTCCTGAACTGTTTAAAGGGAATGACCTTCAAGTGTGCTGGGGCACAGGCAGGGGCTCCTCCATCTTGTCTCTCTTCCTCCCAGTGGTGAACTCCGTTCCAGACCAACCCAGCTCAAAAGCTGACTCTTTCGTGAAGCCTTGACCCTCGCCCACCCTCTGTGGCCCAGAGTACACATCTCTACCAGAGATTTTATCGCTCTGTTCTGGGCTTTAGGTGTCCTTCTTCTCCATTAGATGTGGACTCTCCTCAGCTTTTGTGCCCCACTCTCTTAGGCTTAGCACATGGTATGTGCTTATTAAGGAATAATTATTGAATGAACAAATGTTTCCACTCTTTGGAGCCCATACCTGGAAAGGGAATCTTGTTTTCAAAAGTGAGGATAAACAGAAGAGAAACAATTCTTCTTTAAAGATATTGACTGTGTTTTAGAACACAATTTGTTCCCCAGAGTTTCAAAATATTATTGAAATTCACTTTATCTACGGTGATTTTTAACATCTATTCCAAGCGTACCGTGTAAAAACAAAGAACAATCTTGGCCTTCATGTACTTCTTTTGAACTAACTTTCCAATCCCTATGTTCTCAGCACATCTGCCCCTAAGAAAGAAAAGAACCTTAGGGTTCTCTTGTCATCTCTGTTATAGAATCACCCAGTTTCTCATCTATGGACTTAAAACCTCCTACCTCCCCCTACCCCTTCCCTATCACATGTTTTTCCTTTACCTTGGACTCCAAATAAATTTGGTGTAAAACATATGGCAGGGGTCTTACTCTATTCTCTAATGACTTACGGGTCTACTACTTGTGTTAGGTCCTATGTCAACCATAAGCTACTAGAGGTCACGGGCTGCAATCATGTAGTTCCCCTTGAAAGCACTAAGTTAAGCACTATGCACTTACGGGTGCTCAACAACCCTTTTTGATGATCATAATCAGACTCCACTCTACATCCTGTAATAATATCTCCTCCTCCTGTTTTAACCCCTCACTCCTCACCATCTGTTTTAAAACACAAGGAGTATCAAAAGGCTGAACTCTTCCCGGTACTCACTGGCAACCGTTTCAGTCCCCTTCTGCTCTCCGTTTCACCCACATGAACCCACACACTCCTTCTAGCATTCAGATGCCCCACATGCAACACTGACACTTCTCCACAAAATTCCCTACACCTTAATCTTCAATTTTACAAGTTCAGTGAGTATCTTTTCTTTAGTCTTCCAGAGATCATTCACGTTTACCTCTAGAATAAATGAACACTAGCAACAAAACCCCAAATACATCAATGACAATGTCCCTCCCTACACTACAAAGAAGGAGCCCTAGTGGCATAATGGTTAAGTGCTTGGCTGCTAACCAAAAATCTGGTGGTTCAAACTCACTCAGCAGTTCCACAGGAGAGAAACCTGGCAATCTGCTCCTGTAAAGATTACAGCCTAGAAAAATCTATGGGGCAGTTCTACTTGGTCACAGGGGGTTGCTATGAGTCGAAATCGACTTGACGACTCTTAACAACAACAACAGCACTATAAAGAATCTCTTTTTATTAATCTTTGCATTTATTGGCTGTTTAGCTACCTACCTACCTGCTTCCATGTTTGCTCCACAGAGCAATCAGTCATCCTTTGGAAATGTAAGTCAGACCATGCCATTCCTTTGCTCTATATCTTCTGATGGCTTCCCATCTGAGTAAAACCTAAAGGCCTTATCATGCCCTACAAGGCTATATATATGATCGAACCCTGGCTACCTCTCTGAATTTGTCTTTCCATTTTTCCACTGCTAACTCCACTCTAGTCACACAGGTCTATTTTCCTTAAACATGCCAGACACATTCCATCGTAGGAACTTTGTACTTCTTGTTGCCAGCTGGCTCCTTCCCTTAACATCATTCAAGACTCTGCTCAAAGGTTACTTAAACAGAGAGGACTTCCCTGACACCCAATCTAAAATAGCACTCCACACCATCATTTCTCCATCTCCTCACCCTGCTTTATTTTGCACTGTAGAACTTATTGCCACCTGGAAAATTGTATGTTTAGTTATCCTTTTGTTTTCTGTCCATCCCTTCACAGCCCACCCAGCGCTTACCAAATACAATTCCATGTGTGTCAAGACTTGAGTGTTCTTTCATTACTACACCCATTGCCTGTATAGCAGGCATAACAGGAGCTCAACACATGAATGAATAAATGAACGCTGAAGGTACGAGTGGTGAACATTTATGTTGTTGTTGTGTGAAAGCTAAGGAGAGACAACAGAAGACTGCTTAGTCATAGAATGTTAGCCTGGAAAGAGGCTTAGAGATCACCTGGCCTAACCTACTTATTTTACAGATGAAGAAAATGAGGCCTAGTGAGGGACAGGGCTTGTATACGGCCACCTAGAAATTTAGTTGCAAAGACAGAACTGTAATCTAGGTCTTTGATTCTCAATCTAGGGTTCTTATCTCTACACCATGTAACATCTCAATCGGTCTATACCACATCTGGTCATTTAATACTCAATGGAAATGATTTAAAATATGCAAAGGGAAATTATATAACAACTACACCCAAGTTCCCAAAATCGAAAGCACTCGTTTGCCCTGTAACAGGCTAACTGAACAAGCCCTTCGAGATTTTGTTGGAAGACTCATTTCTGAGCACCTGTCCACCATCATGTGGGCACTGCTAACCTCTCTGCTGATGCATAAATACTGTATTTTCTTTTAGATTCCCTTTTATGAAGAAGCAGAATAATATGGTTTAATGAACACTGAACACTTGGTTTTTTCTTTCTTTCTACAGTACAGGTGAATTGAGTCTGAGGACATTTCCTTTCAAATACAATTGCATTCATGCATTACAAAAATTGTGGGAAAGTATTTGACCAAAAAAAGGTGATAAAACTGTGATTGCAACTCTAGCCATGATCTTATTTAAAAGAGCTCTTTCTGTATTTTAAAAGTCCGCCCTTAGCCGAATCAGTGTATGTGAGAAACAATTCTTGAAGCGTTGGTGAGTATCCAGACTCAATAGTACTGTAATTCAAATTGAGCCAGATGTCCTAATATAAATCTTACGTATTTCCTTATAGATCAACGGTCATTTTACAGAAACTTTAGTGGAGAGTCTAGTGGGGCTACACATAGCACACTAAAATAAAGTCCATTCTAAATACAGCTGTAAAGACTAAAGACATTAAGACTGTACTAAACACATAATCCCCATTACCCTCCACCCCCGAGATTCTACCATCTCATATACACACACACGATATGACTATTATTGGAATAAAATTCTAAAAAAAAAATAGGATTTATACATCCAAATGAGTAGGACTGTACTCTTTAACGTAATCACCTTTGGAAGTTACATATGCATTCCAGGCATTCCAACAAGGCTATCATCATACAGAACTTTTCAGGAGCCCCTATTTTAGAACATAGGTTCTCCAGATCTAATGTGATAAGGATCACCCAAGGAACATGTTAACAATGCAGATTCTTAAAGATTTGGATTCATTTGGTCTTGGATGGGGCTGGAGAATCTGTGTTTTTAACAAGCACCCCAGATAAGTCTTATGCAGGTGATCTGTGAGAAATAATGCTTTAGAACAACCTTTAGAGTCAGTTCACAAGACATGCAAGGATACCAAAATAAAGACTTTGGAATCAAACTCTGTGTACACATACATAAAATGCTGAAGGTTTAGTTTAATTTTTTTTCAAACTCTTCATTCCTTTTCACAGAACATATTAGCAGAGATATGCATGGAAGCATCTATTAAAAAATAAAAACAACATACCTCCATGAAAGAGATTCCTAAGCTCCAGACATCAGAATGGATTCCATACTGCTCCCCTGAAATTCTTTCCGGCTGTAAGAAAACAGAAGGGAGCTCCTGAGTGAATGTAAGCTACTCAAGGAAACACACACACTGAGCACGTGCTCAGCTAAGGCAGGGCGCCGCCAACATTAGCGTAGCATTTTATGAACAGCAAAACAAGTTTATATGTATGTATGGATGGATATGTGTATGTGTGTGAGATATATAATCTCGCTGAATCCCAGGGCTTTGAACTGGTTCTAAACGTTTCACTCACGGCTGATGGAAACAAGGCAGGGCTTTGAACCAGTTGGAAGTGGTTCAGTCACGGCCTATGGAAACAAGGGCAGCATACATGTCATATAGCAACCAAATCTCTTGTGTGTCAGCTTTTGACCCCAGTAGGAAACAGGCAGTGGTGCCCTGCTCAAAGATTGCAGCAGACTGCTCTGCTTTGAATGTGTTTTGCTCTCCACAGTCCTGCCAATAATCCAATCTCCCGCTTCAGGGAATTTTCAGGAGCCTAATGCGGGAGACTGGATTATTGGCAGGACTGTTGAGGGCAACACACATTCAAGGCGGCATGGATAGCCACCATCTTTGAGCAGGGCACCCCTGCCTGTTTCCTACTTGGGTCAAAAGCTGACACACAAGAGATTTGGTTGCTATGCAACACCTTCTCTGCCCGTGTTTCTGTTCGCCATGACAGAACCGCTTCAAACCAGTTCAAAGCCCTGCCTTGTTTCTGTCAGACATGACGGAACTGTTCAAAGGCCTGTTGAATTCTCACAAAGTCCCTACTTTATAGATTAAAAAAACAGAGGTTCAGAGTAGTGAGTAACTTAGGCAAGGTCCTAAGCTAGAAAATGGGCTGAGACTTGAACTCAGGTCTTGTCCCTTCAAGACAAGTGGTCTTAGTTGTAGGGGTGACAAATCACACAACATTATATAACATTACCACTTATTTATATTTTGATAGGTGGGTCTAGAGCACCAGAGTTTCTTTTATTTCTAATTTTTTAACTTTTTATTTAGAAATAATTTGGAACTTACAGGAAAATTGAAAGAATAAGACTAGGACAAAGAACATCCATATTCCCTTCACCCAGATTCACCTACTGTTAACATTTTATTCCATGTATCTGGGTTTCTGTTGACATAAACTAAGGAACACTTTGAAAGGTCCATTTGGGACTGTTGGATGTGTACAATTCAAGATGCGTATCAAACACCTGGTCTAGAAAGTCACTATATGCACACTCTCTACTTCAACAGGAATAATTTTATACTGCAGTGGGTGCTTCCTGCTCTCTCTACCCCTCCAGGATCTGACATTCAGTAGCGTACGTCACAGAAGTCTTTTGAATGAATATATGAATGAATAAATAAGAGAACCTGAAGCCTCAGGGAGGTAGAACGGTTGCCCAAAGTTACAAACCTAGTCATGGCAGTGCTGGGATCATAACCCACACCTCCTGACCCCCAGGACAGCATTCTTCTCTTTGCATCATCCTTGCAGTTCCTGGCACCTACCAGAGCCATTACCCTTCAAGAGCTCCCATGCGAGCCCTTAGGAGTGACTGGAGTCAGGGTCAGCCTGGTCCACTGCAGATGTATCCACCACTGACCAGCAGGGGATATACCAGGGGTGTGGGAAATGTGGGTGAGATGCTCTCAGGTGAGTGGGAACCATCTTACGGCCATTGGCATAGTGTGGTATCCAGGAAGTAGGCTCAGCTGGGACCCAGAACTTCATAACCTTCTTTTCACATCCACCCACCAGGTCACCTCAGTGTACTTGCTGCCTTCTCCTGGGACCACTTTCCATAAAACTAAATTCCTGCCTTGAAGTAGGAGCATGGATTACCTTATTTTCCTTTATTTTTTTAATTTGCAAAACCCCTTTCCTACAAAGAATAACTCTTCCCAAGGGCCAAGTGTTATGCGACCATTTCTCCAAGCTACTAATAGATATGGTCATTCTAATCCCTCACTACTTTTTATTCTATGTTCTGATCTCTGACATCATTTATCAAGTTCCTTGTTCACACGAGTGAACCCATTTTTCAATTCTCACTAATTCAACAGGTACTAGGATATATTCATATGGAACTAGCTGGCCAGTTATAACAGGAGTTATGTCTTCGTCAGCATTGTTGTGGTCATCATCCTCGTTGTCATCATCATCAATACGGTTGTTTGTATTTATTGAGGGATTTCACGTGCCAGCCACTGTTTTAAGTACTTTTCATGCATATCTCATTTCAGATTCACAAACATCCCCATTTAACAGATGAAGAAAATGAGACACAGAGGGGTTTAGTTTGCAGCATCCACCATATGAGAATGATAGTAACAGCTATTGTTTGATGACCACCTACTACATGTCAGACACTACTTCGCAACCTCTACACTCCGTAACAATCCTGCAAACACTGACTTCATTTTGTAGATGTAAAAACAGGCTTCACAAGGTTAAGTGACTTACCCAAGTCTAGACCTGTTGATTAGTGTTAAGTGTTGTCTAGTAGCAGAGCCAAGATTCAAACCCAGGTAAGTTTGGGTGCAAAATCAGGGTTCTTTCCAGTGTGTCAAACTACTCTCAGACCCAGAAGTCAGAAGACCCAAGCACTAGTTGCAATCTAGTCAGTATTCCTCGAAATGTGGTCTTTAGACTATTCATTGTAGAACTGCCTGAGGTGCTTATTACAAACAAACCTCCTGAATCAGAAGCCCTGGGGTGGGTCTGTGGATCTTCATTTTATAAAATAATTTCTCTGGATGATTTTTTTGTATGTTCAAGTTTGAGAAATACGAATACATTCGAAGCTCTAATCACTGAACTTTTCCATGTTCCCTGGAGAGGCAATGACCTTTTATGTCTTCCTGCCTTCCTCTTCTCTGCTTAGCAAATGGGATTCTTACAGACTCTGTTCAAGAGCCACCTTTTTTGGTGAAACCTTCCTCTATTCCTCAGAAGAAACTGAGAATTCTTGCCACTGTACTTCATTTAAATGTTGTTCAAATCCCCGAGACTATGGTCCCCAGCCACCCTGCTAACTCAGAACTGAATCCACTCTTGAAGTCCACCTCTCAGCCAAAGATTAGACAGGCCTATAAAACAAACAGTAACACATGTGAGGAATGTGCTTCTTAGTGCAATCAAGTATATATGAGACCAAACGGGCAACACCTGCCCAAAAGCCAAGATGAGAAGGCAGGAAGGGACAGGACAACTGGACAAAGAGACATGGGGAACCCAGGGTGGAAAGGGGGAGAGTGCTGACACATTGTGGGGACTACAACCAATGTCACAAAATTTGTGTATAAATTTTTGAATGAGAAACTTAATTTGTGCTGTAAACTTTCACCTAAAGCACAATAAAATTTTAAAAAATGTTCATATCTTTAACATTTATTTATCACAGTGTGTTGTGATCATTTGCTTTCTAGTCTGTTTCCCTTGAAGATAAGGAGAATGTGTTTGTTTTACTCATCTCATCTCATACCTAGTACCAAACCAGGCACCTAGCTGGTGTGTAATCAATGGCTGCTGACTGAAGGGATGCAATACACATTTACTGCACGTTTAGTTTCAAGCATGAACTAATAATCAAGTTCTCTGGAGTGTTTTATACCTATTAATATAATTTTCCCATATATTATTGCTATTCACATTCATCAAGAACTTCTAGCAAACATGAAAATCCTAAAGTCCTTTAGACTTGCTGAAGAAATAAAACCATAACCAAATGTTGTCTTCCTCTCTGTCCCTTCTTTCCTTCCTGTCTCCCTTTCTTCATTACACTGACAGTTAGCAATATATATAGCACTTCATCCACAGTACAGCAAAAACTAGCAAGCAATCAAATAGAAGTGTAACCCACACATGAAATATTTTGGCAGTCCCAACATTAAGATTAAATACATTCATTACATTTGCCCACTGAACAACCAAAATAAACACAAACTGCAAGCGGAAAATAATAGAAAAAATAAATTAAAAACTGAAAACATCTAAGAAGTGATAATGTTCACAGATATCAGGTGGCAAATAAGAGAACTCCTTAAGGACAAGATTTTGACAACCTCTCACTGCAGAAAATTACTGTTGTGACCTAACACTTGAGCAAGAATGCTCAGCAAAAGCAGGTGGCAAGCTCTGTGGGTCTATCCTGGAGAATTCCTAAGGTAGACTGAGACTGGGAAATGCACCCAGGTCCCTCAAACTGAATTAAGGCACGAGATAAGCCCCAATACATTCTGAATTTATGGAGCTAGGATTTGATGGCCTGAGGCTGCACAATTCAAAGCTGTTCCCACACTTGAAGCTAAGGTGGCCTGTCCTGTCCTCTCCCCTCTAAAACAAAACAAAATCAACCACCAGATACACACTGCTGACAGATGATCTGTGATGGACATTTTGCAGTTAAAAAGTTAAAGCTCTCTGACATGGCAGCTGTCACCAGTGTAGAAGGCTAAATAATAGGAAAAACGTGACTCTTATCTGAAACATCTCTGTACTAAGGTTTAAATGTAGGGGGAAAATCTAGTCTGTTTTTAACAAGGCATGTAAGGACCGGTGATGATCTAAACAGCAGAATTTACAGAAGATGTTAAAGGGTATAGGCCCCAAGGTGGCACTCACACTCCCCCATCTACCCGAATACAATGATAAGGACACTGAGACTCAGGCCTCCACTTAGTTAATACTTATCACAATTGTCTGTGTTTACAACACAATATCCCAGGGCTCACTAGGCAAAAGTAGGAAGATGTCAAGGTACATTCCTTATCTCTTCTGAAAAAGAAGTTTCTGCTCAGAGTTAGGCTACTCAGAAAACTTATAAAGTATATATAAAGCACAAATACTAGCATGTAATCAAAGTATGTATCACAAACCATGGGGATTTTTTTCTGTTAACGTTACCAAGACCCCTGTGTGAGTAGTACAGCAGTATACTGGTTGAACAAGGGCTCAAGAGTCAGGCTGGCCTGATTCAGACCTACCTTCCAGTTCACTAATTCTCTCTTCTGCTGTATCCAATTTTCTGCCAGATATACTGAGTCTTTTAGTTATTATAATTTTCATTTCTAGAAGTTTTCTTTGGGACTTTATCAGATCTACTATGTCACTTTTATAATTTCTTGGCCTTAAGATATTTTTGAGTTTCTCACATCTATCTTCAAACACAAGCATAACTCTTTTATAATTTGTGATCTTAAGTCTGTGTGCACCTATTTCTGCTGCCTGTTCCTTCTGTTTCTCTGTCATGTTGTTTTTTTTCCTGTGTGCCCAGTCTTCTTTGACTGCTTGCTACATTTTCCTCTTTAAAAATATTTTTGAAGAGGTTCTCTGAAGCCTAAGGCAGATACATATCCCCCTCAAGAGAGGTTTCATGTTTGTTTCCACTGGTTACCTGGGGGTGTTAACAGCTGGGATCACTTCAAGCCAAGTTCTCAGCAGGAGACTCTTTGTCCAACTCAGGCCATGTCCACACCCAGGGTGCAAATCTGTGCCCAGATGATCTACGGCCAGAGATTTTCCCCATTTCCCTTTTTCTCCTGCTTCTCTGCTTAGCTCCAAGAAGTCTTCTCTTCAGTTCCCTGGGATTAGGGGAGGAGGAGCAGCTTTAGATCTGGTCTGCCCTTCACTGAGGGTACGTCCTTTAGAGTTCCAGCATGTTATAGTGAAGGTCTCCTCTGAGACCCTATGCTGTAGGTGGGCCCTGGAGCTTGACCTCTGCCCCTGTCACCTAAGTATTTATAGGGAAATGCCCTCAGGAATAAGGAGCTCTGGTGTTCTGACATTCTGCTTTCCTCTCTATTGTGGGATTTCATCCAAAAATTGTCCTGAGAGTTTCCCATTGTCTTTTTAGCTCTTCAATGCATTTGAGATGGTTTTAACAATATTTTAACTAGCATTTTTTAGAAAAGGGTTGATCCAAATAACCTAACCTACTTTTACCAGAAACTAGAAGCTAGTGTCCTAATTAAAGCTTGACTCTTGTTACTTGCCAATTCTGAGACTCTGGCCTAGTTAAAGTTACTTCACCTTTGGCTTCCTCATCTGCAAAATGAGGATATTAATAATAATATCTGCAGATCCTGGGGTTGGTGAAGAGTAACATTCACTGCATGGCAGTGCTTAAGCCAAGTACTGCTTGGTTTAGTACGTGCACATGAGGATGCTTCCTCTCAATCACTACCACCACTATCACCATCGCTGTATAACCATGGCTAATTGAGTTGGATCATGCAATCCATATGGCCTTCATTCAGGTTAAAGACAACTTCCAAGGATAGCCATAGTCTTGGAGGAAAAAAACATTCAGGAGATAAAAACACTCATTTAGATCGACTTACTGATCCCAAAGAACGAGTAACAGATATTTTTGTAAGGTTTCTTTTTTTTTTAGTTTCAAAGCCTGAGCTATTCGTAACACTAATGTCAAACTTTCATATTTGATTCTTAAAAAAATAATAACAAACCACAATGACTGAATAATTAGTTAAAGCTTTTGGAAAGTCTATCTTAAAAATAAGAGTAACAAGTTAAGTATCAAGGATTTCTGACAAATGTTTATTATAAACCCCAAAGCTGTTTGGACCCCTTTTGTAATCCTTCTAGATGAAATCCTTTTAAAATGTAGTTGATAATCTTTCTTGCTTTGGATGAAAGTACCAGTTGAATCTAATTAGCTGCCCCTAAAAAACACATCTGTCTGTTGTACTGTGGTGGCTTGCATATTGCTGTGATGCTTGAAGCTATGCCACCAGTATTTCAAATGCTAGCAGGGTCACCCATGGTGGACAAGTTTCAGCGGAGCTTCCAGAGACTAAGACAGACTGGGAAGCAGGACCTGGTGATCTACCTCTGAATAAAAAAAAAGGCCAGTGAAAACCTATGAATGGTAGTGGAACATTGACTGATATAGTGCTGGAAGATGAGCCCCTCAGGTTGGAAGGCACTAAAATACGACTGGGGAAGACTTGCCTCCTCAAAGTAGAGTTGACCTTAATGACGAGTGGATGGAGTAAAGCTTTCAGGACCTTCATTTGCTGATGTGGTCCAACTCAAAATGAGAAGAAACAGTTGTAAACATCCATTAGTACTTGGAAGGTGGAATGTACGAAGTATGAATCCAGGAAAATTAGAAGTTGTCAAAAATGAAATGGAATGCTTGAAAATAGATATCTTAGGTATTAGCAAGCTGAAATGGATTGGTAGTTAGCCATTCTGAATCAATCATATGGTCTACTATGCTGTGAATGACAAATTGAGGGGGAACGGCACCATACTCATTGGTAAAAGAACATTTCAAGACCTATCCTGAAGTACAATGCTATCAGTGATAGGATAATATCCATAAGCCTACAAGGAAGATCAGTTAATACAACTATTCAAATTTATACACCAACCACTAATGCCAAAGATGAAGAAATTGAAGATTTTTACCAACTTTTACAGTCTGAAATTGATCAAACAGGCAATCAAGATGCACTGATAACAACTGATGATTGGAATGTGAAAGTTGGAAACAAAGAAGAAGGATCAGTAGTTGGAAAATATGGCCTTGGTGACAGAAACAAAGCTAGAGACTGCATGACAGAATTTTGCAAGACCAATGACCTATTCATTGGAAATACCTTTTTCTGACAACATAAATGGCAACTATACACATGGACCACACCAGATGGAATACACAGGAATCAAATCAATTATATCTGTGGAAAGAGACGATTGAGAAGGTCAATATCATCAGTCAGAACAAGGCCAGGGGCTAACTGCGGAACAGACCATCAAATTACTCATATGCAAGTTCAAGTTGAACCTGAAGAAAATTAAAACAAGACCATGAGAGCCAAAGTACAACCTTGAGCATATCACACCTGAATTTAGAGACCATCTCAAGAATAGATATGATGCACTGAACACTAATGACTGAAGACCAGACGAGATGTGGGATGACATCAAGGACATCATACATGAAGAAAGCAAAAGGTCATTAAAAAGACAGGAAAGAAAGAAAAGGCCACAATGGATGTCAAAAGAGACTCTGAAACTTGCTCTTGAATGTAGAGTAGCTAAAGTGAAAGGAAGAACTGATGAAGTAAAAGAGCTGAACAAAAGATTCCAAAGGACAGTTCAAGAAGACGAAGCATTATAACGAAATGTGCAAACACCCAGAGTTAGAAAACCAAAAGGGAAGAACACACTCAGCATTTCTCCATCTGAAAGAACTGGAGTCTCAAGTTGCAAAACTGAAGGATTCTATGGGCAAAATATTGATTGATGCAAGAAGTATGAAAAGAAGATGGAAGGAATACAGACAGTCACTGTACCAAAAAGAACTGGTCGACATAACCATTTCAGTAGGTGGCATATGATGAAGAACTGATGGTACTGAAGGAATATCAATGGCAATGTTTCAACAAACGGATGCAATGCTGGAAGCGCTCACTTGCCTCTGCCAAGAAATTTGGAATACAGCTAGCTATCTGGCCAACTGACTGGAAGAGATCCATATTTGCATCCATTCCTAAGAAAAGTGATCCAACAGAATGTGGAAATTAGCGAACAATATCATTAATATCACATTCAAGTAAAATTTAGCTGAAGATAATTAAAACATGGTTGTAGCAGTACATTGAGAGGGAACTTCCAGAAATTCAAGCTGCATTCAGAAGAGGACATGGAATGAGGGATATCGCTGCTGATGTCAGATGGATCTTGGCTGAAAGCAAAGAATACCAGAAAGATGTTTACCTGTGTTTTATTGACTATACAAAGGCATTCGACTGTGTGGATCATAACAAATTATGGATAATATTTGCAAAGAATGGGAATTCCAGAACACCTAATTGTGCTCTTCAGGAACCTGTACATAGACCAAGAGGCAGTCGTTCAAGCAGAACAAGGAGATACTGCATGGTCTAAAATCAGGAAAGGTGTGCGCCACGGTTGTATACTTTCATCATACCTATTCAATCTGTATGCTGAGCAAATAATCCAAGAAGCTGGACTATATGAAGAAGAATGTGGCATCAAGATTGGAGGAAGACTCATTAACGACTTGTGATATGCAGATGATACAACCTTGCTTGCTGAAAGCAAAGAGAACTTAAAACACTTACTAATGAAGATCAAAGACTACAGCCTTCAGTATGGATTACACCTCAACATAAAGAAAACAAAAATCTTTACAACTGGACTAATAAGTAAAATCAGGATAGACAGAGAAAAGATGGACGTTGTCAAGGATTTCATTTTACTTGGATTCACAATCAACACCCATGGAAGCAGGAGCCAAGAAATCAAACGATGGATTGCATTGGGCAAATCTGCTGCGAAGACCTCTTTAAAGTGTTAAAAAGCAAAGATGTCACCTTGAGGACTAACGTGCACCTGACTCAAATCATGGTATTTTCAATTGCCTCCTATGCATGCGAAAGCTGGACAATGAATAAGGAAGACTGCAGAAGAACTGATGCCTCTGAATTATGGTGCTGGCAAAGAAAATATTGAATATAACATGGACTGCCAGACAAATAAACAAATCTGTCTTGGAAGAAGTATTGCCAGAATGCTCCTTAGAAGGGAGGATAGAGAGACTTCATCTTACCTACTTTAGACATGGTATTAGGAGGTACCAGTCCCTGGAGAAGGACATCATGCTTGGCAGAGTAGAGGGTCAGACCCTCAAAGAGCTGGACTGACACAGTGGCTGCAACAATGGGCTCAAACATAGCAACAATTGTGAGGATGCTGCAGGACCAGACAGTGTTTCGTTCTGTTGTACATACAGTCACTATGAGTCGGAATGGACTGGATGGCAGCTAACAATGACAACTACATATTCCCACAATTTACTATTTGTCCTCCATCCCATGCCACATTCCCTTCTATTTGTGAGTTGTTGCTCTTCCCTCCACAGTTATCTCTCTCTTTTGTAGGTAGCCTTTTCACATACTGCTTGAGTCATCCAATACATACATTATATGCCTTCTTATTCTCTAAAAGTACGTTTGGTACCACTCAAGTCTTTATTATGGCACATGTGGTACTGTTATGGCTAATGCTGTATTTCCTATTTCTGCTCATGTTTTGCCTGGATTGTAGAGTGGTTCCACTGTGCCTGACTAATAGCATGGAAGGTGCTCAGTAAATACTGGTTAACTGATTGAAGGTACTCTGTTTCAGATACAGCTTTCATTGGCATAGACCAGTGGTTGGCAAACCTTTTCTGTAAAAGGCCAGTAGCAAAAATTTTTTACTTTGTGGGCCATATGGTCTCTGTCACAACTGTCACAACTACTCAGCTCTGCAATTGTAGTGCTAAAACAGCCACAGACAACAGATCAACAAATGGGTATGGCCATGTTCTAACAAAACTTTATTTAAAAAAACAAGTAGTAAGCCAAATTTGGCCTGAGAGCTGTAGTTTGCCAACTCCTGGCAAATCCTCAGGTAAAACTCAAAGTTACAAAATAAACCAGCTCAAATGTGGTACCAGTTGTGGTTTACCAAAAAAAAAAAAAAAAAAAAAAGCCTAGCCTTCCTCCTTCATAAGACTATAAGTTGCCAGAAGGTGGGGACTAATACCTGCAATGAAATAATAAGTGTTATTTCCACCTTCCTCCTCCCCTTAACCTTTGATCTCACACCATCCAGGCAAGTACTCGGCCAACAAGAGCCTGCTGAACTGGAATAGAAGCAAAGCTCTTGCTCTCACTATCAGGCTATCACTCTTCACTTCCTTTGCTTCCTAGGTAGCTTATGCTTTTTACAGCTTGAACTACAAAGTTGATGACTAGAATTCATTCACCCAAGAAGCAAAGCAATTTTAGCTTTGCCAATCTGAGCTACTGTTTCATATTTTAATCCTCACATTTTCAATTAACAGATGGACGAAGCACATTCATCCATAAATAAAAAAGAAAAAAAGTAATTTCTTTAATGCACACCTGGGAAAGACAACTGTAATCGGGATTTGTACTTTCAAACATAATACAATTTAATTATTAGAGCAATTTAAAGCTACTAAGAACATGATGGGTAGTTGAGAAGTTGTTTCATTTATCTTTTTTTTTTTTTTAAATCACAGTGCTCCATATTCTTTCAGAGACTGAAGCTATAGCATTCAGCAGGGTTTTGTTAACTATAGAGGTGGCTCACTAATCTCATTTAACCTGGCAGAGCCAGGAATGTGGTTAAGTTTTATAAAGACAGATACGACTATTTCAGAGGTCAATTCATTTTTTTCAGATTATCTAGAAAAACAGGAATGAATAAATTTTTTTTAAAAAAACAATGCAAAGATAAAACTGAACAATTCTGGTATCTGAACGAAAACAAAACGCTTTGTATTGTTCTGAGAATAAGATCCAGAGTGCCATCCATACTAACATCTTTTAACTTCATGTATCTGTATATAAACAGAGACCATTACAAGCGAAAGCAACTACGGAAATCTATCAAGAGCTCGCCTTAAAAAAATTAATCTTCAAATGTTAAAACAAAACTTTGCTCCCAAAATGATACTAGATGAGCTTTCTGCTTGTTCCTTCCCCTCCCCCAACTCTTGAAGTGATTTTGGAAACAAATAATCAAAAGCATTTTTATGGACACATAACTTCCCTTACTCAAAAGTCAGCCAAAACAGGTGAAAGTCAAGTCCCCAGTGGTCTTCCAAACAGTTTGATGTTTCCACTTTTTACTCTTGGTAAATGGGTTTCAGTGGAACTAAACCAATTACCTTATGATAGGTGTGGGTCCAAAAAGGAAACAGAATACAGAGGTACAGAGCTGAAAGAAAACTGCCTGCTAAGCTCTTACATACGGAGATCTGTAAGTAAGATTTGCTGATATCAATAATTTAATTCTGATCTGGAGACAAAGCTAGTTTGTATTCCTGGAGAAAACAACCAATATTGATGACTGACATTTAGCATACTTGAGGGTTAATTGAATAAGTGATGTGGCAAAGTACCTGCCATGCTATAAAGTGCAATTTTTCCAGTAGGATTAAACTTCAAAATGGTGATTTCACTCTTGAACCAACCCAGATAAGTCAAGAAAGTCAGATAAGCTGGTAGCTCCTGCATAAACCTTATTGTCTTTTGGAAGATTTAAAAATCAGGCTGTGACGGGATTGACTTCGTAATTTATGATGTTAGGCTAAAGCTGTGGAATGAACTCAAGAATTATACATTACCAAATACATAAAGATAAAGATGTTGGTTTAAATGTTATTTTTGCATAAGTTTACTTACCGCCATATAAGCATTTGTTCCAACATACGTCTTGGCTATAGAATTCACCAGCTATGAAACAAAACAGTCTGTTAGAACAATATAAAGATAATGTGGAAACAAAATGGGCAATTATCCCTCATTTAACCTACCATCATCATTCCTATAAATCAACTAAAAATTATGTAAAACGGAACAAATTTATATACAAAAGCATTAAAAATGATTAAATCTCTCTTTTCTTTTGAACGTGATTTCCAATTTAAATAAGCACAGCATTATACTTTATAGCAGATAACCTTAAACAATCCACTTAAGTAGGATGCTTATCACTTTAGTACCCCAAACCCGCCTGATATAAAAAGTCAATTTGAAGTAGAATTTGAACACACTCATTGTTTAGTCAGATGGCTCAAGATCTGAACGAAGCCGCGTGCATTGCTAGAATGAAACGAACAGTAAATACGCTGGAGGGATAACAGATTTTGACAACTCATAATACAATGATGACCTTCTCCTTGGTCTTCGTGTTTGGCTGGGAGTAAAGGTGGCTGCAATTCAAATCAACATCACAGCACGCTCATGGGTCACTATCACTGGGCTTCTCAGGGGAGGCCCAAAATGGAAATTAATTAAAATTTGTGCTGCACATTGTAATGGCCCTCCACCATTGTTGTTCCCAATATTAATTTTTATTTGGGCCAGTTGGGCTCCCTAGGCACAGCTCCCACTCTGCCCTCCCTTTTGTCTGGCCAAAATGCTTTCATATCAAAGCCGCATATCAATGAAGTTTGCTATTCGTAAGTAGTAATTACAATATCAGCAGTTTTTACTGTCATTAAACAATGAACAATCATATTCTGACGAAGGAAACTCGCTCAGAGATTAAAAATGAATAACACACTGCCAGCCGAGGAGAAGATGCAGAGGTTCTGTTTGTCTGGCAGCTAGGTGATTTTTCAGTGCAGAAAGTAGACGGAAAATAAAAAGTGGATGTTGCAGAGAGGAGAGCAGACTGGGAGGAAAAAGAGACCTACCTGAGTGCTAACTCCAAAATCACACAGCTTGACCTGTCCTCGGGTGTTTACTAGCATATTGGAGGGCTTCACATCTAAAAAAGGGACCAGAAGAAAGTCCACGTGACCAATTCCATATCTGCAGTGCTTATTACAAAAAACATACACACGCATGCCATACCATATTGCAAAAGTGACATCATCTGCTTGGCCTGAAATTCGGATCACAAATTTTATTTTTTCTTGTTGTAGTTTAAATGAAGTTTACATTTCAAGTCAGTCTCCCATACAAAAATTTATACATACATTCTTATGTGACCCTAATTGCTCTCCCCATACTGTGAGAGCACACTCCTCCTTTCCAC